>NC_084483.1:83188867-83493406 GCF_030035675.1 Rhineura floridana | reverse complement strand
AAAAGGCAGCTTCCGTGTCACAATAGTCTAAGATCCTGTCAAGGCCATCCCCTGTTTTAGTAAGGTCTAAAATCCTAGAAATGAGGATAAGAGCCTAATAAGTAGCCTATCTTTCCTCTTTATTCCTATCCACCCATCAAGCCACATTATCATCTGCTAGACCTTCAATTCCCTGCAGAAGTTCGCATATTCCTCTTTGAATATAACAAATGCCATATGCTTTGTTGTTGATATGAGACCAAATTCAAATAAATGCAACTTCTGTCTCAGAGTTAACAAGGAATGTGTAACTGACACGTGGAAAAGGATCACTGTCATCTAATTTATGGTGATGTAGACGTTTTCTAGCAAACCCTGTCATCTCTGCACACCATTAGTATCCAAATCTGAAGACCAAAAGGCCCCAAAGGCTCATCTGGCCCTACAAAGGCCACATGTAATATAATAATAATAGAATTAACTACCTCAACCTAATATATTCCTGGGCCTAGCAGGAAGTCAGAAGCCTAACCAAAGAGCTCTGCACTCCCCAAAGCAGCCACCATGTAATAAAATGAATAGAATGAAGTACCTTGAACTTAATATAGGCCCAAGTCATGCAAAGGCCGTAAGCCTAACCAAAGAACCCTGCACAATGGCCAAGAGAGGCTGCCAATGTGTCAACCACATCCTTCACCGTCTTGCGCCCCCTACCTAGGCTGAACTCACACCCAGCCTTGGCAACCAAAGGGGGAAAAAATAGGGCCTGTTGAGGCTCGAAAGGCTTGTCCAGCCTCCTCTCCCATAATTAGTTCTAAGCCTGCAGCCCACAGCTGTTGGGAAGATTTGAGCCATGATCTCCCGGGTCGCAGTCCAAACCTCAACCACTACACCAAAACCTATCCAGGCGTATGGGTGGGGTGATTTAAAAATGCCCAAAGGCCTGCATTTTATGAGGGGACCTTTCACACACACCCCATTTCCTTTCTTGGGTGGCATTATTGCTTTAAATCCACCCGGACTTATAATTATAAATATTATTATTAATAATAATAATAATATACCCAATGACTGCATGTGTGATTCCCTTATTCCCAGTCATTGGGTTATAATTATAATTATGAATATAATTATGTAATAATAATTATTAGAAATGCTGTGTGGTGAAATTAACCTATTGCAGTTCTTAGCTCACAACAATAAATATACAAACAGTATCAGTGTCAAACAATGCAATACCAATATTATTATTAAACTAAAGACACTGCTTAATGTATAAAACCCCTAGTCATAAGCCATGCAGCACCTATAATTTATTTATATTCAATAGAATCTAATCGTGTAGTTCAGATTATAATTGTGTTCAGTTCTTAAGAACATAAGAAGAGCCTGCTGGATCAGGCCAGTGGCCAATCTAGTCCAGCATCCTGTTCTCACAGTGGCCAACCAGGTGCCTGGGGGAAGCCCGCAAGCAGGACCCGAGTGCAAGAACACTCTCCCCTCCTGAGGTTTCCGGCAACTGGTTTTCAGAAGCATGCTGCCTCTGACTAGGGTGGCAGAGCACAGCCATCACGGCTAGTAGCCATTGATAGCCCTGTCTTCCATGAATTTGTCTAATCTTCTTTTAAAGCCATCCAAGCTGGTGGCCATTACTGCATCTTGTGGGAGCAAATTCCATAGTTTAACTATGCGCTGAGTAAAGAAGTACTTCCTTTTGTCTGTCCTGAATCTTCCAACATTCAGCTTCTTTGAATGTCCACGAGTTCTAGTATTATGAGAGAGGGAGAAGAACTTTTCTCTATCCACTTTCTCAATGCCATGCATAATTTTATACACTTCTATCATGTCTCCTCTGACCCGCCTTTTCTCTAAACTAAAAAGCCCCAAATGCTGCAACCTTTCCTCGTAAGGGAGTCGCTCCATCCCCTTGATCATTCTGGTTGCCCTCTTCTGAACCTTTTCCAACTCTAGAATATCCTTTTTGAGATGAGGCGACCAGAACTGTACACAGTATTCCAAATGCGGCCGCACCATAGATTTATACAACGGCATTATGATATCGGCTGTTTTATTTTCAATACCTTTCCTAATTATCGCTAGCATGGAATTTGCCTTTTTCACAGCTGCCGCACACTGGGTCGACATTTTCATCGTGCTGTCCACTACAACCCCGAGGTCTCTCTCCTGGTCGGTCACCGCCAGTTCAGACCCCATGAGCGTATATGTGAAATTAAGATTTTTTGCTCCAATATGCATAATTTTACACTTGTTTATATTGAATTGTATTTGCCATTTTTCCGCCCATTCACTCAGTTTGGAGAGGTCTTTTTGGAGCTCTTCGCAATCCCTTTTTGTTTTAACAACCCTGAACAATTTACTGTCGTCAGCAAACTTGGCCACTTCACTGCTCACTCCTAATTCTAGGTCATTAATGAACAAGTTGAAAAGTACAGGTCCCAATACCGATCCTTGAGGGACTCCACTTTCTACAGCCCTCCATTGGGAGAACTGTCCGTTTATTCCTACTCTCTGCTTTCTGCTTCTTAACCAATTCCTTATCCACAAGAGGACCTCTCCTCTTATTCCATGACTGCTAAGCTTCCTCAGAAGCCTTTGGTGAGGTACCTTGTCAAACGCTTTTTGAAAGTCTAAGTACACTATGTCCACTGGATCACCTCTATCTATATGCTTGTTGACACTCTCAAAGAATTCTAATAGGTTACTGAGACAGGACTTTCCCTTGCAGAAGCCATGCTGGCTCTGCTTCAGCAAGGCTTGTTCTTCTATGTGCTTAGCTAATCTAGCTTTAATAATACTTTCTACCAGTTTTCCAGGGACAGAAGTTAAGCTAACTGGCCTGTAATTTCCGGGATCCCCTCTGGATCCCTTTTTGAAGATTGGCGTTACATTTGCCACTTTCCAGTCCTCAGGCACGGAGGAGGACCCAAGGGACAAGTTACATATTTTAGTTAGCAGATCAGCAATTTCACCTTTGAGTTCTTTGAGAACTCTCGGGTGGATGCCATCCCGGCCCGGTGATTTGTCAGTTTTTATATTGTCCATTAAGCTTAGAACTTCCTCTCTCGTTACCACTATTTGTCTCAGTTCCTCAGAATCCCTTCCTGCAAATGTTAGTTCAGGTTCAGGGATCTGCCCTATATCTTCCACTGTGAAGACAGATGCAAAGAATTCATTTAGCTTCTCTGCAATCTCCTTATCGTTCTTTAGTACACCTTTGACTCCTTTATCATCCAAGGGTCCAATCGCCTCCCTAGATGGTCTCCTGCTTTGAATGTATTTATAGAATTTTTTGTTGTTGGTTTTTATGTTCTTAGCAATGTGCTCCTCAACTTCTTTTTTAGCATCCCTTATTGTCTTCTTGCATTTCTTTTGCCAGAGTTTGTGTACTTTTTTATTTTCTTCATTCGGACAAGACTTCCATTTTTTGAAGGAAGACTTTTTGCCTCTAAGAGCTTCCTTGACTTTGCTCGTTAACCATGCTGGCATCTTCTTGGCCCTGGCGGTACCTTTTCTGATCTGCGGTATGCACTCCAGTTGAGCTTCTAATATAGTGTTTTTAAACAACTTCCAAGCATTTTCGAGTGATGTGACCCTCTGGGCTTTGTTTTTCAGCTTTCTTTTTACCAATCCCCTCATTTGTTTAAGAACTTCAGCCTTGAGGTGGTGCTGCTGGAGAGTACAGGCATCTCCCTCCCCCACCAGCCGTGTGCGTGTATGCCAGCCACGTTTGGCTGAGTAGGCCCCTTTAACAAGGCCCACTCCAGCCCCAGCCGCAGCCGCTCCTCCAGGCACACGACCACCCTGCCTGCAGCCCACACCCCTAATGGGGAAATAAGGAGCCCAAAATCGGCCCGCAAAAGGCTCCTTGCACCGCAAAAAACCGCTGTTCTGCAGCTCCATCTCCGAGCTGCTCTGCCCCTAGCCATCCACGTCGCACAAGCAAAGAGGAAGGTAGGAGGGGCAGCTGGGCTTAAATAGGCCCATAAGCTCCTCCCCTCCATGCTGCACATCACACATGCGTAATAGTCGCGACACGTGACATTGCCCCATTGAAAGATGGAGGCAGCAGCTTCGCCCCCATCCGCAACTATGCCTCGCTCATCAGCTGCGCAGCAAGCGAGGCGTCATATCTGTTGTTCACTTTTAACCATTATGTTTTTAGTATTTTAGATTTGACAAATACTCCTTGCACTGTAAGCCTTCTGCCAAGTCCTCCTTCTTTTAAAAAAAGTTGTTTTGCTTGTTTTCACACAACACTACATGTAGTCAAAAATAATTCCCTACAAATAAAATGGCCTAGAACTGGAAAAGCTTAATTGCTGTAATGGATTGTAATGAAAGGCTGCTACTGAAATTTCTTGGTCCATTCCATTATCCAATGTATGTTTGCGATATGATCTCTGGTGCCTCTTCCCTTTCTAAATCCAGCTTGGACATCTGGCATTTCTCGCTCCATATATGGTAAGAGCCTTTGTTGTAGAATCTTGAGTGTTACTTTACTTGCATGGGATATTAAGGCAATAGTTCGATAATTACTGCATTCCCTGGGATCACTTTTCTTTCGAATTGGGATGTATATGGAACGCTTCCAGTCTGTGGGCCATTGTTTTCCATATTTCTTGACAGATTTTTGTCAACATTTGGACAGATTCAGTCTCAGTAGCTTGTAGCAACTCTATTGGTATGCCATCTATTCCTGGTGATTTGTTTCTTCAAAGTATTTCAAGAGCAGCTTTCACCTCTCATTCTAAAATTTCTGGTTCTTCATCATACGGTTCCTCCGTGAATGAATCTGTCATCATGGCATCTTTTTTATAGAGTTCTTCAGTGTATTGCTTCCATCTTCCTTTTATTTCATCTCTGTCAGTCAGTGTGTTCCTCTGTTGATTATTCAACATCCCTACTCTTGGTTTAAATTTCCCTTTCATTTCTCTAATCTTTTGGAACAGGGCTCTTGTTCTACCCTTTTTGTTGTCCTCTTCTATTTCTAGACAGTAACTATTGTAATAGTTCTCTTTGTCCCTATGTACTAGTCGCTGTATTGTTGTATTTTGGGTTCTTACAGTGTTTCTATTTCCTTTTCCTTTCCTTCTCTCTTTAACCATTTTAAGAGTTTATTCAGTCATCCATTGAGGTCTTTCTCTCAATAACTAGTGGTGGTGTCTTTTTGCATTCTTCCCTGATAACGTCTCTGACTTCATTCCATATTTCTTCTGGTTCTCTGTCAACTAAGTTTAAAGCCTCAAACCTGTTCCTTATTTGATCTTTATAAGCTTCTGGGATGTTATTTAAATTGTATTTTGGCATTATGATTGCTTTGTTGTTCTTCTTTAGCTTGTCAGCTCTGCACTGAGTCCGCAGTGCCGGTGGGGGCTGGAAATTCCTGGGTCGTTGGCAGGGAAGGAAAGTCCTTAGCCGGCAGTCTGGTTGTAAATCTGCCAGGTCTATGAGGAGGGAACCTGATAAGGGCCAGGCCTGTCCGAAGCTTACTTGCCGAGTCCGAAGTCCAGAAGCGAGGTCAGTAGAGGTTTGGGATCAATTGCCAAGGGGTCAGTCCAAGAGATGCTGCAGGGAAACAAGGAATACACGAGCCACGCCTGACGTTGCAGTCAGCAACAAGCTGCAGCCAAGGTGTGCCTTATAAGGAGCAGGGTTGACAGCAGGTGTGAGCCCTCAGTGTTTGGGCCTTAAGGGGACAGGCCTGCCTCTCTTCTGCCTGACCTTCTGCTGTCTACGTTCTGCAGGTGAGGGGGGAGTATCCTGTTCGCTGTCTGCGTCTGGCTGCAGGGCCTCCGCTGTATTTGGGGTGCTCTGCAGCTGAGGGGGAGAAGGAGCTGTATTCTCAGGAGTCTCTTCCGTGTCTCCTTCTGGGTCTGCTGCTCCTGGGTCTGCTGCTGTTACTCCCGAGTCGTCCTCATCAGAGGAGTCCTCTCATGGGGCCATGACATAGCTTTACTCTGATTTTCGATATGACCAGTTCATGATCTGTACCGCAATCTGCTCCTGGTCTTGTTTTTGCAGAAAGTATGGAACTTGTCCATCTTCTGCTACTAATTATATAATCAATTTGATTCCTATATTGACCATTTGGTGATATCCATGTGTACAGTCTTTTTGGTGCTCAAAAAATGTGTTTTCAAGAAACAAATTATTGGCTTCACAGAATTCAGTAAGTCTTTCTCCTGCATCATTTCTATCTCCTAAGCCCAATTTTCCCACAATTCCTAATTCTTCTCTGTTCCCTGCTTTTGCATTCCAATCCCCCATGATTATCAGCACATCTTGTTTTGGTGTGTGATCAATTTCTTCCTGTATTTCTGCGCAAAATCTCTCCAATTCTCTTCTTCTGCATTTGCCGTTGGAGCATAGACTTGGATGATGGTTATGTTGATAGGTTTCCCGTTTAATCTCATTGATATCACTCGCTCAGACCTTCCATTGTAGCTCCTAATTGCTTTCACTATATCACTTCTCACTATTAAAGCAACCCCATTTCTTCTTAATTTCTCATTTCCTGCATAAAATATTTTGTAGTTGTCTGATTGAAAATGTCCCATTCCCGTCCATTTTAGTTTGCTCACACCAAGTATTGTAATGTTCATGCGTTCCATTTCTTGCTTGACATTTTCTAACTTTCCCTGGTTCATTCTTCTCACATTCCGTGTTCCTATTGTGTGCGTCGTACAACTCCGGACTCTCACATCTGTGTGCATCAGCCTCTGGGCTTCCTTTCGGCTTTGGCCCAGCTGCGTCATTAGTCGCAGCGCTACTCGTACTTGTCCGGTGTTCATCCCCAGTAGCTCGGTGAGTGCCTTCTGACCTGGGGGTCTCATCTTCCAGCACTTTCTCATGTTGCATTTTGGATACTCTGTTCACAGGGTTTTTGTGGTAAGAGATATTCAGAGGTGGTTTACCATTGCCTTCCTCTGAGTGTGGATGCATCTTAGGCTGGTGTTTCAGCCTAATTCACCCATTCCGCCATGGGTGCCCCTGCTAGGAGTCTTGCCTCTTGGTCTAGACTCCTGATGGCATTGCTCTTAGCTTCTTCAGCACTCTCAAACCCCCTCACCACGTTAAGGTGTGCATCCTAGAGGGGGGAAGATCCTGGGTATGCTCATATGTGAGAATATGATCTTCCAGGTAACCTGATAAGGTTTTGCAGGTAACCTGCACTTTGAATTGTGCTGGAAATGGACCAATGAACAGCGAAACTCTTTTAACATGAAGGTCACATGCTGCATGTAACGAGACCCAGACCTGACTCGGTCAATGATTTGGCAACAGTATTCCAAAACCATTGTAGTTCAAATGCACATGGAAGTGTATCACAGTAGTTCAAATGAGAAGTAACTAAGGCATGTGTCGCACAGACCAGGCCTGATATTTACAAAGAACAGGGGCAGTTGGCACACTAGCCTTAGCTATGCATAAATGTGACTGCTGAAACATGGGCATCAAGACTGAATCCAGGTTACACACAGGCTGTGAACCTGAGTCTTCAAGGAGAGTGTAACCTCACCCAAGAGAAGTTGAACCCGACTCCCTGATCTGCCTCGACTTCCCAGGGACATCTCTGACTTTTCTGGATTAAGCTTCAGTTCTTTTGCCCCCATCAAGTTCACTGCCAATATCAGTCAGTAATTTGGAACTTGAACAACTTCCTTGGATTTAAATAGAGAGTTAAAGTTGGGTTTCATTGATATATTTGTGACCCTAAACCCCAAACTCCTCCAGTGGTTGCATATAGTTTAAATAGCATAGGGAACAAGATGGAACACTTGAGAGTCCTCAGTGGCTAAGATGTTGAACAGGAGTTTCCAACACCACTATTGAAACCACCCCTTCAAAAAGGACTGAAACCAGCACAGGCCGGTGCCTCCAGGCCAGAAACTGGATTTAAATGGATCTAGATAATTTACCCAGCCGGGAGCAAATTAAAATACTGGAGGCAAAGTATCTCTCACTTCATGTCCTTTTTGCTATACATTATTTGGACTAAGATGTTCAGAGCAATACCTTGAAAAAGTATACTGTTGTCACCTCAGTCTCCAAGTAGTGCGAGACTTCTAGGGGTTCCTCTTCTTACTCAGGATTTGATTTCCTTGGAAAGAAGATCAGTGTAGACTGTGGTGTTATGATAGTTTATTTACACATATTCACAGCCTGAGCATAGTTGGAGAGATTCACAGCATTATCAGTCCATCAGATCTTGCTCCCCATTGCCCATTGCTTTAGAGGTTCAGACACAGAGGACAGACCTTTCTCTGAGTCTTTCCAGCTTCATGCCCAGATGAGACTAAAAGGCACAAGGCTCTCCTTGGCTCCAGGACTGGGGGAGGAGGGCTCCCCTGAAAAGAGTTCCAGTATCTCTTTTGGCCACATCCCTTTGGATATGCAGACTGACCACTCAAAAAGTGCATTAACTGGCAGGGTGACTTAACTAAACTATTAGCTTATGCAAAGGAAACTACTTTGGTTTCTTCTTTTGCAGATTGTATCTCTTACAGGCACACAATTATAAGCTAGAAGGGGTGTCTCAGATATCATCCAAACCCAGCCCCGTAATCCTATAACAATGCTTTCATCCCTAGGCTACTAATGGTGATCTGGTTGGGTCTATTTCACTTTAGAAAATGAATGGAAATGTTAGCAGAGACACCCTGCTTCATTTGTGCAGACAGGCATCTCTGTTTGGATGTGAATTCAGGTGGACATCTGATTTGTGCCTCAGTTCCTGATGGAGCATGGAAGCATGCTTGCCTATCTCCTTAATCAAATTAGGGCCAGAGACAATTAATTATACACAGTTGTCCTGCTCAGAAAACGCTGTGGCTATAAAACAAACCCAAAGTGCAATTGTGATTACCAACAATAACTCATATCTGCATCAACTGCCATTCCCCATCCCAATAATTTAATGGAAATTATCCTTATGCCAGCATGTGACTCTGTATGTTGTTTTTCTTGTCCGGTATTCTCTGGCATCAGGTATCTCGCCTTTCTACAGAAATAATTTCCATTTGATTGTTTGGGGGGGAAGGGAGAGGAGAAAATACATTGTAACTTTAAAGGCTAGCAATTTGTTTTAATCATTTGCCAGCACAGCTTAAAATAATAATAAATAGGAAACACTTGACTTTTAACTTCCCACGCTCTCCAAAGCATTTTTTTTTTACAGTTTGCATCTGGATCTATGTATCATTTAGATAATGTGCACAGTGGTTGCAAAAGATGGTTGGCACTAAAACATGTTTTAAGCATACACAGATTCCTGTATTAGCGTTTAAGGACGTAAATGTGATCTGCTTTATTTTGAATTCCCTTTTATTTTCTGTCTCCCTTTGAAACAAAAAGTGCAATGCCAGCTCACATGCTAACTCAAAAGCAGCCTGCTGCTGGTCTGTCAAAAGCACGCAACGAGTGTTTTCTTGAGGAAAGGAATTCCCTTTTCTGCATTTTGTCTCTGGCGTTTAATGTTATGACTAGACTAGACAGTATGAGGCAACTTTTCACAACTCTTAAATAGAGAGCAGATTTCAGAAGCCATTTTAAGAGGGCATTTTAATTCAAAGCTCTGTAACGCCACATTTCCAGATTATTGGACCAAATTCCGATAAGGCTGAGGTTGAGAGTGGTGGAATTTGTTTCAACTAGGGCACCTATTCCTACCCCATGCTGAGCAGGCAAATGGCTGTGGCTGGTGTGTGGTTTTCCTTAAATAAAAGGGGAAGGTGAATAATGCACGATTGGATTCAAACATCAAGGCATGGAGACAGTCTCCCAAGTGTGACAATTTTAGGAAGATTCATTCAGGAGATGTATTCTTACAGTGTAGTTTGTTGTGCCATGCAGAAGAAGTCTAGGACATCCTCTTCAGGAAGACATGTAAAGACTGCAACTGTCGATAGAACAAATGTAAAGACGAAATGTAAAAATGCTGCAAACGTAGAAAGAAATGTTAAACCCCAGATTGCAGAAGGATCTACTTTATATTAATCAGCAACCTTGAAGCATCTTAATGCTTGCCCTAAGGAAACATATGTCTAGGCATGCTTGCATTCCAGGTCTTATAATTCAGTGCAAACCTTGTGGAAAAGAATGGAAGAAAGGGAATGGCCTGGCGGAGGGGGAAGTCTTCACATTAATCAGCGTCTAATCATATTTCAGAAGAACAGATAAGAGGAAAAGGAAAACAGCTATGGAGGAAATGGGGTATAGCAGAAGAATATGTGATTCATCTGTTTAGTACAATAGAAAGTTGCCTATGTAAATTGAATGAGGGCAGCCCAAGGATTTAGTGCTGTTACTCACTGGTTTGAGCAAATTTGTGATTTTTAAGACATGCTGCTTTAGGAAAGGGCCCCGTTTGGCACATGCCTTTTATGTTAGAGGAAATAACTATAATGTCAACAGAAAGTCATAGTTAAATGAAAGTTAATTTTTATCTATACTTCTAAAAAGATCATAGTAATAATAAAATTGCCAAGGAGGTTTGCTCAGCTATGATTGTTCCCTGCTTTTCTTTGTATTAGCTGGTTCCAGCCAGTATGCGTGCATGTTCTGTGAAGGGAAGGAAATAAGGATTAGAAGTGAATCTGGAGTAAATGTCTGTTTCATGTGCCAGAAAATGTGGGAAAGTACTGAAAACATTTATGAGGGAGTTTGATCTCCAGTTCACTATTTTCCAAGACTGGTTCAAACTTGCATGTACAACACTTGGTTTCTTTATACTTCTTCAGGTGGGTCACATATATATGTTGATCATAGGATAAGTGCAACACTTAGCTACAGCTTGCATGTCCCGATGGACCTCCATAGATACAACACCAGACAGGGAGCTTTCATATCCCTCAATCCGCTTTAAAAGCAATGCTTTCAATTGAATAGTTGATTCATACATTCAGTAGCTAGTGATACTGAGTTGGAGCCAGACATACCCTTCCAGAAATGGAAGGGCTTCTTCCATTCACAGAAGGGTCACCAACCCATTGGAGGGTTCCACTGAAGGAAGAGGATGAGAGATTTAAGTCAACATTCTTTCCCCTTGCAGTCCCCCCCTGCCACTTCCCATCTGTTCCAGCAGGTCAACCAACTCTCTGAAGCAGCTTTTCATGGGGCTATATGGAAAGGAGGACTTTTGCAAAAATGTCCTCTCCCCACATCTTTCTATGGAGGCATCTCAGGCAGAGAACTCCACTTCTAAGCCTAGTTAAGGCATGATTAAAGTCTGTTTGAGGTGTGGTACTAAGTGCCATCTCCAGCCTTATTTATTAATCATTTGATTTATATCCTTGCCACATTCAGAGGTGAGGTCTGAAGGGGGTCTTTTAAGAGGATTCTATGAACAGGAATTAGGTCTGTCCGTTCCAGTCTCTTTCTGGGCATTTCCTTTTTATTCTGTAAGAGAAATTAGGCTATGGGCATAGTAGTGTAGTGGTAAATTCAGAAGTGCAGGGTCCCTTTATGATAGTCACAGCCGTAAGCCCTTACAGCCATGCCCTCTTCTAAAACTGTACAACCTTCTAAAATTATATAATAATCTGGCCAGGGTTGAATACTGCTTTCTGCTGCTCTCTCACTGTCAGCATTTGACTCCTTTCTGTCAGAGATATTGCTTCAGTTACTGAAGTCAGTATCTACATGTTTATCTCCTGCTAATACCAATGCTTGATGATGTAGGTGGGATGCTATCATCAGGATTCACTGTCTCTTCTTCTGTAATTACAGAATTTTCCCTCTCTGCAACATGCGTCTTGGGTTTTTGAAATAGGAACTAATAAAGGCTTGCTTGCAATTGACACTCATTGGGACTCTTCTCAGTGACTAACACACTCTCCTTTCATGCTGATTGGCTCATAGAACACTGGAGATGTAGGGGCCCTGCTGGGAACCGGCTCCCAAAAAAGTCTAAGACCTGCCGTGGACCTTGGACAACTGCACCCCCGTAGGGCTCCTCCATACTATTTTATTGTGAGTGATTTCTGCAACATGTTCTTGACACAATAGTGCATCAGTGGTGGATTTATTCTGCTTTAGTTTGTTCTATGATGTGTCCCCAAAGCTATCACATTATTGCTGTCTGGAAAGGCTCTAGCGCAACAAAAGGAGGACAAAAATAAACCTGAACATTTTTGGTATGAAAAGTTACAGGATTTCAGCAGGAACTTACAGGATATACACTGATTGGAAATGAAGGATTGTGACAGCTCCAAAACCTTTGCAGGTGCAAACCGTCTTGAAAATGGGATTGTGTGTGACCATCCTGATAGCATCATGAGTACAAAACATGAATTCACAATAAAAATTACATCTGGAGGGGCCCTCTGTTGCTTCTGATTTTCAGAATCAGACTATTGGACTAGTGGACTATTGGAAGATATTTCTGGGTTATCTGGTAATTGTTTTAGTGTTTTTTTAAAAAAACTTTATTAACTTTGAAAAGGTATTCAGTGAAGTAATTCTTGTTGCTACTAAAGGTGGCATGAAATGCTTTAGCAGCCTCAGTATTAGACAATATATAGTTCCACCAACAATGAAGAAAAAAAAAAGAGGGGGGACAATTCACTGCTAATGGTGTGCTTTTGAAGAGAGTGGTTCCCAAATCAAACTTGAAAAGTGCAGCAAATGCCCAATGTATGCACCATGCAACTTAGACCATGTTTAGGGAGTTAAAGGGACTTTGGAGATTATGGGAATTCTCAAGGGTGGTTTATATCATAACAATTTTATTTATTTAATTTGGACCTGCTGGATCAGGCCAAGGGCCATCCAGCCCAGCATCCTTTTCTCATAGTAGCCAACGAGATGGCCATGGGAAACCCACAAGCATAGGGTTGCCACATTCCAGTTCTAGAAATCTGGGCATGCTAATATGAATTTTATGCAAATTATTTGCTAATTATGCAAATTAAGCATATTAATGATTGCATTGTCCAGTTGTTGTTTTTGCCTAGTAATTACCACTAAAAATTGGGGGAGGATATGAAGAATCTTTTTTTTAACTTACATTTTCAGCCTTAAATGCCTAGACTCTGGTTTCTATCACTGTAGAATATTTATTTAGGTTATTTATATCCTGCCGTCAGAGCAGCTTACAAAAATGATAAAACTACACAATAGTCAATTAAAAGCAATATTATGACCAAGAGATTGTCTTAGCAACAATTAGGAAATGTGGAGTGAACTCTACAACTTGTAACACAGATAGAAATCAAGATTTCAATATTATTAGTTCAGTCTATAATCTTATCTAATCAACTTCAAAGCAAACAGCGCTGTCATAGAATCCTTTCCAACACCAGACTATACTCCTGCACAAGTTTGAAGTACCTGAAGACACACAAGCTTATCCTTATGCTGAACAGTAAACTGAAGTTCAGCAAGTAAATAGGAATGATGTATTCTATCTTTAGAGTATTTAATATGCCACTAGAAAAACAGAACCTTGGTGTGCAGCAAGGTTTGCCTGAACTTTGGAGTATTTTAAGCATACAATATATATGGAGGCCTGCCAAAAACAGTAGTAGTAGTAGTAGTAAAAATATTTATATACTGCTTTTCAACAAAAGGTTCCCAAAGTGGTTTACATAACAAAATATATGATGTTTGAAATTTGGCTGTATAAAAGGAGATTTGTTGTTGTTATGCGCCTTCAAGTCGATTCCGACTTATGGCAACCCTATGAATCGGTAACCTCCAAGAGCATCTGTTGTGAACCGCCCTGTTCAGATCTTGTAAGTTCAGGTCTGTGGCTTCTTTGATGGAATCAATCCATCTCTTGTTTGGCCTTCCTCTTTTTCTACTCCCTTCTCTTTTTCCCAGCATTGTTGTCTTTTCTAGTGAATAAAAGGAGATAGATAGGTACAAACCAATCATTTTCATTTCAAAATTGAAATAAAGGAAATTCTCCCAGTCTTGCAAAAACAAGAATTGGGCTTTGAATATGTGAAATAATAATAAAGAAATGGATCCTCTAAATGTCTGCTGAGTGCATTCTACAGCACTAAATTCTAAGCTTGCCTCTATTTTCCTTTTGGCATTAGGAATAAGGGATTTCAGCCACATGTAGCACCAAGGGCAAAATATACCACATAGTAAGCAAATAACTTTTCCCAAGCTGGTGAGTGTGGAGTGGATTGTTCCTTTCCTATTGGTCTTAAGGGTGGGAAAGGTTACATCCCCCACTGCACTGAATTATGCAGCCACAAGAGTGGCTGTATACTATAGCCAGCATGGATTTTTCACATTCCACAATGTTAAATTGAAAATACCCGCCATGCCTTTCTGATGCTTCCCATAAGCTCATTTCAAAACAAAACCTTACAAAACTTATACAGTAGGGCCACACTTATATGGCGGGTTACGTTCCAGACCCACGCTGAAAAGCAAAACCTGCCAAAAAGCAGAACTCCGTAAATAAAATGGTGCCTGGTGCCCGAAAAACGCTGTAAAAGCGGAACAAGCACCATATGAATGGGGCCTTACTCTACTTGAAAACCGCCATATTAGCATAACGCCAAAAAGCGGGGCCCTACTGTAGTCCTGAACTCAGAAACGCTTGTTTAACAACCCTGTAAATTTTCATGGTGATACACAAAACAGTCAGAGAGAATAGGGAGTTCAAAGTCTAAAAAGAGAAAAAAACCTCAGCCCTTCATTGCTGCAGTTGTGGGAAACATGATACGTCAATCTTCTATTTCACCTTTGATGCCATATATATATATCTCAAGGCTGTATACATATATATATATATCCTTGGCAGATATCTGCTTGCAAGACCATGAGGTATCCCGAATTCCAGATATGGCTGTGCTTTGCTCGGGTTCAGTTGCCTATAAATGGTAGTGTTTATTATACAGCCATGAGAGTGGCTGTATACTATAGCCAGGGTGGATTTTTCACATTCTGCAATGTTAAATTGAAAATACACCCCCATGCCATTCTGATGTTTCCCATAAGCTCATATCAAAACAAAACCTTACAAAACTTATAGTCCTGAACTCAGAAACACTTGCTTAACAACTCTCTAAATTTTCATGGCGATACACAAAACAGTCAGAGAGAATAAAGAGTTCAAAGTCTAAAAAGAGAGGAAAAAACCCTTTTGGACTTTTTTTTGTCAGAGTTCTCATGATCTGTTGAAATTCATTAAAAATCAACCATGTTCACAAAGTACCTGGACTCCTATTACTGATCTTGCCCCATACTCTGACCTTCATCTTCTGCAGTTTAAAAGTTAAAAAAAATGCCTGATTATTAATTAATTTAAGATATTTTGGCTGGAGCTCAATGATAATGTCAGGCATGCTCAGTAAGAACTAATTGTCAGTGTTCTAAAAGCCAGACTCACAGCTGCTGGGCTTGCCTAATCGGGGCCACACCCACGCCAGACTTTGATTTCACTTGAGACAGCAATGGCTTCACCCAAAGAATCCTGAGAAGCACAGTTTGTGAAGGGTGCTGTCTCCTATTCTACTGACAGAGCTTCAGTGGCCAGAGTGGTTTAACAGTCAGCCACTCTGATTGAAGGTCTGTGAGGGGAACAGGGCGTCTCCTAGCAGCTCTCAGCACCTTTCACTAACTACACTTCCCAGGATTCTTAGAGAGAACCCATGAGTGTCCAAAGTGAAATAAAGGCCTGGTGTGGGTGTGGCCAGGGACAGCTTTGGTTTAAATTTGGGTGGGAGCCTACGTGTGCCTGCTGCAGAATAAAAAGGTGGGGGAAACCCTGAAAAGCAATTATACTGTTCACAATGTTTTCTTTTTGGAAAGGAAAGGGGCTTCACCCATTCAATCTCCTCCCCTCCTCCTCCTCCTCCCCTTCCTGCCTCTCCCCCAGGTCAGTGTTGGACTATAACCTGGGAGACCAGGATTCGAATCCCCACACAGCCAAGAAGCTCACTGGGTGACCGTGGGCCAGTCACTGCCTCTCAGCCTCAGAGGAAGGCAATTGAAAAACCACCCCTGAATACCATTTACCATGAAAACCCTATTCAGAGGGTCACCATAAGTCGGGATCGACTTGAAGGCAGTCCATTTCCATTTTCAAACATGATTGCACAGCAATAAATGCCATTGAACTCAAAAAGTATGCAAATGATCAAACCCACCCTCCTTTCTCCTCTCTCCTATCCGCTCCCTCTTGCCCCTCCCTCCCCATCCCCATCCAATCTCCTCCTCCCCATAGAGGCACGTTACCAAATTCTTCCAAGCTACACAGGAAGTGGATTGGACTGTGAAAGACCAACCCAAATTGTGTTTGCATTTTGACACATTTGTTGGGCAATCCAATATCTCAGAGAGGAGGTCAGGTCTCCTGCTCCCCTGGTGCATTCACTATAGCTGCCCAATTTCCCTGCTTTTTAAAGTTTGATAGAAATATATGTGGGCTATAGGTACATTCTTAAACTGCAAGGTTTTTTGCCTATTAGTGAATATATATAGTCTGTGTTTATGTATATATGTATACCTGTGTGTGTCTACACACACACCCATCCATTTATCCCTGGGGAGGAATGAAGCAGGGTGATCTTTGGTGAAGAGATGCCTGCCAGTCATTTTGAAGAAGGATATGTGTTTTAAAAAATACTTTTTAGCCTTTTCTGAATTACTGAACAGTGGCTCCGCCGGGCAACAGGATGAATGAGGCTGCATTCCAATGCAACTTTACTTGGGAGTAAGCACTAATTAACAGGGTGGGGGCAGGGCCAAAAATGCAAATACTAATACCTCTGCCTTTTCTACAGAGAGGCTTGATTTTATATCTTGTATTTATTCAGGGGAGGAGTGTTTGGTGGATTCAAACCCCTTTATTCCATCTTCCATGTTGGCAGGCAGATCCTCCCATTGCATTCACCACTGAAGACACATGCCCTCAGACACAGAGGCAATTGAGATGAAGGCTGCTTCTCCTTGTTGACTCAACTAGAAAGCCTATGAATAAGGGGTGGAGCTGCATGTGTTGATCAAATGAGCACGTGCAGTTTGCTAAACTGCTAGATTCTGCATATACAGCAGGCAGGCAGACCAAAATTCTTGATCTTCCCAGGACAGCTGTGGTGTCCCTCCTCAGCTAAGAACAATGGAAGGTAGGAATAGGCTAATTTCTCACAAAATGGGGAGAAACCTGCCTCCACATTTTGCCTTGTATCTCTGGATCCACAAGGGCTAGAGACTGATTATTTTAAAAAAATGAAAGTTGGGAATCCAGGCCACCTAATGGGCTAGACACACACCACGTAGCATGCCTAGAATCCAGGTAAAATCTGACTAAATCCGGGCAATATGGCAACTGTGTGCATGCAGGACCTGAGTGCAAGAGCACTCTCCCCAGTTGTGATTCCCAGCAAGTGGCATTCAGAGGCATACTGCCTCCGACAGTGGAGGTAGAACATAGCCGTTGTAGCTAGTAACCATTGATACACACATGCAAGCATACATACACACACCACAAAGACTACCCTTCAGCATTGCCACCAAATCTTAGGCTGGCTAACAGATAACACACATTAACAATAAAATAAAAATGTGTCAATAAAACAAAAATATAAAACCATGGACTGTGAAAAAGACAAATAAATGGGTGTCAGAACAAATTAAACCAGAACTGTCACTAGAAGCTAAAATGATGAAACTGAGGTTATCATACTTTGGACATATCATGAGAAGACATGATTCACTAGAAAAGACAATAATGCTGGGAAAAACTGAATGGTGTAGAAAAAGAGGAAGGCCAAACAAGAGATGGATTGATTCCATAAAGGAAGCCACAGATCTGAACTTACAAGATCTGGGCAAGGTGGTTCATGACAGATGCTATTGGAGGTCATGGATTCATCAGGTTGCCATAAGTCAGAATCGACTTGAAGGCACATAACAACACCAATAAAAGCAGCAGCAATAGAAAACGTAAGATCATAACAATGGATTAAAAAAAACACTCAAAAACAAAATTCTGCAACATATTTAAAAGCCACATAGTAAAATGCCTAGGCAGTTGAAAAAGTTCTGTCCTGGTTTTGAAAGCCATCAAAGTAAATGCCAGATGAATAGCGAGGGCATCCAGAGAGGCTTGCTCCAACTGTTTCACCTCTGATAAAGGCCTCAGGAAGTTGCCTTAATCCAAGTCAGAGGACTGGTCCATTTCGCTTGGTATTCTCTGTGAGGACAATACTACAAGTGGTTCTTCGGGGTTTCAGATAGGGATCTTTCCCAGCTCTACATAGAGATGCCATGGACTGAACCTGGTAACCCTTACATTCAACATATATGCTCTACCATTGAGCTATGGCCATTGATGTTAGGACCTGTGGCAGGACCCGCAGAAGGACCTGTGGAAGAAGGAATTCCTTAATATACCTGCAGCATAAGCCACATAAGACTTTGAGGGAAAGCACATTTTGAAATAGACCGATTAAGATGTTTCAGAACTAATGCAATGTGTTCCCAGATTCCAGTCCTGGATATAAGTAAAAAAAACAGGGGCAAGGAGAAGGCTTAGTCAATTAGTGACTGCTTCTACATTATGATGTATAGATTTTGGAACAGAGCTGGGAAATCTGGGGCCCTCCAGATGTTCTTGGACTGCAACTCACCTCATTGGCTATGTTGTCAGGGGCTGATGGGAACTGGAGTCCAACAACATCTGGACGGCCACAGGTTCCCCATCCCTGGGTTGAAATAATTTTGTAGTTAACCTTTGCAAATCATGCCTGTAACAAGTAGTGTGAAGTTTGTGTGTGTGTTTCAGTTAAATTTAAGTATATTAAATTTCTTTTGCAATAGACCATAATATTCAAATTGTTTGATTTGTAATTTTAGAAATGGCATTGTTTTTTGTTTCAGCCCATCAAGTGTCATTCTGGAGGTGTAATCACATTCTTCAAAAAAATACAGAAGATGAAAGACAACATTGTTAAGTAAAGAAGAAAATCAAATATACTGAGCTGTATTCAGCTAGTGCAAGGATTAGCCATAGTGCAATGGGATTTTCTGCGCCATCCCCAGATCTGCTCCAGAGGCTTAGGGGAACCCCAGAGCAGATATATGGGCACGCAGGGGGAGGAGACTGGAAGATCATTCTGTTGTGCAAGGAAAAATCCTTATGTTGACACAGTATTCACCTTAATGCTATGTTAAATTCAACCACCTGTGTATTTCTTGTTTTGAATGAGGAACATATCCATTATCCTTGAATGAATGGTGCCAGGCCAGCTCCAGACTCTCTTGGATGAGAACGATTGTCTGGATCCATTTCAGTTGGGTTTCAGGCCTGGTTTTGGCACGGAAACAGCCTTGGTCGACCTGTATGATGACCTTTGTTGGGAGAGAGACAGGGGGAGTGTGACTCTGTTGATTCTCCTTGATCTTTCAGTGGCTTTTGATACCATCAATGATGGTATCCTTCTGGGAAGACTGGCTGAGTTGGGAGTGTGAGGGACTGCATGGCAGTGGCTCCACTCCTACTTGGCAGATCGGCTCCAGAAGGTGGTGCTTGGGGAACATTGCTCGGCACCCTGGACTCTCCAGTATGGGGTTCTGCAGGGGTCAGTTCTGTCCCCCATGCTATTCAACATCTACATGAAACCATTGGGTGCGGTCATCCGGAGCTTTGGAGTGCGTTGCCATCAGTATGCTGATGACACACAGCTCTATTTCTCCTTTTCATCCTCTTCAGGTGAGGCTGTCAATGTACTGAACCGATGCCTGGCTGTGACAATGGACTGGATGAGGGCTAATAAACTGAGGCTCAATCCAGACAAGACTGAGATGCTGCTAATGGGTGGTTCTTCGGACTGGATGGTGGATGTCCAACCTGTCCTGGATGGGGTTGCACTCCCCCTGAAGGAGCAGGTTTATAGCTTGGGGCTTCTCCTAGAACAATCTCTGTCACTTGAGACTCAGATAGCCTCGGTGGCACGGAGTGCCTTCTACCAACTTCAGTTGGTGGCCCAGCTATGTCCCTATCTGGACAGAGATAACCTGGCTTCTGTTGTCCATGCTCTGGTAACCTCCAAACTAGATTACTGCAATGCGCTCTACGTGGGGCTGCCTTTGAAGATGGTTCGGAAGATGCAGCTTGTGCAAAATGCGGCGGCCAGATTGGTAACAGGGACCAGATGGTTCAAACATATAAAACTGATTCTGGCCCGCTTGCATTGGCTGCATGTATGTTTCCAAGCTCGATTCAAGGTGCTGGTTTTAACCTATAAAACCTTACACGGCTTAGGACCATAATACCTGATGGACCGCCTCTCCCAACATGAACCCTCCCGTACACTACGCTCAACATCTAAGGCCCTCCTCCGGGTGCCTACTCCGAGGGAAGCTGGGAGGCTGTCAACAAGAGAGAGGGCCTTCTCAGTGGTGGCCCACAAATTATGGAATGATTTTCTGGACGAGGTGCACCTGGCGCCAACACTGTTATCTTTTCGGCACCAGGTCAAGACTCTCCTCTTCTCCTAGGCATTTTAGCATGTGTTTTTAAATTGTTTTAATTTTTTTTAATTGTGTTTTTAAATTTTTTTTGTCTTTTAAAATTTGTATATTTGTTTTTATTGTTTTTAATTGCTGTAAACCGCCCAGAGAGCTTCAGCTATGGGGCGGTATATAAATGTAATAAATAAAGAAAGAAATATTATGGCCTCACATTTATCATGTTTCTCATATGTAACATCCACTGAAACTGGAACTTAGAATAGGGACGACTAACTTGTCTGTGGTTATCTATAGGTCTGCTCTAGTCACAATAACTTAAACTGGATTGGGATCTCTTATTTTTTAAGTTAAAATCTCTCCATGATGTGTACAACCCAGCCAAAGTTATGCACTTGCACCACCCATTGGTCTCAATGGGAGAGCTCAGTGAATGTGTGCACATGCCTGTGCGTAACTTTGAATGGCACTGAAGTCACTCAGATTGAAGTGAATGTCACTGAAGTGACTAAGATTAAAAAGTGATTAATTTTGGTTGGATTACAGCTAAATTGAAAGGAAGAAAAACATGTGTGAGGTAATGATCACCTATGGCATTGTTCTTCCCAAGCAGTGATTACAGAATGGAGACTTCCACTTGTTTCTTGGCTTGCAGGTTTGAGCAGGTGGAACAGGAATCAGCTCTGGAATTAATGTTTGTGTGTTGAAAAGGGGTGGAATATGAGGGAAAATGAATCATAATCATGACTAAAAGAAACTCTATTATTTAATTATAGCCTTTAAATGATCAGTGACCCTTCACCCGCATGTGCTGAAAGAACTTCACTTTTAATGAGTAGGAAGTTACACCTTGTGGCAGATACGCAAGTGCTCCCTGAAACCTGGTGTGATAGTTAGTCAACAACTATTGCTGCTATTTCACATTTATGTATTTATTTAGCTCATCATGCTCGTTGCTGTAGGGAAAGCCAGAAGTGACTTGGTCCCTTCCCAGAGGTCATTCCAATCTATGTTAGGCGGACAACAAAGGTTGAGAAATTAGTAGTGGGGATGGGGAAAATGACAAGGAAAGAATGGAGTGAGTTTCTTGAGCAGAGGAAGGAAAACTGGAGGAGGGCAAGAAACCATATCCCCTTCTGTCCTGGTCAGAATGAGCCCAGTAGAGCTTAGGAAGTGTCCATTCCTTCCCCAGAGACGCTTAACTCTCTCCCCATAAGATTGCTCTGCCCATTTATAGATTTTTTTAATGTTTAGATTGACATTTCCATCCTGTTAACTCTTCCATGTTTATCTGCAATCAAAGCCATAGAACAAGTGTGGGAATCCTTTGGCCCTCCAGATGTTGCTCAAGTACAACTCCTATCATCCCTGGCCATTGGCCATGCTGGCTGGGGCTGATGGGTGTGGTAGTTCAGCAACATCTGGAAAGCCAAAGATTCCCCACATGTGGATGGCCAAAGGTTCCCCATAGAGATTAGTAGACATACAGCACTGCACATGTTTAAACAGAAGGAAACCTTACTGTTTCCAGTAGGACTTGCTCTTTCTTCCCCAGTGAATGTGTATAGAATTGTCATTTTTGCTGTTTTTCTGGAACATTCTGCAAATGTTACTTCTTGTCTGCTATGGAGCCCCTTTCCACTATACTTTCTATGCTGTACCCGCCCCTGCAGTGCCTTGTTTTGCCTTCCCAACCTTTTTTCTCCTGTTGTATATTCCTTTTTTGATCATTAAATCATGTGTAAATATGTGTTATAAGTATCTGTGTTGCAAATTATGTTATTGGAAAACTAAAATGGTAAGGGCAGAAGCTTGATTATGTTGGTGGATGTCGGTAAACGAGATTATAGTGGCAGGAAAGAAAAAGGAGGAAAGAATAAGAACCAAAGGGGTTTCACTAGATTCTTAACTAATGGGGTTAACAGCCCAATCCCCAAAGTGCTTTGGGTGTGGTATAATGGCCATATAGGCATGCAGATCACAACTGCACTGTGCTGCACTGGTATTGTGAGTCAATCTAGGACAAGGAGCAACAAGATGGGTCAAACATGTGCCACAGGGAAACGGAGAAAAGAAAGAGGGAGGGTGATTTGTATGGGCACATTTAAGGATTAGCACAATTGATGTTGATTCTGGCTTGCCTGCTGTAAAGGAAGGATGTGCTTTCAACATAAGTGGGTAGGGGAAAGGAACCACGGGGCTGCCATTAATGTTGTGGAGGGCAGAGGGAGATATGGAGTGGGGAGGCAATTACATCATCGGGGGAGATGGAAGTGCAATAGGGTGTTGGTTGCCCCCAAACTGTCTCCCCATTCAAATAGTCTGGATAGCCATGGTGACAGCTCCCCCGGGTTGATGCTTGTGAATGCCAGGTCGGTGAATGGAAAAACGATGGACATTCAGGATTTGATCCTGGATGAGCATGCCGACCTAGCCTGTATCACGGAGACCTGGTTGGATGAAGCTGGGGGAGTTAATCTCTCCCAGCTTTGCCCACCAGGCTTCTCTGTGCAGCAGCAGGCGAGACCTGGGGGCAGGGAGGTGGAGTTGCAGTAGTCTGTTGTGATACCATCCCCCTGACCAGGTGCCCTCTCCCACAGTCTTCAGGGTTTGAATGTGTATATTTGAAGTTGGGTGGCCGGGACAGAATAGAGATTCTGTTGGTGTACCGCCCACCCCGCTGCTCAACAGTCTCCCTTCCTGAGCTAGCCGGGGTAGTCTCGGGGTTGGTGTTGGAGTCCCCTCGGCTTGTGGTATCGGGTGACTTCAACATCCATGCCGAGACTGCTCTGTTGGGAGTGGCTCAGGATTTCATGGCCTCCATGGCAACCATGGGTCTGTCCCAAGTATTGTCTGGCCCCACTCATGCCACTGGTCAGACTTTGGACCTTGTTTTCTGTGTTGGATGGAATGATGGTGATCTTGGTGTGGAGGAACTTTCTGTAGTTCCATTGTCATGGACAGATCACTACCTGGTTGGGTTTAGACTCACTGGGACTCAGAACCTCTGCAGGGGTGGGGGACCGATTAGGATGGTCTGCCCCAGGAGGCTGATGGATCTGGATGGTTTCCTGATGGTTCTTGGGGATTTTCCTGTCACCCTGACAGGTGATTCTGTCGAACCCCTGGTTGACCGCTGGAATGGGGAAATGACCAGGGCAGTGGACACAATCGCTCCTGAGTGTCCCTCTCACGGAGTGGAGCCAAACCAGCTCCCTAGTTTACCAGGGAGCTGGCGGCGATGAAACAAATAAGACAGGGACTTGAGCAACGTTGGCGGAAGACTTGGTGCGAGTCTGACCAAACACGGGCTAGAGCCTATCTGAAGGCCTACTCTGTGGCAGTGCGGGCTAAGAAGAAACTTTTCTTTTCTGCCACCATTGCGTCTGCTGGGAGCCGTCCAGCGGAGCTGTTTTGAGTGGTCAGGGGTCTTTTAAACTCTGGCCCCCGGGAGGGTAATATAGACCACTCAACAGCCCGCTGTCAAGAATTTGCATGGCACTTTGCAGAGAAAGTCGCTCAGATTCGCTCCGACTTGGATGCTAAATTTGATACAGTCTCAGGGGATGTAACTTTGGCTCCTGCTTGTCCAATAATAATGGATTCTTTTCAATTTGTACAGCCCGAGGATGTGGACAAGATCCTTGGAGAGGCGAGAGCCACCACATGTCTGCTAGATCCTTGCCCTTCCTGGCTCATTAAAAGTGCCAGAGGGGGACTGGCCGAGTGGGTGAGGGGAGTGGTTAACGCCTCTTTACAACAAGACAGAATCCCAATGTGCCTAAAAGAGGCAGTTGTATGGCCTTTGTTGAAAAAGCCCTCCCTGGATCCCTCTATAATGGGAAATTATCGGCCAGTCTCCAACATTCCATTTTTGGGCAAGGTAATAGAGCGTGTGGTGGCCGCCCAGCTCCAGCGATTCTTGGATGAAATGGATTATCTGGATCCATTGCAGTCTGGTTTCAGGCCTGGCTATGGGACAGAGACGGCTTTGGTCATCTTGGTGGATGACCTACGCAGAGAGCTGGACAAGGGGAGTGTGTCCCTGTTAGTTCTACTGGACCTCTCAGCGGCTTTCGATACCATCGACCATGGTATCCTTTTGGACCGCCTTGCTGGGATGGGACTTGGGGGCACCGTGTTATGATGGCTCCATTCCTTTCTGGAGGGACGAACACAGAAGGTGGTGCTGGGGGATTCCTGTTCGACTCCTTGGCCGTTGACCTATGGGGTCCCTCAGGGTTCAGTTTTGTCCCCCATGTTATTTAACATGAAACCGCTGGGAGAGGTTGTCTGGGGGTTTGGGGTTCGGTGCCATCAGTATACGGACGACACCCAACTCTATTTCTCCTTTCCACCTAAAGCTAAGGAAGCTGTCCTGGTCCTGAACCAGTGCCTGGCATCAGTCATGGACTGGATGAGAGCGAACAAATTGAAACTAAATCCAGACAAAACAGAGGTGCTCCTAGTCAGTTGAAGGGCAGATCAGGGAATAGGGATTCAGCCTGTGCTGGATGGGGTTACACTCCCCCTGAAGACACAGGTTCGCAGTTTGGGTGTGCTCCTGGACTCAGCTCTGAACTTGGAGGCCCAGGTCTTGTCCTTGGCCAGGAGTGCCTTTGCCCATTTAAGACTGGTGCGCCAGCTGTGGCCGTTCCTGGAAATGCCTGATTTGACTATGGTGATGTATGCCTTAGTTACATCCCGTTTAGATTACTGTAACGCGCTCTACGTGGGACTGCCTTTGAAGACTGTTCGGAAACTTAAACTGGTACAAAGAGCTGCAGCCAGAGTGTTAACTGGGGCTGGTTACAGGGACCATACAACTCCCTTGTTACAACAGCTCTACTGGCTGCCAGTCTGTTTCCGGTCACAATTCAAAGTGCTGGTTTTGACCTATAAAGCTCTATACGGCCTAGGTCCAGGCTATCTGTCAGACCGTTATCTCCCTATATGAGCCTGCCCGGGCCTTGAGATCTTCAGGAGAGGCCCTTCTCTCAGTCCCAACACCTTTGCAAGCGCGATTGGTGGGGACGCGAGATAGGGCCTTCTCGGTGGCTGCTCCTAGGTTCTGGAACTCCCTTCCTAGGGGGGCACGAATGGCCCCCTCCTTGCCATCCTTCCATCAGCAAGTAAAGACTTTTTTATTCCAACAGGCTTTTGGGATAGAAGGTGTTTAGGATTGGGCTCTACAAGGTTTGTTTTATTGTTTTAAGCCATTATTTGTATTATTTTAAATTGTTTTTTAGTATTTTAAGTTCCTGTTTCATGGTTTTAAGGTTGTGTATAGTTTAATTGTATTTTAATTGTATGTTTTTGTATGCTTTTAACTACATGTAGTTTTATTTGTAAGCCGCCCTGAGTTCCAGTTTGGAAAAAGGGTGGGGTAAAAATAAAGTTTCATTCATTCATTAATTGTTCCAAAGAATTGAAAACTATGTTTGTGTATATGAATTCTCACCATAATTTTAGGCTGCATGCTACTGAACTGTATCTCTGACTTGACTCCTTGCCTTCTAATACAAGGCCAACAGAGAAATTAGGTCCTTTGGATCCTGAAAATAGCATAAGCTACTCATGTGTGGGTTAAAAGATTTAAAACGATCCCTGTTACATCTGACACATTTCATTCCAACTCTTTATTCTGGTTCTCAGTTAATAGGTGATTGAACTATTTGGAGAAGAGCCAAAGGAATCTCCAGACTAGGGTGTTGACTGGGGGTAGAAACACACTCACTATTCTGCTGCTTCTAGTGCTTCTCTACCTCTCCTGAAAACCGGGGCACACGACGCTACTCAATCCCCACCCCTTTTTCCTGTAAAACCTGGTGGGAGCTGCTTGAGCGCATTTAAAAAAAAAATTCTAAGAAATTTCACAACTGATCGGCAGATAAACCCATTCCCCCTCTGGGTGTGGCTAATTAAATGCTTTGATCCAGTAACTCGTGTGTTTATAGCCTAGGAGTCAAAAAGTACTGCATTGTAAGATCTGCAGAACATTCTGAGATACAGAACTCTGTGGAAGGATTCAGAAGAGCCAACTCTATGGCTTGTGTGACCCATCTTTTTATGGTTTGTTTGTTTTTTATTCTCCACCCAGCCTGGATGCAACTGAATCCAAAATGTCCCAAAGCTGCTGCCATAAAGCATTATTCTTAAAAACACCATATGATGCAACAAAACCCTATACTGTACCTTTCTTGTGTTTCTAGCTTACTAACTCACCAAAATGACATATGAAAACAAAAATACAGTTTTTCTTTCTTTGTAGAAAGTGCTCTCTATTTCAAGGGGATAGAAGAGTTGAATGTTTGAAAAACTGTCTTATAGATGGTATTGCATCTATTGTATACACATTATACATTCCACTGTTAGGGATCTCAGTACTCCCATTGAAGTAATTGATCAGATCCATCCCTGCTCGCTCACTCCCAGAGCTCTGAAAATGATATTAAAGTTTAAGTGACTGAAAAGCAATATTTTGTATATTATTACAATAAATCTCTTTTACTGGTTTCCCTTTGAAACTCCAACTTGTTTAATGAATAGGTTTACATCTGAGACCTGTAAATGGATACATGTTCAGACTAAATATGAAAGAAGCAATGCGAATCATTTGCTACGACTGCTTCTGTACAAGATAGCATCCATTACTTTGAGTTCATATTGTGCAATGCGTTTGGTTTAACATATTACCACATTAGGACTGGAGCACTTGCCACGCATACATGATAAAACAATAGTGAAGCATTACAGCATGCTTTACAATAATACATAGTAAAAACAAGGGAGGGGGAGAAATAATGTTTACAATGCTTCATGCTTCATTTTTTACTGTTACACCACATACTGAAACTTTTAGCGTTAATTGCAATCCTTTAAAAATTACATATTGAACTGATTGTGATGTATACTGAGTGTTCCTAGAATCACAGAATTGGGAATGTAGTCATGTGTTGTTATAAATATATCTGCTGTTTCTTGGAAAAGATCTCCCATTCAGGCCCTGATCAGGTCAATGTCATTACATCTTCCCAGACTATTTATCAATTCATGAATCACAGTTCTGATTCCTAGGATGTCACATTAGGAGCATGACAGTCATTCCTTGAATCAATATCCTCCTTTCCTTAGCAGGGGATGATGTCATATAGTTTTAATAGATGAGGTCATATTAATTTTGATAAGCCTCAAACAATGACCCAGAGGTAAATAACGTAGTGCCCTCCAGATATTGTGGACTACAAGTCCCATAATTCCTGGCCATTGGCTATTTGGCTTGGAGCTAATGAACAGCATAGTTCATATCATCTAGAGCAGTGGTTCCCAACCTGGGGGCCGGGACCCCCAGGGCCTCCCGCAAAGTAATCCAGAGGGGGCCCTGAACAGTAAAGAAATGAATTATTTATTATTTTTTTAAAAAAGTCTTCACTCCTTCTACACTGTCTGCTTTCCACTGCTGCTGCAGATGACACCTTCCCCTTGCTCCAAACGAGAGGGGAGGCCTTTTGCTGAAGCGCCAGAGCATCTTTCAGGCGCACGAAGGGCAGGCATCTGCCTATAAAACACCTGGCAGATGCCAAAGGAGGCTGAGGGAGGTGCTACCAGGAAGAAGAAGGGATTACTATCACTGATTCCCGTCTCCTTGCACTGCCACTACTGGCAACGCCCTTACTTAGAATGAGAGGAGAGGGCTTTTTGTGAAGCAAAAAGAAGCAAGCCTGCAAAGAAAGGCTGCTTTCCCCCTTCCTTCCTGGCAACCAGCCTACCTCCCTGGGGGGAGGGGGTCACAATTTTTTTCAGCTTATAAAGGGGGTCCCGTGCTCATAAAGGTTGAGAACCACTGATCTAGAGGGCACTATATCAGCAACTGTTGCAATAATCCTTAAACCAGGGTTGGGGAACCTGCTGTGACCCTCTAGATGTTGTTGGACACCAACTTCCATCATTCCCAGCCAGCTCAGCCAGTGGTCAGGGATGATGTGAACTGTTTTTAAATAGTTTTTTTTAGTGTTTTTAAATTTGTATTTTTGAATATTTGTTTTTAATGTTTTTAATTGTTGTAAACTGCCCAGAGAGCTTTGGCTATGGGGCGGTATACAAATGTAATAAATAATAATAATAATAGTCCTGCAACGTCTAGAGGGTCACAGGTTTCCCAGCCCTGCCTTACAGAAATAGCAGGAACAATCCATTCATGAAGCCTGTAAAATGCAGGATTAAGTTTAGATAAGCAATTCTATTGTCTTGAGCACAGGAGGAAGAGCAGCCTCCTGTGGTTTATCAATGACATTATTTAACTGATGGACGTCCCTGGTATGACATATTCCATTTCAGGACACCCTGGCTAGATGCACAACATCAATATGCACAAAGTAAAAGAGAAGCACAGAAGGGCATATGGTGTCAGAATTGTTAAATGATTGTTGTGCAATATCTAAATGCCAAAGTGTGGCTGAAGGCACGAGGCAAAGCACACCCTTTGTGTCAAGTTAATATTATATAGTAGCCTTCCCCTAGAACGTCTAATTGCACACAGTTTGCTTAACCTGATGGAAGGGTGTGTTAATTAGCAGGCAGAACTGGACAGACAGCTCTATTTTAGGGGCTGGCAAGTATTCATCCTTCCTTCTGATCAGCTGTTGGGCACATTTGGGCCCAACACTTAATTCAGGTGAGGAAATTGTTCACTGCAACAACCAGTTTTCCTTTGCTTGTGCCAGAGGCTAATTAACAACAGTTTTAAGCAAAGAAAAACAATGTACACAGGTCAGAAGACTTCAGTGTCATGGCACAAGGGATGAATACGCAGACAAGTAGCCAATCATGTAGTCAGGCTTTCTGCCAAGGGGTTTCTGTCTTGTTTGTATTAATGGAAACATCATGTGGTGGTGTTTTCCCCCTAATTCTAATATATGGTAAAAGTCAGTGGTCTTCTCCGATGGTAAGGCTTTCTCACATTTCCGCACCTGGTAAATTGGGTATCTGTATTAGTAATTTGTGGAAGAACAAAACAAATGTGTGTGTTTACCTGCAGTTGTTAGTTCGGCTATAAAGTGGTGAAGTGGTTAACTGTGAACACTAAGGCAGGGTTGGGAAACCTCTGGCCCACCCAATGTTGTTGGACTACAATTCCCATCATTCCCAATGGACAGGAGTGATGGGAGTTGTAGTCCAATGACATTAGGGGGGGCAGGCTTCTCAGCCTTGCACAAAACAGAGCACATGGCAGACTGGAATGAAACCCACCCCCATCTTTTGCCTTATCTCCCCAGAGTCTGCTGCTTTCCAGGCCCAGCTCTCGAATACTGGAAGTGGGCCAGTAGAAAAAGAAAAAATCTGCAAGCAGCAGAGAAGCTAAGTAGTGGAAGGAGGCTGGTTTCTATTCCATCACCATCACCACCCAGGTAGCGTTCAAACATAACCCTTGAACCTCAGTTGTATAGCCCAACTGATCAGGGTGTGTTTAGTAAATATCTGCACCTCTGGTTTGGATACAGTAATTTTTCAGGGAAAAGCTACAAGCATTTTATAAGGAATGACTCATGCTTCCTTGCCTCTTCATGGTTTTCAGAAATCATGTTCAGATTTTTATGCCATTTTTTGTTTGTTTAGTTTGAAATATTTGCTGTAGTCATATTTCTGAAGTTTTGGTACAGGTACTATAGGTGTTTTAAAGGTGTAAAGTAGGGACATTGTTAGGAACTTGAAAGACTTGGGGTCAGACACAGGCCCATGGTGAATGTTTTGTATATACTAGTTTATACATATAGAATAGATGAAAATTTAGGCAGACTTTCAGAGGGCAAAAACTAACTCAGGCTGTCAGGGGTTACTTGGAGCTATGGGTGCCAACAGGATTCTCTGGGCTCAGTGCACTGTATGTGGAGTGAGCCCTCTGCCCCTCCCATAATGTATCTGAAAGAATTGCTGCTCATGTACATACTGAAACTAGCTGCATACACACCACATAATTAAAGCACATCGTTTCCTCCAAAGAATCATGGGAACTGCGGTTTGTTAAGAGTGCTGGAAACTGTAGCTCTGTGGGAGGGTAAACTATAGTTCCCAGGATTCTTTGGGGGAAGCCATGTGCTTTAAATGTATGGTGTGGACACAGCTACTAAAACAAGTGCCTCTGGGCAAGTTAAGATGTTGGGAGTCTAGGGTCTCACAGGCCCTGCACTTTGTAGCGCTCACAATTGCTTGTAAGCAAAGTACCAAAAGAAAAAGTTAAAAAGCAGCGGGGAGGAGAAGGCAATCTGAGGTCTGGCACAAAAGGCATCCTAACAATGCCCCTGGTGTAAAATGAACTGTAGAATTTTAGCTTACTTTTTAATTGCAATTGTAATCTGCACACATTTTGCAACTGCATATATATTCCAATCACGTTAACCTTAACATCCAACAGACTTCACAGCTTAAAAGCAATAAAATATTTTTTAAAAAGAAATTAGAGCAGATCAGCCATCTACTTTCTAAACAAACAACCAAAAAGTAAGGATAAAATGCTGGAGCAGTGAGCGGTGGTACCGGCAGAATTAATGTATTCATTCCAGCAACAGAACTTGTCTGTCACCAGGGGTGGAGCAATACAGAATAGCCATAGACATGGTAATCTTGTTTTGCTGCACTCTTGGCTACAGGAGGTAGCTACACCCCCTGAGGGTTCAGATTTGGGTTTTCAAACAACGCATATTTTATTTTTGGAATCAATAAACATGTCCCGGCAAAGAAGCATTATTGAAAGCTGAAAAGTCAGAACCAGGGTAAAAATGTATAAAAGAAGCAAAGCTGCTGTACTTGGATTTGGGACACAAATGGCAATCATGTAGCAGTGGAAAGGAGGTGGCTGGGTTTGCAGGAGAACAATTAGATACAAACATTGAATATATAGGCCCCCGTTTGTCTCTGCAGTTTGTCTACCTTGTTAGTTGACTCCCCAATCCCTGGAAGCTTCCACGGTGGCGGAGATGTGTAATTTCCCTGATTACCTAATTATGCTTTTGAATAGAAAGAGGTGAGCCCATCCAGTTAGTCTGGTGAGACAGATATAATGGAAGAAACCAGGAAGCATTATAAAAAGCTCTGGTAGGGCCTAGTAAAAACAGGCAAGGTCACCACAGTAATAGTAATGGGGTGTGGGGAGGGATCCAGCCTGACAGTTACTGCAGTAATGCTGATTGTGTATCATTACATTAATATCTGGAGCAGAACTAAACTTGGAGCCTCTCTGTTTAAGAGCTCTATTCTGTTTATATTATCCTCTCACTCCCACACAGAAGTGAAGTGAGACTGGGAGAAAGGAAACAAATGGTGCTGAATGGATGCAATCACCATATGTAATATTTCCACTCCTTCAGGGTCAAACTACAAGATAAACTAATGGAAGATAAATGAATGGTGTTATTTGCACCACTTGTATTCATACATCAGTTTGTAAGAGGCTGAGAGAGGGAAGTACAGAGTAGGTGGGAAAAGGCAACCCTGAAGCCTTATACTTGAGATCACTTCACTTGGATTAGTTAGCCCTTTAGACCACTTTAACCACTCTGCCTTCCTCAAAAAATGGGCTTGTCCAAGAGTGGTAAAAGGGTCAGTTTCTCTCAACCTTTCAACATAGGCTTATGAATGAAGTCAAGTGATTGTGAGGATCAAACTAGAGTTGATTATAGTTATTCCTCTGATTGAGAGGAAAATGTGTGGTCTTCTTACGTTCACATCACCAATCACACATCTGATTTGAAGATAATAAAATATTGGAGGAGTAGAGGAAGTTTCATAGAGCCTGCGGACACACAATTATTCTGCCTTTGAAAATGTACAATTGATGGTAGGGCTTACCATTGTCCTTAAATATGCAATACATTTATTTGGTATTGCTTCATTTGGATTTTTTTTTAATATTTGCCCCTCCTCTTCCTAAAAGCTCAGGGTAACTTAACATTTACAAATGCATCATCAACACAATTCCCCATCATCTAAATAAAAGGATATTACATTACATTGTGCTGGCTTGTTTGAAACATGGAGGTAAGTAGCTCTAAATCTGGTGAGTGACCATTGGGATGAAAAAGTTTACAGTTCCTATGTCCGTTTATCATTCAGGATGTATGACTGGAGAGGGAGTTCTTAATTGTGAAAATATCTGGGTGCTAGAATTGTCAGAAAGAGCTGATTTAAAATACTGCCTCTCAAATTTTACAGGGAAGTGAGATTCTGTTCAATCTGTGTGTGTTTTTGTGAAGTGGAAGAACTGCAATGGAACAGAAAAATAATCCCAATGCACATCTAGTATGCACAGAATGTACATGTGAATAAATTAGCATTGTGTGCCTGCGTTTGGAAATGATCAAGTGTGGCAAAATAAAAAACAGAATGAAAACAACTCTTCAGTTTGGTTATATCAAGTCAGGCCATATCAAGTAATGCACAAGGAAGCTTTCCTTTCATCATCCTCTCCAAGAACTGTGCTATGATCTCTGGACTGGGAAGAAAATGTAACTTTTATTTCTTTGAGTGGTTCAAGATCTGAAGCAGGAACAAAGATGAATGTCCAGTCCAATACCCACTTGTTCCTAAGTTACGTGAAGTGATGGGCCACTTGGTTTCAGCACATTTTTTAAAGATTCCAGCCCTCTAATGGTGTGGAGTATTTCTGGCAAAAGATGAGAGATAATAAGTTTATCTGGGATGAGTTGTAGGACCAGCTGTAGTTTTGATGTGAAGATAATGCATTTTGGAGAAGTTGTGGAGGGAATGGGGGGAGGACAGTGTCAGCTTTGGCCTGGAACCCATATGTAGAACAAGAAAAGATGAAAATTACCAGTTCACTGCCTGAGTGTCAAAATCTTCTCTAATATCCACTTCAGTCAGTGTCTAAAAGATTGATTAAGAGGTACCAAGAGATTTAGCAGCAGTTGTTCTTTACAGAAGTCTTGGGGCCCCTCCAGATGGGTGTTTTATTGCGGGTGTGTTTTGTTCTTGACACAATAATAGTGCATTAGTGGTGGACTTATTCTGCTTTAATTTGTTCTGCAATCCTTCCCTGATAATGCTACCACATGATTGCTGTCTGGAGGTCTATAGCACAAAAAAAGAGGGACAAAAACAAACCAGAACATTTGTGATGTAAAAAGTTACAGGAGTTCAGCAGGAAGTTATAGGATACACACTGATTGGAAATGACCACCCCAAAACTTTTGCTGGTGCAAACAGTATTAAAAGTGGGAGCAGGTGTGCCTGCCCCGATAGCGTTTTGAATCGTCATGAATGTGCAATAAAAAGACATATGGAGGGGGGCTTGTTTTCTCATTGAGAAGTTCTGTGGATTCTATGGGGCGGTATACAAATGTAATAAATAATAATAATAATTTGCATAAAATTTAAGTGGTAAATGATCATTTAGCTTCAGAAAAGGAAACTGCAATAAGAACATCCCTTCTAGATCAAGCCAAAGGCCCATGTAGTCCAGCATCCTGTTCTCACAGTGGCCAACCAGATGCCCATAGGAAGCCCATATACAGGACCACTATAGATTTTTAAATGCAAGCAGAAAACATTGTTTATATCAAGCTTAATCTATTCTATAATAGATTGTCTTAAGAGTGTGACACTTCAGGGTTCACCTACCAAACTGGATCAGCTGGGAGTCTAGTTATACCCATTTTACCATGAGGACTAAGTCCACCCTAAAAATCAATAACCACTATCTGTTGCATGAACATAGAATTGAACAGCCAGGCTGTCCTTTTAGACTACCAAACAGCTGGCTCTTCTTCTGCATTGTGCACCAGTGCAAGAAGTCTGATTCTGTGGAGGCCAGCCACATCCTGCTTGGGAAGTCTTGTTTCGCAATGGTAGATGGATAGTGTTCCACTAGAAACATTGCACTTGAGTAAAGCAGAAGCCAGCACCCTGCAGAAGTGAAAAGCTTAGCAAGTTAATTCTTGTGCTCAGTTATAACATTGCTGCAGCAATGCAGTCAGTTAACTCAAGAAAGCCCTGACTAGAACTTCTATCCCTGAGGGGTTTTTTTAACAACTAGAGTTGCCAACTTCTGAATGCAAACAAAACCAAACCCTCCTGAGTGTAACCAAAGGATGAAGCCAGCATAACCTAAAGCCCTAAACAATATGGGACCAGGATATTTGGACAGTCTTCTCCCAGATGAACCTGCCTGACCACTGCATTCAGCATCAGAAGCCTCATCCCACTACCCTCAGAAGAATGGCTGGCATGCAAGACAGGGCCTTTTCTACTCTGGCACCCAAGTTGTAGAACTCCCTCACAGAGAAGTCCATTGGCTCCCTCTCTTTTTAAGCTGTAGGTCTGCTGGGAAGACTTTTCTTTTGAAGTCCTGTTGATTGTGGTCTGTTTTATTCTGTCCCCGTTTATTGTATTTAAATGGATTTTATTGTATTTCAAATGTTATATTGTAAGTTGCTTTAGAGACCCTTTTTAGAGTCTAAAAGCAACATATAAATGTATTTACAAACAAACCAAAATGGACAGTCAGAGCCAGGACTTAGCCTGGTAGACAGGTCACCTTAATAAGAATGGGGGAATCTGTCAATTTCGGTTTCTTTGTTTCTCACTTTTCCAGTCTTCAGTTTTTCACATTTTGTGTCCATCTGTGATTTAAAAAAAAATCTTAATGAAAATTCATCAGCATTTTAGTGCCTATTTCTCCTAATATATACATTTTTGTGCAATTTTGCACAATATACACTTTTTTGCAATTTTTTGCTAATTTTATTTATTTATTTTTATTTTATTCAATTTCTATACCGCCCACAGCCAACGGCTCTCTGGGCGGTGTACAACATAAATATAAAAATACAGTAATATAATAAAATCACATAGTAAATACAAACATACCACAAAAATTCCCCAGAGCTAAAAACATATTACACAATTTAAATTTAGAATACCAGAATGTGCTAAATATGCTAAAATATGTTAAAATGCCTGGGAAAAGAGGAAGGTTTTAACCTGGCGCCGAAAGGATAACAAAGTTGGCGCCAGGTACACCTCGTCGGGGAGACTATTCCATAGTTTGGGGGCCACCACTGAGAAGGCCCTAGTTCTTGTTGTCACCCTCCGGGCCTCTTTATGAGTCGGTACCCGGAGGAGGGCCTTCGATGTTGCACGTAGTGTACGGGTAGGTTCATATCGGGAGAGGCGTTCCACCAGGTATTGCAGACCCGCGCCATGTAAGGCTTTATAGGTCAAAACCAACACTTTGAATCTTGCCCGGAAACGTATAGGCAACCAGTGCAAACGGGCCAGAACAGGTGTTATATGTTCTGATCGTTTGGTCCTTGTCAACAGTCGAGCCGCTGCATTTTGCACTAGTTGCAGTTTCCGAACCGTCTTCAAAGGCAGCCCCATGTAAAGCGCATTGCAGTAGTCCAATCTTGAGGTTACCAGAGCATGGATAACTGAGGCGAGGTCGTCACTGCCCAGATAGGGACGTAGCTGGGCTACCAACCGAAGTTGGTAGAATGCACTTCGTGCCACCGAGGCTACCTGGGCCTCAAGTGACAACGAAGGATCTAAAAGAACTCCCAGACTACGAACCTGCTCCTTCAGGGGGAGTGTAACCCCGTCCAGAACAGGTTGAGTATCCACCATCTGATCAGAGAAGCCACTCACTAACAGCATCTCAGTCTTGTCAGGATTGAGTCTCAGTTTATTAGCTCTCATCCAGTCCATTATCGCGGCCAGGCAACGGTTTAGTACATTGACAGCCTCACCTGAAGAAGATGAAAAGGAGAAGTAGAGCTGCGTGTCATCAGCATACTGATGACTACGCACTCCAAAACTCCTGATGACTGCCCTCAGCGGCTTCATGTAGATGTTAAAAAGCATGGGGGACAGAACTGACCCCTGCGGGACCCCATACTGGAGAACCCATGGAATCGAGCAATGCTCCCCAAGCACTACCTTCTGGAGCCGACCCACCAAGTAGGAGCAAAGCCACTGCCAAGCGGTACCTCAAACTCCCAACTCCATAAGTCTCTCCAGAAGGAGATGGTATCAAAAGCCTCTGAGAGATCAAGGAGAATCAACAGAGTTACATTCCCCCGTCCCTCTCCCGACATAGGTCATCATACAGGGCGACCAAGGCTGTCTCTGTACCGGGCCTGAAACCGGATTGAAATGGATCTAGATAATCGGTTTCATCCAAGAGTGTCTGGAGCTGGCTAGCAACCACCCGCTCTAAGACCTTGCCCAGGAATGGAACATTCGCTACCGGCCTATAGTTATTCAAGTTGTCCGGGTCCAAGGAAGACTTCTTCAGAAGTGGTCTCACCGCCGCCTCTTTCAGGCAGCTGGGGACCACTCCCTCTAGTAAAGAGGCATTTATCACTTCCCTGGCCCAGCCGGCTGTTCCATTCCTGCTAGATTTTACCAGCCAAGAGGGGCAAGGATCCAGTACAGAAGTGGTTGCATGCACCAGTCCAAGCACCTTGTCAACTTCCTCAAGCTGCACCAACTGAAACTCATCCAATAAATGAGGACAGGACTGTGCTCTGGATGCCTCATTAGGTTCATCTGCTACAATATTGGAGTCCAAGTCCCGGCGGATGCATAAAATCTTGTCCTGGAAGTGCCTAGCAAACTCATTACAGCGGATTTTCGATGGCTCTATAATGTCCCGAGGACCAAGATGTAATAGCCCTCGGACAACTTTAAAAAGCTCTGCCGGACGGCAGAGGGATGACTTGATAGTAGCAGCAAAATACTGCTTCTTAGCTGCTCTCACCGCTTCTGAGTACCGCTTAGTAAAGGCACTTACCAGTGCATGATTGCATCCGTCAGGAGTTCGCCTCCATCTGCACTCAAGCCGCCTCCTCTCTTGTTTCATCACTCTTAGCTCCGGGGTATACCACGGAGCTGTATGAGCTCTACATAGGAGGGGGCACGCAGGGACGATCGTGTCAGCGGCCCGGGTCATTTCTGTGTTCCACAGGTCGATCAGGGCTTCAACAGGAGCGCCAGTCTTATCAGCCGGAAAAACCCCCAGAGCCCTTTGAAAACCCTCAGGATTCATCAGTCTCCGGGGGCGGACCAACTTAATGGGTCCCCCACCCTTGCAGAGGGGAAAGGCCGCTGTGAGTCTAAACTTCAGCAAGCGGTGATCTGTCCATGACAAAGGAATAGATGAAAAATTCCCCACCTCCAGATCACCATCCCCATGTCCAGTGGCAAAAATCAGATCAAGAGTATGTCCCGACACATGTGTTGGGCCAATACAGTGTATTTTGTATGTTATTTTCATGACTATATGCATTTTTGTCCTAAACAAGGGTTCTCAACCTGGCACCCACAGGCACCAGTGTGCCCACTTTTAGACCCACAAAAGGCACTCTCAAAAGGTCTTAGTAAATATCGCCTCAAAAATCCACCATCTACAAGAGATTGCTCTTCCTGTTCAGTTCCTGTTTGCATTGGCTTGGTCTCTCCTACACTGAACCTGCCCCCCTTAAACATGTCCCCCTTTCATTGGATGACAGGTTGGACACCCATCTTCCCATCCATTCTGAACAGAGGAGATGTGCAAAAAACCTGTCTCTGTGAGCAAGCCGTGGCTGATGTAGGTGCCTTTCCCTGCCATTGATGGGGCAGTAGCATTATGTCATGCCCTGACAGCAGCCATGGCACTTACTCTAAATTCCAATGTGCTCACCAGTCCAAAAAGGTTGCCAATCCCTACCCCAATATATATATATAGAATTTCATGCATACTTCCTGGCTGGGGGACTGAATCACAAAATGTGTGCATTTTGAAGGATAGCTGCATTTTGTTTCACATATTATTTTGGGAAGTGTGAATTAGGTAGACTCCCATTAAAGGCAAACTGTACCAAATTCATCCCCCATCCTTATTTCTCAGCCTGCAATAACTTGCTTCGCAGAACATGGCTTAATTCATTGGCTATTAATGAAATGTGAGTTGATTGGCAAACCAATTTTGCCTCCGGGACCAGAATTTTCCAGTTTGACAAGGTTAAAGAGTGAACTCTGCTGCTTTTTGATGGCCTTTTTGAGGCATAAATTTGGAAAGGAGCAAGGCTTATTGAATACAACCCTTTTCAACCATCTGTCTACTACAGGAACTACACAATCTAGTCTGTTCGGCTGTAACAGTTTATCATGTTGTGATTATTTATTTATGATTTATTTATTTATTAGATTTATATCTATTAGATTTATATCTTGCCCTTCCTCCCAGTATGATTGAGATACCATGTGAAGCTTCAGCATAGCTGAGTGAAGTGATTTTGTGTGGCTTTGGGGCTTGAACTTAGAATTCTGAAAGGTGACTTAATTTCATCATCAGCAAAGCTTCCCCTCTAGGATGCACACCTTAACGTGGTGAGGGGGATTGAGAGTGTCAAAGAAGCTGAGAGCAATGCCATCAAGAGTCTAGACCAAGAGGCTAGACTCCTAGCAGGGGCACCCAAGGCGGAATGGTCAAAGCTGAAACAGCAGACTAAGATGCATCCAGACTCAGAGGAAGGCAATATTCAACCACATCTGAATACCTCTTACCATGAAAGCCCTATAAACAGAGTATCCAAAATGCAACACGACATAGTGCTGGAAGATGAGACCCCCCAGGTCAGAAGGCACTCACCGAGCTACTGGGGAAGAACAAAGGACAAGTACGAGTAGCGCGGTGACTAATGATGCAGCTGGGTCAAAGCCGAAAGGAAGCCCAGAGGCTGATGTGCACAGATGCGAAAGGAGAGTCCGGAGTTGTACGATGCACCCAATAGGAACATGGAATGTGAGAAGCATGAACCAGGGAAAGTTAGAAAATGTCAAGCAAGAAATGGAACGCATCAACATTACAATACTTGGCATGAGTAAATTAAAATGGATGGGAATGGGACATTTTCAATCAGGCAACTACAAAATATTTTATGCAGGAAAGGAGAAATTAAGAATAAACGGGGTTGCTTTAATAGTGAGAAGTGATGTAGCAAAAGCAATTAAGAATGATAACGCAAGGTCTGAGCAAGTGATATCAATGAGATTAAATGGGAAACCTGCTAAACATAACCATCATCCAAGTCTATGCTCCAATGGCAAATGCAGAAGAAGAGGAATTGGAGAGATTTTACGCAGGAAGAAATTGATCATACGCCAAAACAAGATGTGCTGATAATCATGGGGGACTGGAACACAAAAGAAGGGAGCAGATAATAACTAGGAATTGTGGAGAAATGGGGCTTAGGAGATAGAAATGAAGCAGGAGAAAGTCTTATTGAAGTCTATGAAGCCAATAACTTGTTTCTCGCAAACACATTTTGTGAGCAACCAAAAAAACAACTGTACATGTAGACATCACCAAATGGTCAATATAGGAATCAAAATGATTATATAATTGGCAGCAGAAGATGGAGAAGTTCCATACTTTCTGCGAAAAAAAGACCAGGAGCAGACTGCGGTACAGATAATGAACTGGTCATATCGAAAATCAGAGTAAAGCTAAAGAAGAACAATAAAGCACTCATAATGCCAAAATACAATTTAAATAACATCCCAGAAGAATATAAAGATCAAATAAGGAACAGATTTGAGGCTTTAAACTTAGTTGACATAGAACCAGAAGAACTATGGAGTGAAGTCAGAGACATGATGAGGGAAATATGCAAAAGGACAATACCTCTAGTTAAAAAGAGAGAAAGACCTCAATGGATGTCTGAAGAAACTCTTAAAATGGTTAAAGAGTGAAGGAAAGCAAAAACAAAACGAGACAGAAACAAGGTTGGAACCCTAAATGCAACTAAACAGCGACTAGTACGTAGAGACAAAGAAGTATTACAATACTTATTGTATAGAAATAGAAGAGGACAACAAAAAGGGTAGAACAAGAGCCCTATTCCAAAAGATTAGAGAAATTAAAGGGAAATTTAAACCAAGGGTAGGGATGTTCAATAATCAACAGAGGGACACACTGACTGACCAAGATGAAATAAAAGGAAGATGGAAGCAATACACTGAAGAACTCTATAAAAGAGATGCAAGGGTGACAGATTCATTCACGGAGGAACCATATGATGGAGAATCAGAAATTTTAGAATGTGAGGGAAAGCTGCTTTTAGATTACAGCAAAACCTTTGACTGTGTAGATCATAAAATACTATGGAATGCTTTAAAAGAAATGGGGGTGCCACAGCATCTGATTGTCCTGATGCACAACCTATAAGAGGCTACTGTAAGGACAGAATATGGAGAAACCGATTGGTCCCTCATCGGAAAGGGTATGAGACAGGGGTGTATTTCACCCTATTTGTTTAATCTATACACAGAACATATCATACAGAAAACAGGATTGGACAAAGATGAAGGAGGTGTGAAAATTGGAGGAATATCAATAATTTAAGATATGCAGATGATACCATACTACTAGCAGAAACCAGTAATGATCTGAAATGAATGCTGTAGAAAATTAAATGGGAAAGCAGGACTACAGCTGAACATCAAAAAGACTAAAGGAATGACAGTTAAAGTTAAAGTTAAAGTTAATATAACTTTAAAGTTGACAATGACATTGAACTTGTCAAGGATTATCAATACTTTGGCACAGTCATTAATCAAAATGGAGACAATAGTCAAGAAATCAGAAGAAGGCTAGGACTGGGGAGGGCTGCTATGAGAGAACTAGAAAAGGTCCTCAAATGCAAAGATGTATCACTGAACACTAAAGTCAGGATCATTCAGATCATGATATTCCCAATCTCTATGTATGGATGAGAAAATTGGACAGTGAAAAAAGTAGATAAGAGAAAAATCAACTCATTTGAAATGTGGTGTTGGAGGAGAGCTTTACACATACCATGGACCGCGAAAACGACAAATAACTGGGTGTCAGAACAAATTAAACCAGAATATCACTAGAAGCTAAAATGATGAAACTGAAGTTATCATACTTTGGACACATCATGAGAAGACATGATTCACTAGAAAATACAATAATGCTGGGAAAAACAATAGAAAAAGAAGGCCAAACAAGAGATGGATTGATTCCATAAAGGAAGCCACAGACCTGAACTTACAAGATCTGAACAGGGTGGTTTACAACAGATGCCATTGGAGGTCACTGATTCATAGCATTGCCATAATTCGTAATCGACTTGAAGGCACATAACAACAACAAAACTCCAAAAAGCCAGTGGAGGCTGGTCCATTAGCCCTCCCAATGAGAATGTCAAGCAATTTTAAACAACTCCCCCCCCAAATATCTCAAAGCCACACATTCTTTCTCGTTGCACACACATAGACTTCTATTTGAACTCAGAGAAGCTCTGCAAACATTTCCGTCAATCTACTGTTCTCTGGCCAATCAGCTTCTTGTTCTCTGGCCAATCACCTCTCTGCACCACTTAGCCAATCCTAATCAAAAGTGTTGCTATGGCAAAGAAGCCCCTTCCTTGGTCTGCCTGCTTGTGTGCTGAGCTAGGAAGGTGCCTTACTCCATCTGTTATTATGAGGCCTATCTGGCACAGCTACTATAGCAAGTGAGGGAGGAGTCTAGGCTCCTTCAAGAACAGCCAGACTTGGTAGTGTTAGCCTATATTGGAATCATACATTGGTTAAATTAGTATATGTTAACACAGAGAGAGAGAGAGTAACAGTGGACAGTGTGAGTCTCTTTCTATACTAAAGATGTATCTTTAAAAAAAAACTTCTTAAGCTATTTGCATTTATTTTTGTGAATGGGCTGGGAGATCCTATAGGGGGACTGGGAGAAGTTGTCGTCTGTGGTCTGTGTCTCTGAACTTGATGGACTGATGGGAGGGGGGGTAGCTGGTGAAGGTCAGTTATTTTACAATTTCCCTCCAAGTGTTTAGCAGTTGTCCTCCTCTTCTGTCAGTGTGTTTACTCCCAAAGGCTTTTGGGAAGGTGGAAGTAGGAGGCTGCAGTAATTCTGCACTCTCCTAATGTCCCACCCACCTTTCTATTCTCGAAGCCCACAAGATTGCCATTGGAAAGTTGGTAGGAGGTGCTTGCTAAAGTTGCAATCTGAATCCCACTTCCATGGAAGTAAGACCCGCTGAATTCAATAGTTCTAAGTAGATGTTGATAGGATTTCATTGTAAGATGGTGACTTGCTGAATTAAAACCTCTTCTGCATGCTTGTTTGCTCACAAAGGCTTTTGGAAAGTTAGAAGGAAGTTGCAATAAGTACACCTTCTATAGCCCCACCTGGATGACTTCTGCAAGTTTGTTTGCTCACAGACTTTTAGAAATTTGGAAAATGGAAATGGACTGCCTTCAAGTTGATTCCGACTTATGGCGACCCTATGAATAGGTTTTTCATGGCAAGCGGCATTCAGAGGAGGTTTACCATTGCCTTCCTCTGAGGCTGAGAGGCAGTGACTGGCCCAAGGTCACCCAGTGAGCTTCATGGCTGTGTGGGGATTTGAACCCTGGTCTCCCAGGTCGTAGTCCAACACCTTAACCCAGCCTTTCCCAACCAGTGCTGCCTTAACCACTACATTATTGTGGCAGTAAATATCTACTCTCCTATATCCCATTACCTTCTTCTGCAACTGTGTTTGCCCATGTGGTTTTTTTTTGTGGGGGAGACTTAGAAATTGTGACAGCAGGGACCCCTTCTAAACCAAGACAAGACACTTAAGCTTCAATCCACTACATACGTACCTGGGAGTAAGTCTCATTGAACCCAATGGAGCTTGTTTCTGAGTCGATGTGTATTGGATTGCAGCCTTAGATGCTAAATTTTAATAAAACTGCAATGTGTAAATGACCACTGTTTCTTCGCAAAGGAGGAGAGGGAGAGAACCAGAACAGGTGGAAGCCACACAATTCTCTTCACAGCAGAGTAGCAACTGTGGCAGTAGGGACCCCTTCTGAATCAAAATAAGACATTTTTCAGTTTAGTGAGGTGCTATTTGTAAAATACTGTGCACAGCATCTTTGCAAGGGAGGATGGGGAGAAAGAACAACTTGGCCACGCCCCATGACCTCTCACTGGCCACACCCCATGACTTCTCAGCAGCCCCACCAGGTTCAGTAGGCACCCGCCACCGTTGCGTAGAGCCATACATGGCAGCAATCCAAATATTAAAACACATAGTCCCTTCCAAGTCCCAGCATGGAGTCATTTGGTCTGCAAGTACAAATGAATGAATAGAATTTCCTTTTTTGGCTAAAGCAGAGCTTGGAAAAGTTACTTTTTGAATTACAACTCCCATCAGCTCAATCCAGTGGGCTGATGGGAGTCATAGTTTAAAAAAGTAACTTTCCCAAGCTCTGGGCTAAAGTTTATCCTATGGACAACTTGCAAGCAGGACACGAGCTCAGTAGCACTGTTCCACTTGTGATCCTCTAGCAACCAGTGGTGTCATGGTAAATTCTGAAGCACAGATGTTCTTCATGGCAACACTCTTAGCCATGTCCCTTCTTAGACTATACAACAATGAAGTCAGGTGATTGACAAAGTGGGTGGTCTCATCCACCTATCAAAACTGGCCCGTGGAGGGTGAGGGAGATAGTGACCAAGGAGGACTGAAGGAGTTCAATCCTGCTTTCTGCAGCCTCATCTTTATTACTTCCATACCTGAAGTCACATATGATGGCAGGTGTGCATGGCTTTGAGTAGGTGTGGTGGGCCAAATTCGGCCTGTAGGTCAGACATTTCCCAGCCCTAGCTTTATTTGGTGGATTTCTCTCTGACAAATAAGTGGCAACGTTTTGTCCCTGGCTACCCATCCTCCTCTACACCCGGCCAGCAACTGATATTTGGAGGCATACAGCCTTTGATACTAAAGGTGGTACGTAGCCATGACATCCATTGGTACCCACCACTCTAACAAGCAAGCCTGAAAGCAGAGCCTCAGATGCTATGCAGGCAATCCTTCAAATATCCTGGCCCCAAACTGCTTGGGAGGCCTCCTGACAACAAAAAGCTGGGCTGTGAAAGGCCATGCTTATATGCTCCTGTTTCTCTCCCTATCCCACTTGTGGGGAACCTGTTGTTGGCGTGTGGCGGTTGATGCGTGAAACAGCATACATTACGTTGGAGTTAAGTTGAGCAAGAAACTTCTTCAGAGCATTAGAGCATGTTAAGAGTCTTTATTAAGACATTATGGCTTAAGGCTTTAAGATCTCCCCCTCAGGAGAGAAGTTCTCAGTTCAAAGACATTACATAGAAGACAAGCCTCACAGTTCAGAGGCAAAACACAGAAGACACAACTTACAGACTCTGTTAGAACTTTCCCAGTCTATCAGATGGTTACCATAGCAACGGCCTTGGCAGTCCGTTCCCAGACTGGGCTAAGACATAACTCCCCCTAGTTACGGTTTTGCAGACTTGATGGAAAACAGACTCAGTGACAGTGCGGTTCAATGGTCAACACCTGTGGCCCTCCAAATGTTCTTGGACTCCAGCTCCCATCATTCATGACCATCGGCTGTGCTGGCTAGGACTGATGGTATTTGGAGTCCAGCAACCTCTGGAGTGCTACAGATTCCCCATAAATGGTACAGGGGTAGAGTAAATCTACTGATGCTTCCTAACGGGGTTGGAAGAAAATAAACCAAATAAAGAAATAATTGAAAACTAATAATTGGTCAGCTATTTGGAATGTAGGGACCACAGTTTGAAGGAGAAGCTTATGATGGGCATACTATTTTTTTGTATGGCCCAATGCCCAATGTACAGAGCATCATTCCCACCCTAGCCCACTGAAATAGATCACGTTTTAGTGGAAGCAGTGCTTACTAAGCTGTTCCCTTCCTTGTCGATAGCTGCTTTAGAGAATATAACTGTAAGTTTGGCAGAGCATTAAAAAGGCACTTTGATTCCATATTTCAGTTTGCCTCCTGAGGTAGCCTCTGCCAAACGTACGTGCTTGATCAGTTCACTTTATTTTATTGTAAAAACGCCCCTGAGGGTTTTGCTGAGCAGGTCCATCATGAAGTCATCCTGTCAATATTCTGTGGTGGTAAGTCAAGTGCAGATTGTCTTCAAGGTTTCTGAAGGCAAATCAAAATGAAACTTGTCAGTAGAAGAGAGCAAAGATACTTCACACCCACAGAGATGGCGTGCACTCATTTTTGTAAGTTAGAGGTTAGAACACGAGCCTCGCACTCGAGCTCAAAGGTCCTGCAAAAGCAATTCTCCATATGACTAGACTCAAAGAGTGTTTTTAAACCTCATGACCACACAGCATTTTAACTGCTTGTTCATGAGGCTAGTTTTCACTTTTTTAAAATGTACCCTTCCACCTTTCAAATTTGCTGACAGTTTAGAAATTTCTTCTAATTAAGACTGCTCAAATGTGCCTTGAATCATTTTTGTATGTGTGGTGTGTGTGTGTGTGCGTGTGCGTGAGAGAGAGAGAGAGAGAGCTGATTAACTAATAGAATTTGTCTCATTATTATTTCTATCAAGAGGAGCTCCATATGGCTGCCTGGCTCCATTTTGCATTGGCCACTTGACAGGCAAAAAAGCACACAAAAGGAAAAACAAGGAGCAAACTTCTGATAGTTCATTTAAGGGAAATGAAGCAATTTGTGCTCTCTACCTCAACAGAAAAGAGCTCTGAGAGTTCTCATTCTAATTTTATCGGAAGCTACTTTGAATTGTAACCAACTTGGTGCCCTCTAGCTGTTTCTGCCAAGCTGGCTGAGACCCATTGGCCAAAATGCCTGGGGACTGCCCTATAAGAAACCAGAGGGAGCCAAATATAGTCGACTCCTTCTGCTATTCATTTACTGCTAGTCAGGTGACCTTGGATCCCAACTTGCGGACAGGTGCATGGGTCAGTGCTGATTATTGTATCCAATTAAATTTTACTCAGTTGAAATTGAATGGACCTCAATTAGCCATGTCCATGCATTTCATTGGATCTGCTCTGAATGTGACTAACATTGGCTACAACCCTGCATTCCCATTCTGCTCTTGAATGCCTGTTATACACCTCTTCACAACTGACAAAACTACTATTTCTTTCCACACTGATGTATGAAACTGCTTTCGTAGGGATGGGCACAGACACTTCCTTAGGTCTACCTAAGCTAAGGTTTCAGATTCTGAGTCCCCTTTCCTCCCTATGCAGGAATGAGAGGGAGCCTCCACTGGCTGCAGTGGCAGCGATTGCTGCAGTTGTTTCCAGCACTGGAAACTTACTCTCCAGAACACCACATATGCTGAACAGCCTTCCGCCTTACAGCACCCAGGGTCTTCTGTAGATAACCCCTTTCTGAAAAGATGAACGGGCACAGCACAAGAGGGCATCTGTAAAACCAGTAAGCATGTTTATCATAGCACTGTAGTAAAAAAATCTCCCATTATTATTATTATTATTATTATTATTATTATAGTTTATTTCTATCCCGCCTTTTGGCCAAAAGGCGCTCAAGGCAGTTTACAAAAAAAGAGAGAGTTGTAGAAATCAACAGCCATGTTCAGAGGCAATTATGCCTGGGCTTCATTTTATTGGAGGTGCTTATTGCTTGTACCGGGTGTTTCCTTCCTGGTCTAATCATCCTATTCATGCTTTCTTTTAATATTAGGTTTTGTCAGTGCTTTCAGAGGGACTTGGTTCAGTTTTGACAAAACAGCAAAAGCAGCAGCTGTGGGTCTGTTGCAGGCTGATGAGATTTCTGGTTCTAATACGCATTGCCTTTTGACTGTAATGTGTTTTATGAAACCTTTACAAGTGACCCCAGGACATAACTCTCCAGCACTAATGTTTCCCCTTGCCAGATAATGAAGTATGATTTATTATGGTAATGGTTAATCTAAGGTGTGCGTATGTATGTATGTGAGTGCCTGTGTGTCTGTGTGTTCTTTTTAAAAAAAACAGCACTCTGTAGAATATAGGAGTATAACATGCACCATTTGGCACATTTATGACAAAGGTGCTCTGGTTTTCTTAACTCCACAGTTCGGCGTTGGCAGTTTTTCAAATTCTTGAGACAGATGTTTAAATGAATTTAACAGGACAGAGAAATACTTTTAAAACATCATACAGAGTTGAGTGTCTCAATATGAAAAGGAACATTATTCCTCTAGCAGTTTAGAGAGGGAAGGATGCCACATGGCCTATTCCATTTTAGATCTGCTGTTAGACAATAGAAATAGCAAATGTGGAATTAGCTTTGTGGGAAAAGTCCTGTTTATTATGCTTTTGGGGCTGGGGCTGGGGCAGAGGGAGGGAGGTGGGGATGCTTTGTCACTCTTGTAGATTTAGTTCATATTCATATTTAATTTCTTTAAAATGTACCAGGAGTTATCTGGCATGCAGAGTATGTGGCTGTTACTGTCCAGATAGAAACCAATCTGCAGCTCAGAGAGACATTGTCAGCTCTACACTGCCTCAGCAGTGTCAGGGGAGGCTGGAAATTCCTGGGTCTTTGGCAGGGAAGGAAAGTCCTTAGCCAGCAGTCGGGTTGTAAATCTGCCAGGCCTATCCGAAGCGTACTTGCCGAGTCAGAAGTCCAGAAGCGAGGTCAGTGGAGGTCCGGGATCAATTGCCAAGGAGGTCAGTCAAAGAGATGCTGCAGGGAAACTAGGTCTACACAAAGCCACGCCTGACGTTGCAGTCAGCAACAAGCTGCAGCCAAGGTGTGCCTTATAAAGAGCAGGATGGACAGCAGGTGTGAGCCCTCAGCGTTTGGGCCTTAAGGAGACAGGCCTGCCTCTCTTCTCCCTGACCTTCTGCTGTCTATGTTCTGCAGGTGAGGGGGGAGTATCCTGTTCACTGTCTGTGTCTGGCTGCAGGGACTCTGCTGTATCTGGGGTGCTCTGCAGCTGAGGGGGAGAAGGAGCTGGATTCTCAGGAGGCTCCTCCATGTCTCCTTCTGAGTCTGCTGCTCCTGGGTCTGCTGCAGTTACTCCCGAGTCGTCCTCATCTGAGGAGTCCTCTGACGGGGCCATGACAGACATTAAGGCTTAAGGAATCTAATGTAGAACTTCCAGATGTACTCCTATAGTAAAAGGTATCGTTCAGGAGAAGCTAGGCATGCTGAAAACCTACTGAACTGTATAAAGTGCTTAAGCACAGAGGGAGGTATGCTAGTTTCGAAGGAGTTAGTGGGATAGAAGCACACTGTATCTGGATGACACCTGCAGTAATGGCTGGACTGCTTCTCAGCATCTCTACGAAGTGTGTGTAGGCTCATTAATTCCACATGGAAGTGTTGTTTCCACAGAATTTTGTAAAACTGTGAAGCCATCATCTGTATGTGTGCAATTTTCTTTTTTTAAATAAGAATTTTGAGAAGTTTGACCAGCTCTTGAGATAGGTATGGATAGAGCACCCCGAATTCCGCACTCTGATAGATGTCCAAGCAATATAGCAACTCTGATAAAGATGTTTGTGTGCCACAAATCATCAAAACGCTGGAAAACAAGAAATAAATCTCATAAAATGTATCCACAAGACTTAACAGTGTAAACTATATGCTACTGACAAAAATTGGGTAGCAATATCAACTTTGGGATTGCCACTGAAGTCTCAAAGTCTTGGAACAAAGAGAATTTTTATCATCATAAAGGCTAACACTAATAGCAGACATTCTCTGAGTGCCTCTCCTAATGAAGCCAAAACAGTAACATCCATCCATAAGAGGGAGGTTATCAGAAGGCTTCGGAAACCTCAGTGTTTATACAAAGTACAAATACACTTTAGAAACACAATATTATTATTGTTATCATTATTATCATTATTATTATCATTATCATTAATAATAATAAAATAAAAATAAAATTTGTATCCTGCCCTTCCTCCTAGTAGGAGCCCAGGGCGGCAAACAATGACACTAAAAACATCATAAAAACAGACATTAAAATATATTAAAACAAAACATATTTTTAAGAACCTTATTTTAAAAAAGTTTTAAAAACATCTTAAAAAGTAATTCCAGCACAGACACAGACTGGGATAACACCTCTACTTAAAAGGTTTGTTGAAAGAAGAAGGTTTTCAGTGGGTGCCGAAAAGATGGCGCTTCTCTAATATTTAAGGGGAGGAATTCCAAAGGGTTGGTGCCACTACACTAAAGGTCTGTTTCCTATGTTGTGCGGAACACACCTCCTGATAACATGGTATCTGCAGGAGGCCCTCACCTGCAGAGCGCAGTGATCGACTGGGTATATAAGGGATAAGACCGTCTTTATAAGGGGTAAGATGGTCTTTCAGGTATCCTGGTCCCAAGCTGTATAGGGCTTTGTACACCAAAACCAGAACCCTGAACTTTGCCCGGTAGCTAATGGGAAGCCAGTGCAATTATTTCAGCAGTGGGTGACATGTTGGCAATACCCTGCCCCAGTGAGCAGTCTCACTGCCACATTTTGCACCAGCTGCAGCTTCTGGACCAACCTGAAGGGCAGCCCCACACAGAGCACATTACAGTAATCCAACTTGGAGGTTACCAGCGTGGGGACAACAGTGGTCAGGCTATCCTGGTCCAGAAATGGCTGCAGCTGTCTTACCAGCTGAAGCTCGTAAAAGGCACTCCTAGCCACTGTGGTCCCCTGGGCCTCTAGCGACAAAGATGGATCCAGGAGCACCACCAGACCTGCTCTTCCAGAAGGAATACAACCCCATCCAAAGCAGGCAATTCACCAATTATCTGAACTCAGGAACCACCAACCCACAATGCTTCCATCTTGCTAGGATTCAGACTCAGCTTATTGGCCCTCATCCAGCCCATCACCAAGTCCAGGCAGCTTGCACGGCCTCTCCCGATTCAGATGTTACAGAGAAATAGAGCTGGGTATTGTCAGCATACTGCTGACACCTTGCCTCAAATCTCCTGATGACCACTCCCAAGGGCTTCATATAGATGTTACACAGCATGAGGGAGAAGATGGTACCCTGCGGTACCCCACAGCACAACTGCCAGGGGGCCGAAAGACAACCACCCAATGGTCTTCTCTGAAAACAACCTTGGAGGTAGGATTGGAGCCACTATAAAACAGCACCTCCAATACCCATCTTACCAAGTCAGTTCAGAAGGATACCATGGTCAATGGTATCAAAAGCCGCTGAGCGATCAAGTAAGAATAACAGGATGGCATTCCCTCTGTCCTTCTGATAAAGGTCATCCACCAGAGTCAGCAAGGCCGATTCAGTCCCGTAACCAGGCCTGAACCCAGACTGGGATGGGTCAAGATAATCTGTTTCATCCAAGAGAACCTGAAATTGCTGCGCCACAACCCTCTCAATCACCTTCCCTAAAAGGGGGTATTTATGACCAGGCGGTAGCTGTCATAAATGAATGGGTCCAGGGTGGGCTTTTTGAAGAGCAGTCAGATCACCACCTCTTTTAGAGCAGCTGGAACCACTCCCTCCCACAATGATGAGTTGACTACACCCTGGATCCACTCGGTCAACCCCTCTCGGCAAGCTTTAATAAGCCAAGAAGGACAAGGGTCAAGAGGACACACTGGCTGCAACCTTGCATGTCATCAGGCCGCATAAACTGAAAATGATTCCAAGAAGTTGCAGCAGCTGTTACACTGGACACCTCATTGGGGACTACACTAGATATGAATCAAGATTGCTATGGAGGCAAACTTTACCCTCAAAGTGCCTTGCAAACAATTCACAGTGGGCCTCCAAAGGTTCTAAAACTCCATTTCCTGGAGTTGATGTCAACAGACCTCTGACAATACAGAAAAGCTCCACTAGATGGCTACTTGAGGATGCGATGGTGGCAGAGAAGTGGACCTTCTTCGCCACCCTCACCGCCACACAGTTGGCATAGTTATGATCTTTTACTCATGCCTGATCAGCCTCACAGCACATCTTTCACCACTTGTGCTCTAGCTGTCATAATTTCCCTTAGCCCACTGGTGTACCAAGGTGGAAACTGGGCTCCACACATGCTCAGGAGCAACCATGTCAAGAGGCCATTGCACCTCATTGTTCCACAGCATGACAAGGGCTTCAACAGGGTCACCTGCTCTGTCTACTGGGAACTTCCCCAGGGCATTCAGGAAATAAGTGGATTCCATTAGGCTCCCTGGGGCAGACCATCTTAATCTGTCTACCATCCCTGCCAGGAGGATCACAACTGCAAATCTAACCTTCACCAGGAAGTGGTCTGACTATGACAATGGGGTGACATTCATTCTCCCATCTCCAGACCATCCCTTCCTCCATTTGGAGCAAAAACCAAATCAAGGCTGTGCCCTGCCATATGCATCAGGCCGGTGACAACTTGAGATAGCCCCATGGTTGTCATAGAGGCCATGAAGTCCCGAGCTGGAACACTAGAGGCAGCCTCAGCATGAACATTGAAGTCACCCAGCACTATCGTTCTGGGCTCCTCCAATACCACAGCTGAGACAGCATCTGCTAGCTCGGTCAGAGAAGCTTCAGGGCATCAGGGTGGATGGTATACCAGCAGCAACTCTAGTTTACTGTCTCCTTGGCCTGACACCAGGTGCAGGCCCTCACAGACAGCTCCAAGACAGAGTGGTTTCTGGAGACAGAGATGGAAGTTCTGTAGACCATAGCAACTCCTCCCCCCCATGCCTGCAGCCTGTGCTGGTGTTGCAGCAAGTATCCAGATGGGCAAAGCTGGGTCAGATCACCTCAGCTCACCTACTCGGGTCTCAGTAATGCACACCAAATCGGCACCTTATTGGTCTTATTGTGTACCGATTTGGAGTTAAATAATAGCACACACAGGCCAGTGGGCACAGCAGATGAGCAATGAGGAACTCATCCATGGGAGGAGTGGGAGTGAGGAACAAGGCATAGATAAATTTGCCTTTGACTTCTGTGGTAAGCTCACCACCTCCTGATGGCTATACCTCCCTCTACCCAGGATCACTGAAATTGGGGTGGCATCACTCATGTCCCTCCTTACCAGGACTCCTCCTAAACACCTGATATGGACCCAACAAGAGACCACCAATAAAAACTACCTGAACCAAATATCCCAGTAGGCCTCTGAGAGAATTGGGAACAGTCTGACCCACTCAGTGTCTTTCACACAGGACACATCTACTCTTTCCGTCTCACACCCAGGGAGGGCCAGCCTTCTGCCAGTTACAGACTCTCACTCTAAAGGCATCTGGAGACTTTCTCCTATCATTCAATTCACTGCACAGGCTGTCACCCCGCACAGGAATTGCACAATTGCCTTATGCCCTCCCCACTACCAATCTCATTTTTTTAAAAAAATAGAAGGGGGTAGTGCCCTTGCCCTCAGGACTCCCTAAGAGAATACCTAAGGAATGAACCCCTTTGGTGTTGTCCCTTTGGTGGGGACCCTACTGGTGGCAGACCCTCTGCCCAAGGGCAGCCAGGCTTTTAAGCCCCCTGACCCAGCCAGGAGCTAATGCAAGAGGCTACAAGATTGACTGCAGCCTCTCTCTCTGGATTCAGGGTCAGGCAGGGGATCCCAGTCCTTGCAGCACTTACCAGGGGCCTCAGCTGTCTTGAGACACAGCAACCCAAAGAAGCAAGCAAGCAAGTGCCCAGATGCTCAGGTACTCACTCCCAGTCCCCTAATGCTGCAGCTGCTCTTCTTTAGAAGAAGAGACCATAATTGGGGCGGAGGAGACGATCCAAAACACAACCTAATGAGAACTGAGCAACAGTGATGGGTGGGGGAGAAGCTGAAAAGCAGAGAGGGAAAATGGAATTGAATGCCCTGGAAAAGGGCATGATTTGCTGGCTGGAATACTGAGCAGGCGCACTCCGTGCTGTAACATTTTGTTGGAGATCCCACTTATACGTATTAATAACAGGCTCATGTGCTGTGTTATGAGGGCAATGAAGCCAAAATGGCGCTACTGAGAAAAGCTGGGAGGTGTCAGGGGAACCCCAAAGTTTGCAGTAGTAGGAAAATATATTTAGGTAAAAACCTAAGGGGGCAACTTGTTCCTCAAAACAGGCCAATGGGGATTGATCATGTTCAGCAGCAGTTTTGGGAGAGCAGGAATGGAATGGAGCATCCTGGAAAAGGGCATGGTTTGATGGCAGTCATCCTGAACAAGAGAGTATTCCATAATGCAACATTTTGATACAGGTTCCATTTGTATAGTATCCACTAGGGGATCTGCCCCTGCACGCTTGGCACACCAATCCTACCCCCTAACCTCAAAAATGGGAACCCCAGGTATCCTCCACCCCCTTGCCAACCCCCCAGGTGTTGCCTGCCACAGTTCATTCATCTTACACTTCTTTTCCCCCTTTCACTCCCCTTATCTCATTTTCCTCCTTACCCCATAACCCCTCCCTTTTTCTTCACACCTTCACACCCCTTAACCTGTTGTCTCTCTCATACACTCACCAGCCACTCCTGCCCTACTCCTTTTTCCTTCATCTGAGCCATTCCAGCCCCATACCCCCATTTTCACTCACTCACCCACCAGCTTCTTCCACCCCCATATCCACCCCTTTCCTCTCACAACCTCCTGTCCCATACCCCCATTCTCTCTCACCAGTCCCTCACCCCTCCATTTCCCAATCCCCATCCCTTCTGCCCCATGCTGTTTTTCTTTCTCCATCACCAGCCCCTCCTGCCCCATACCCCCATTTTCTCTCTCTCCAACTACTCCTACAACCCTCCTGCTCCTGGGTTTCCCTCACACCTCTTTTACCTACCCTCCATGTCCTACCCCGCTTCTCTCACAGACCCCTCTAGGAGCCCCCTTCCCTGCATGCCCGTCTCCGGTGGGGAATGCTGCCACTGCTTTTGCCATGCTCACTGAGCTGGAGGGAGGAGTTGCTGGTGTGCAGGCACTGACAGTCAGCGAAAGAGGGAGGAGGAGGATGGAGGGAAGTGCCTAGCAGCAGCTGCCACTGATCTTGGCCACACTTGCTGGGTTGCAGGAGTTTCCAGTGGGTGGCAGGACTAGTGAGAAAGGAGGACTGCAAGGAGGGAGGCTTTCACTTGCACACTGGAGAAGGAACAGGCGCTGCTGCTGTCTGGCACGGCACAACTCAAGTGATGGAAGGCAAAGGGGGTGGATGCTTACTTGAGCCAGGCAGCAGCAGCAGCATCTCTTTCCTGCATGAGTTGCCGGCGGATGGCAGGCCTGTAAAGCAGGAAAGGGTAGGCAGGCAGGAGGGAGGCTTTCCCTTGCCCACCTGAGAAAGAAGAGGTGCTGCTGCTTGGCACAGCACGTTAGCACCCACCCCCTTCACCTCACCTCACCTGAGTTGACCCGCACCAAGCAGCAGCAGCAGCACCTCCTCCTCCATGGTGCAGGTGAAAGACTCCCTCCTTCCCCGCATCAGAGGCCTGCCACTCGCCAGCAAATTCTATAGCCGAGTGAGCATGGCCAAGAGCAGTGGCAGCCCCTGCTAGGCACTTCCTCCTCCCTCTCCTCTGTCAGTGCCTGCATGCTGGAAATCGGGGTCTGGGCCATGAATCACCCAGGCAACCTGAAGGGCCAAGCCAAGCTACCCAGGCTGCCCTACCTAGGCCACTTAGTGGTCTCCCACCCACCTTGCTTCCTCCCCCGCCCCCAGTGTGGCATGGTCTTGCTGCAATTCACAGTGCCACCAATTACAGAGTGACACATTTTTATTATATGTATAGAAAAAAAACCCCTCAGAGGAGCAATGGATGCGACTCTTACCTTTCAACAGTATGCTACATTCTAGCCATGCAAAAGCTAGAGGTTTCCCAACACATCTCTTACTGTCCGACATCTCTGAATAGTAAGAGTATTTTAAAGTGGCTTCTCTGTAACACAGAGATGCTATAATGGGGCATATGTCTGGGCTCCTACTGGGAGGAAGGGCGGGATATAAATCTAATAAATAAATAAATGTAAAAAAGAAACTAGGGAAGGGCTTGGTGGTGATACATGCATACGTTCTGTTGATGTCTTTGAAAGTAACGGCGGTAGTGCTATAGCCATTGCTTGGATTCACTGAAGTCAATGGGCTTATTCATACCTGACCATGGGACTGTAGTGACAGGGTTTCTTTTGGAGGAAAGGGTGTATGGAAATGTTGTCCAGTTGTTAGAGCCTGCATTAAGAGCCCAAGAACAAGGCCCAGAGGCCAACTGTGGCCCTCCAGGACTTTCCCCATGGCCGTGCCTTGTGCTCTGCTGAAGTGTTTTTGCCTGACTGGAATGCATACCTGAACTGGGATAATACCTCTAGTTTCGTTTTTTCTGGAGTGCAGCCTACAGTGCAAAGATACGAGCCGCATCCTTGGCACACTTTTGCCTGTGGTGCCGCCCAGCACTGGCATGCGGCTCCTGGATGTGTCCCCACAAAGGAATGTGACCCTCAGGCTGAAAAAGGTTCCTCACCTCGGTCGTATACCAGAAGTGACTAAACTGGAAATCAAATGCCACAAGTTATCTAAGAAGTGGAGGTGAATCGTTGGTAAAGCAATGAACATTTTATATTTAATTTACATTTTGACAATTTTGCACATAAATAACAATGTAAACCAGTACGTAAACATAAGATAGTTTGTTCTAGGAAAGTAAAAAGCCTGTTAACTTTGGTCAGAGCCTGTTCTTTAGAAAAACACTGATCGTTGCTACATTCACATGTAAAGGTTCTAAATGGAGAGGAGAAGATTGGACAGAGAAGAAGCAAATTTTAAAGCTGATGCATATAAATCTTTGTAAAATTTGTATCAAATACAAGAAAGCACTACAGGCAATTAATAAAAGCAAGTGTGTGTCCAGTGATGATAGTGGTACTTTGGTTTATCCTAAAGTTAAATCCTACATTTATAAAACATTGCTACATTTAAATATGTTTGCCTCACAATTTACGGGAGCAGAAATGTAATGAACTGTAGTCCTTCCTTCAAAAGCTATATTTAAAAGATTTTCCTTGGGCTATTTTTAGGTCAGATATATGTTTGGTATTTTAAACAAGGCAGCATTAGATTGATATCATTTCTGAAACAGTCTAATTCCTGGAGACTATGATGAGATAGGAATATATACACATAGTAGAAATGTGTAATAACGCTGTTATTCCTGTTAAATATATGTGATCATGCAACTTTTTAAGAAGCAGAGGAAATTTCAGCAGACTTCTCAGAACATTTAAACAGCTCATTCTATTTTTACCACTCTGTATTCTATCAGTGAATCAATTTATTGATCCAGTCAACAGACTTAACAATAAAATGAATTACCATTCTGTATCATATTTATACCATACATAGGTGAGTGAGATTTAGTTTCTTTTATTTTTTCAGCAAAAATTTCTCCACTGTGTTTTTCTTCCCCACAGTCAAAAGTCCTCAGCAAGAAAATGAGGGGGATCAACATAGAATTCTGTGGGAATCTATAATATAATATGTGGATAAGTAGCTTGTGAGTAACAGTTTGCAGGACTAAGGAAAAAATACTGTGCCATGTAAGTCTTTAGCACAGCAATATGGATTGGAGATAATTCATCTCATTGGAGGGTGAAGCAAACTATGTAAATAGATTTTGTAATAAGGTTTGGCTCACAAACTTAAGTGGTATATAATATACACGTGCACACACACAGTATATTGGTATACATATCTATAAATATACATGTATGCTTTGCTACATCTTGTATGCTGACATGTTATCTTTGGGCTTAGCAAAACAAAAAAGGTTTACAAAAAAGAACAGAATGTGCATTCTATCTTCTCCTCTGCACATTTTGGTTTATTCTCTAAAGTAGCAAAGCATGAGATAAAACAACTTTTTCTGCACCACTGGACACACTCAATGAGGTAACTGTTGTTCAGCAACTTTGCAATGCCCTTTTCATCTTTAATTAAATTAACCACAAAAAGTACTAATACAAATACTGAGAGAAATCTTGAGTCATACAGGGAAAGGGGGGGGGAAAACCCCAATAGAGTATGCCAAGAAAGGACTTTGTTAACAACTTCCACCCAAGTGGATAGGTGGAAGGGGAGGGGAAAGAAAAAAAACCTGTCACATCTTTCCCAGGGAACCTAGAAATCAGATTCCCCCATTGAACTCCACTGGCAAAAAATCTCAGCAATACTCTCTTTTTCAGGCAGCATCTTTGGGGTATTATTCCTTGCATACTTATACAAACAGTTTGTGAGAAGAAGAAAAATAAGTAATTTTGTAAAACTATTGCCCTAAATTTTATGATGAACAATAAGATGTTTGTTTTAAAAACCTATCTGATGCATTATTTCTGGCAGAGGATTTTACTTTCCCACGCATCTGAAACACGAGATGTACTGTAGATGGAAAAACCCTCTCATCGCTCTTTTCTGTCCCTATACCAGTATGACTTTATCTCTTTGACTGCTGCATATATTTTGGGGTAATTTCACATTTCTTCCCACTTCATTCAGTAACACAGCACTGTCCCAACTAAAGGAATTTCTAGGATTTACCTTTGGCAAAACAAAAACCTCATTTCTAAATCAGGAATGTAACATTTCCCCCCTATGCTTCCCTCCTCCTGTACTCCTGTTCAATTTAAGGCTTTTTTTTGTTTTTTTAAACAGATCTACAGGAAGAAATTCTACAAAGAATCATCACAAGACAATATCTATCTGAATATTTATATTCAACCTTACAATGAATTCTCCCATCATTGTAAATATTTTCTATCTATTGCTTTTTGAATGTTAAATTATAATTAATAAATTATGATTTATTACTGGAAAATGATTATGGATAAAAGATTGTCTTTTTTTGGAAGTAGGAGAGGTAATATACAGTCCTTGCCTCTTTTCATGCCCTGAGAATATAACTTTGGAGTTCCTTCTTTCAAATGGAGTTAAACTACTGTAAGCCAAGATTGCTTTGCAGCATTGACACTATATACAAGCAATTGCTACAGGCACCCTGACTTGCCAAGTCATAAATTAAAAAAAAATTACTTGGTTGCCATACATACAAATGCACATGTAAGTATGCACATGAGCGCGCACACACATACTCTCTCACACACGCATACATAGGCATGCACATCCTACAGCATTTAAGGGTCCATTGGTTCAACTGTTTCTTGCTTGACCTTTATAGGTACCCGAGGTAGTGGATAACCATGAGGCAACTTCACAATTGACATATCCGACGATTCATAAAGATTACATCCTGAGGAAACTAGTCCATTTCCCAGGTTCCTCTGTAATGATGCTTTAAGAGTAGCTCCTTCTATCTCTCTTCTAAGCACAGCAAGTATTTCTTTTTCTACTACAGATGCCATGTCAACATTGTCCTCAACATCATCCAACCTGTCTGCACTGTCACTAATGTCGAATTTCTCAATCTCTTCATTGATCCGATTGAGGTCCTCTGTAGAAAGGTGGGATGCAGGAACAACAGGGCAGTTGCCTTTCAGGTGGACCTTGAGGCTACAAAGGTGGATATAGCTCTTATGGCAATGGATACACTTGTGCGGGCGCTCTCTGGTGTGGAGTCGTTTGTGCAGTTTCAAGTGCACAAATTGGGTAAATTTAGCAGTGCAAAGCTTGCACTGATAAGGCTTCTCTCCAGAATGGAGCCGCAGATGGGTCTTCAGGTTGCTTGTGCTGCTGAATCGTTTATGGCAGACCTAATTAGGGACAAAAAATGAGATCATTAGGAGGATGATAAAGTTTCCTTTTTTTTACAAAATGCATTAAATAGAAAAGCATTAACAGATTCTGATAAGTCTCATCCAGTCTTTTCTCTTCTCATTTGAAATAACGTTCTTCCCATTTTTGTTTAATCCATGATGAATAATGTGTAGGCTATAACTGATTAGAACATCATGTCTGCCAGCCTTGTTCAAAGTAACCAGGGATAAAACGTAAGAGTTGTGACCCAAAGAAGCATATAACCAAAGCTTTTTTTAAATGCTTGTGAGGCAACAGTTGTCACTGCCAAAGAGAAAACCAGTTATAAAACAAAACAAAATGAAAAGCAGTGTGAACGGACAACATAAAACGGTACTCCAGTTATATCCTCAATTCTGCTCTAAGTGTGTCCCAGAATATTACTCTGTACTCAAGTCATGATCTCATTATATACAAATTGTGACATACCTGACACTCATGGGGCTTTTCTCCTGTGTGTACCAGATAGTGCTTTTGGAGGTGAGCCAGTTGAGTGAACCCTTTATTGCAAGTAGTACATTTGAATGGTCTTTCTCCACTGTGTACTCGAAGGTGAACCTTTTAAGAAACAGAACATTTATTGTAATCTCACAACAGTTGCAATGGTAGTACATTAAATATTATTATTTACTTGTTATCTAAAATACCAGGCATTGTTGCCTTTATCACTTTTGTATGAAGTTCTAATATATTGTTACTTAAGTAGGCTTTAAAAAGGACATTTTTTAAATTTCAGCAATGCAGCTGTTCTCCAAGGTGTAGGACCATTTTGCACTTATCATTGATGGTCAAAGAGAGAATACTGCAGAAATTAAATCAGGTTAGCACCAGTTTATAAAAAAGCCAGTCATATTCTGAGGGGAATTAGCATAAATCTAGTTATGCAGTAATATTACGGTTTAGACCAAGGGTGTACCATTGTTTTCCTGATTACCATTCCAAGAATTTCTGCTCACAATGACACATTTTTTTCAAGTGAATGATGAGAACTGATATAATGGCTAAGAGTTTGAGCCAGGAGCATTCTTCCTGCTAAGTCACTGTTGAGAGGTGATAGATTCTTCCTACATGCTATACTAACTCATCAGGTACAACTGAATGATCTGAATGGTTTATCCCATGGATGCACTCCTTTTTGTAGCAATTATTAGAGCAGAAGTCCCTCAAGGAATGAAAAGGACAGGATTATGCTCACTACATATTATACTCAACTTGCTCAACTGCTGCAGGGAGTCACTGCAGACATTTTCATTTGAAAATGCCAAAAGGTAATTGAACCTCGACAAACACCTAGTTGAGAGAAGAGGGTCACCAATGATTTCTTGGTTTAGATGCAGTAATTTGTATACGAAGTACTTATAGTTTGTTTTTAATCTTTGTAGTTATAAAGATTAAATTGCATAATAACTTAATCTTCACCATCTTCTGAAAGTATGCTATAGTCTGACACCTAATTTTCAATTTTTAAAAATAAGACAAAAGCATAACCATCATATGAAGGAAAAATGCATTACCAAGATGTCAAAATACAATACTAAATCCAACATAGGTGACTAATCCCAAGAAGAAAACAGATTCTTAAGCAAGTTAAACAAAACAAGACAGTAATGGGATTAATTTTTTGTTTGTTTATACATGAAGAGATCTGTCGAGAAATGTTTTCCTTCAAAGGCCTACCTTCAGATTAGAGAGCTGACCAAAGGTTTTGGAGCAGACATTGCATTCATACTTTATTTTACCATTCTGTTTCTTCAGTGGGTATGGAAGGGTTTTGTATCCAGTCATATTTCGCTTGCTCTTGATAAGATTCATGGCTTCTTCACTGCTGGTGGCAGCCAATACTGCTGAGGTAGGTTTAGGTTGCATGATGTGTTCTGAAGTAGCTGCTGTGCCTGCTGTGGGTGATCCACTAGTTGGGCTACATGGCTTGTCTTTCATGCTGGCAGCAGCTCCTGTGATGGAGAAGGCACTGTTATGTGCAGGGATGAGGAAGTCCCTTGGATGGTCAGGATGCAATAGTTGGCGGTTTCCATCAGATGGCAAGGAACTTGGAAGACCTGATGAGTTCAGCATATGATTAGAGATGCTCCCTCCACTGAGTAGGCTGTTGTAAAAAGGATACATCCTTGGAAAGAGATTAAAATTGTTGATGCTCATGCCATATGGTGGTATCAGAAATTTGGGATAGGGAAAGGTTTGTGGGAGATGGCTCGAGGGTGCATACCCGGAATATGCCCCCAATCCTTCTGAGTGATAGAGTCCATTCAAGTAAGGATAAGGTTCTCTGTGCTCTTGAGTCATAGAAGCTAAGGGTGAAACTGTAACAGGGCTACTGTGAGGGCTTGAGCTTTTGAAACTTTGGTCTGGACTACTTCTTGCTGTGGGACTTGGTGTGGTAGAAGATTGGATTGGTGAGTTGGCAATGTAACTAGGCCTCTCAATCCCATAAACTACAGAAGCCTTCAAGTAATCATCTGGAATGTGCGGTCGGATTGGGTAGACAATGCGGGGATAGAAAGGCCTTTCAGGGCTACAATTTTTTCTCAAGCCCTCCAAAGCTTTTTCTTGAATATGTGGAGAAATGTGGCTATAAAATAAGTCCCTTCCTTTAGGATTACTGGAATCAGTTTTCAGGATTTCCTTCACACTGTGTTCTCTTCTGGGAACGTTTTTCTGATAAAGTTCATCTTTGTCATTAGTTTGCTGCTTTGGACTAATGTGGCTTTGTGCTGAAACATAAAAACAAGACAATGAATTTTTAAGGTCAATAAAAAGACAACATATAGACAACCCTTTTTTAAAAAAAATATTTGAAGTGACCTTGATTATTAGTCTCTGTCTCTTAAAAACCATGAAAAGCCAGTCTCAAGCATTTGCATTAGTGGAAGGATTAGCACCAGGTTAACAGAAATAAGATCACTAACTACTTATTAAATACTGGAAGATTATAATAAGCCAATTTCTACTACATTTGTTCTAGTCTCGCCTTCATCTCTGCTTTCTTGAATATTATGGAATTAAACTGATAACAGAAAACAAAGTAGCACCTGATGCTTACATTTATAGAAAACAAGGCAGCTTCCTTAATATCTTTCTAAGAGAGGATTTGCCTGTTCCAGCTACCTCAACTGCTTCCAATGAAAAAACAAACAAGTCTCAATCACTCTGAAAGGTAATTGAGTGCCTTGCAGTCATGTGAATAATAGAACTATGGATGATACATGCAAAGGTACTACCAAAAAAAGTAATAAATGATAAATTCATTAATTTATTCTGGCATAAGCTATGGTAGACCCACTTCCTCAGATGCATGAAGTGAAATCTTAGTTGGTAGGCATACATAAAAGAGAAAATTGTAAACTGGAAGTTGAATGGTAATGAGATGCAAAAATACAGTCTATGGTAATTAGAGCTTAAACAAATAGACACACCTTTTACAGCAGCAGATTAATGATAATTGTCTCAGCATCACCGAGATGACTGTATTAAAATTTGTAGGGAAACAGGAAACCACTCTCAAGAAACAGTCATAAGTAGTACCAATATCCTGGCGCTAGTAGAGTAATGAACACATGTAGTATGATAAAAATCCTCTGTCTCACTTTAACCCACAAGTGATGGCACTGAACCTATTGCTTCAGCTGTTACTGTGGGTCTTCATCTAGACCAAAATTTAAAATCTTGAGTTAGGCTTCATACCCAGTAGGAATTTTCCTTTATGTTTACTTTTTTCTTGTGTCCTTGTTGCAGCTTCCTGCACGCAACGATTCATCCTATTTGTTTGCTACCAGAAAAATGTGGAACTTGGCATGCCACCCCAGTAACAGACAATGTGGAGGGGTTGCACCACTCACCTGACCTCCCTCTGGCTGGATTGCTGCTGTATGTTGGGATGGGCAAGGCTGTGGCGAGGTTGGTGTGGCACAAAAAATGCTGGCAGGAGCACCGGATTGGCTCTGACAGCATGTTTCCATTGTGCCGACCTTGCCCTCCCCCCGTCTCTGTATGCACCAGTGATTCAACCAGAGGGAGATAACATGAGTGGTGCAGCCCCATCGCCCGCCTGTTATCTTCCTCTATTGCAGTCCAAAAGCAACATCCACGGTAACATCATCAGAGGAATAGCTGGTGAAGAAGTATCAAAAACGTGTGTGGGTGTGTACACACAGAGGGAAAATGGAGTGACAGATGTGGAGCCATCAGACAAATATTAATCTATCATGCTCCTAACAGCCTTTCAGCAAAGTCAGGCAGATAGACAGTTAAAACTGTCACTTGTCATAGTGTTCTTGTTTTTTAAGATAAATGGCAGAGGAAAAATAACAGTACTGGACAAGGTACAGGAACTAGAGCACCTTACTGCTGGTTCACATGCTGGCCTAGTATTTACACACTCTACATGCAGTGAGTGAGTCTTTTGGGTTTGCATATGCCCCCTTCACTATGTGTAGAATATGCTGGATGTTCAGTCTCATATACACAAAACCTCCTATAAGCCTATGTCCTGCCCACATACAGCAACTGCCCATTTTTTGTGGTGTGCAAAATATTATGCTGGGAAATCAGATTCAGATGTCTGTACATCACTAGATCTCCCTCCCCCTCTCTATACTGATAGACAGGCAGTGAAGCACAGATACAGGAGCCTGATTTCTCAGTATGTGATATGTGTATATGAAGCCAAGGTTCACCCAAACATGTAAAGGTCTTGTGTCAAGCTGGTGTGTGAATTAATCTTTTAGCTATGCTACGTTAAGATTATTCCTCACACTGGGGATATATATGATATTTTGAGTAGCAGATACAGAAATTGTGTAAGGAAGACAAAAACATACACTTTATAATGTTTTTTTTTTTAATCAAAAGGTCCAGCATTGCAGACTGCACCAACAAACTTTAAGCCACTGTTTCCACTAGTTTCCACTGTAGGCTATACAAACACTGTTCCCTGTCCAATAGATCCATGCAAATTCTGAGATTAGGATATCTTCCTCATATATTGCACCCAATCTGATTAACATTTTTGCCAGTATAGTTCGTTAGTAGTTAATGAAACAACATAAATGTCAAATGTATGATGAATCATGATCTGCCCTAATCTAATGTGAGGGCCCTCTCCTTTGTGGATCACCTATTAGCTGCCTGAGAGATTTAATAATTCTTTCCCCTGAGACCTTGAAAAATAGCTGTAGGCGTATAGAGTAATTTCTGAAGTAAATGCTGTTGAACATTTTGACTAGCGAATTTTAATAATGCTGATTCACATTTTTGTTCTAAATAAGGCGTCTATTTTGCTACATGAAAGAGAACCTAGAAATTCTGAGGTAAAAGTTTTTCCAAACAAGCTAGGAATGAAGACTAATGTTTACCACTACATTCATGACCAATTTAAAAACAAAGTATGTTCATGGTCGATTCTGCTGAAGTCTTTGGCCATGATCCAGAACCACCATGAATGTTCTGAGTCACCTACTATAGTTACTGGGGGGATGGGGGACTTGAACCTTTTGCCCCTGCTATGGTTCTGACCCAGATAGAGGTCTCCATGCCTGCAATTTGCAATGGAGAAAAAGCCTTCCCCATAGCAGGGGTTGTATTCAACATAGTGCTTAGCAAATTGTCCTGTCAGCACAAGGATTTTTCCTTGTGCAATGAAACATTCACCTCTTCTTTTCCCCCCACATGCCCCCTAAATCTGTGCTGGGTTTTTCCCCAATGGTCTGGAGCAGATTTTGGGATGGGGGCATGCAGGATGGAAGGAGAGGAGCAAACTCCTGTTGCACTAGCAGTATTTGGTTGAATATCGCCCAGGGTCCCAAATCAGATCAGGTCCTCTGTGCTGGCAATTTATGGAAGAAAAAGCTTGCATTCAAGGGCAAATTTCAGAATAGATTTTATGTGTAATTTGGCCCATACTGAAGGTATAATGCAGCAACCATCAATGGAACTGCATCTACCACAGTAGCATAGTTAGTCACGGAACTTTAGATGGCTAAACAAGATGCCGCCCTGGGCTCCTACTGGGAGAAAGGGTGGTATATAAATCTAATAAATTAAACAAACAAACAAATAAATAAATAATTTGAAATCCCCAATCAAATTTCCTAATTTTATCCAAATTAGCAATGCTATGTCAAATGGACTCAAAAGAGTTATCATTTACTTGAAGTTACGATCAAATTAAGCTGAAATCCTATGCAGGTAGGCACACCTGAGTCCACTGATTTCAATGGCCGATATCCAACATTAATCATACTCAGAGTAGACCCATTGAAATAAATGGCTTTAAGTGTACTCTGAGTATGACTAATGTCGGATATCATCTAATGAGATTCGGCACTACTAACTTATCAGTAGTTGCTAACTGAAAGAGCAGCTAATCTATTCCTAAAACAGATGCTGTCAGGACACCCAGCCTACAACCCTGCCTCAAGTAAGGACACTGTATAATCTAAAGCACTCTGTCCAGCCTTTTCTTGAAAGGTTCCAATAAAGGATATTTCCCAGCATCCCTATGCAACTTGTTCTGTTGATGAACTAATATAATTAGGATGCTGTTCTTCGGGGGTTTACACTTATAATTAAGGCTGTTTGCTGCATCTCATCCAGAAAGAACTCTCCCCTAACTAGTTCATTTCTGTTTATTCACTTCTTTTCTCTTATCATTAGCTAGTTCAATTATTTTCTTTACTACATGAAGAAAACCCAGAAGGCTTCTTTATTTTGCATTTCAATTTCTTAAATAGCTATGGAGAAAGATTACATAGGAACAATCTGTTCTATGCTACACAGGACATCAGGAAGCAATTTATTGCACTGATAAAATTCACTGAAACGAAGGTGGTTGTCAGCTTTGGAATAAGATTAGAGCTGAGCTCTATCAAAATATTAAAGTAACAATTTAAAACTTATTGATCAATGAATAACATGGTTAAGATATGTCAGGAATGTTTTATAATATTTTCTGGTGTAAAAAAAGACATAATTGGGTTATCTTATCAAAAAGTGCTGATGGACCTTAATTAGGAAAAGATATATGATTTGTACATGCCATGGAAAAGACATGAAGTCCATCTTTACATAAAATAATTATATTAGAGCCTTCACAAGACCCCAGCATAAATACTCAAAGCAGGTATGTTCACAGATAACAGTCTTTTGAAACCACAATCAGTCTTGAAATGGAGGCTTCTTCAACAGCTCCAAATTCCTCCTGTGAAGATGCCGGAATTAGGCTATTCTACACTCCTCTAAAATGTTGTCTGTGATTTTTGTCAGAGGTCCTTCAACTAGCAGGTTAATAGCCACTTGAGAATATCTATAGCCTGTTGCCTTTCCAGTATATAGCTAAATGCTCAGGGTGACCACTGAAAGAGCTACATCCTTGCAAGGCCACAAACTGGATGTTCAGCTGCCATTGCACCTAAGCTTTCCCAGCAATGTAAGTGAATATGCTGGTGAGTTACCTAGGCTTCTGATAAGACAATTCTGTTGTTTTTGTTTTAATGCCTTCTACTGCAAATCTATTTTGACCCTAGAGATGATTCACTCATACAATTATGCACCATATTGTTAGACCCCCACTGGCAAACAGCATAGTTGTTATAATCTACTTACCGATATTCATCGTCACCAGGTCTCCAGTGGAAGGATAGTGTAACCTATCTGCAAAGTCCCGGCAATACCACACGAGCAATTCCTGGCCAGGTGGTATGGGTTTAATAGTGTAAAAGTAGATGTCCATTCCATTCTGACAAGCAGCCAGGTTCTGCTCCTGAACAGAATGTGCTGGGTTTACATAACGCATCCAATTGCTCTTTTCCTCATTAAATCCATCAATGAAGTGAAGAAGTTCGCCACCAGAATATATCTGCAGAAAACAGGACATAGATTTGCAAGGTATAAATGGAAGGATCCTTTTTTAAAGAAACTAAACAATGAAATGCACCATGTTATGGAAATGCCACGCCCCCCATTTTTTCACAAATACAAGTAACAGAAACACTGTTAAACACTTTGCCCCCTAATGAAATATGCTTTGTAACCCTTGTGATGCTTCTGTATTTTGAAATGAAAACAAACTGCTTGAAGTTCAACATTCAGTGCCTTTGCTTTAAGAATCTACTTTAAGATTACTGGTCAACAAGTGGGTGGTATTATCACCTTCAGGTCTGACAGTGTGCTTGCAATAATGTGGTGAGTCACTTGGGTAAGCCTGGTTATATCACAACTAAAGTCTTTTTCCTTGTCTCCCCCCCCCCATAGCCTCTTTGCTTGCAGTTTCCTACCAACACCACCCAAAGCTTTAAGCTATGCAAATATCCCCCACCCCAAGCCCTAAAAGTAACACTTGCTCATTCTTGGAATGTAGCCCTTTTGTTAAAGGACTGGGTGGGGTAAGGTGAACGGTACTTGGTATAACTTAAGTGGAGATCTGGAAGCAGGCCAGATTTTGACAGTAAAAGAAATGCTTTCCTCTCTCAGTTGGTAAGTTCAAGAAAATATAACTATAGCAGGTGACAGAAGAACAAATAATGTGGCGATTCAAGAGATCCTTGTTTTCCAAAGTGCCTCCAATAATATAAAAATGTGTAGAAAGATTCGGACAAACCCTATACCTGAAAACTGAAGTATAGGATTGCTATCAGTTTGCTGTTGAAACTATGATACATCCACTGGTAACTATAATTTTTTTCTTTTACAGTTTCCCCAAAATCATAATAAAATAGGAAATATTTATCTCTCTTTCCTGTCTTGTTCCAAATGGCTTTGAGCAAGTGACAATATACATCGTTATTTCATTTTAGTCTTAAAAAATTCCCAAGAAGTAAGTTAGGGTAATGGGTTAGTGTCACAGCCGAGAAAGGATTTCAGTTTGGCCTTTCCATCTTCAAATACAACAATGTACCATTTCCCTGTATTTTTTGACATGCACGTTCAATTTCTTCTGAATGCTATTTGATGTAAGAATTGACTGAGAAGTCATTAAAAAAAGGGCAGCAACAAAAGCTGGCCTTTTAACACAAGCAGTAAACACCAGAATCACTTTCTTACTTCCTGTCATTTGAGGCTGAGGAAATACATGTGGCTTCATCAAAGAAGCTTGAGAGATTTTGTGGTGTTTTTGTTATGAGAAAGATGGAACAAAGCCCGAAGAATTATGCTCTCAAGAGGAGTTTGTTAGTTCCGATTTGCAAACTTCCAGGAACTCAGAGTTCCATTGATGTGCACATCTACTACAGACAGAAACTACTTTCCGAAGTTAGACCAAGTGGCTTCCAGTCATCTTACCAAAGCTAGTACAATTTACTGTATGCTTTCTTCAAACACACACATCTCACTGCAGTAAGATTGAATGGCTTCATAAAAGTTTATTTTGCCACCTCACCAGATTTCCATATATCGTACAGAAGATTAAAATGTGCTGAGTCATACTGTAGCAATTACAAGAAATGACATCACCCTGGAGTTTGCACAGCATATTCATGCCTTCTCCTTTCAGAGGGTATATTTTGAATGGAACATTATGCTTACATACAACAGATGTTCCTGTTCTTGCCAGCCAAATCAGCATGTCTTTTATATGACATGTGGGAAATTATTTTCCACACATTTTCTTTGCATGTGCAATACTATTTTCAAGCCCTCAGGAAATAATCTTTTCTACTTGGAGAGTGTGTGAATCAAAAGAACCAACAACAGTAAATACTAAGACATTTCAGAAAGCAAGTAACGCAAGCATGATGTCAGCTCTCTCATTGAAAGTCTGGAATAACATCCTGTTACGTAGTCAAAATCCTCTTCCAAGATTATTTTAATTACTTAAATGTGGTAATGACTACCCTGAAAGCAAACATGCTTCCAGGCCCAGCCCATGATATTTTGCTGCTTAAGATGAAGGACAAGATGGCACTCCACTCCATTCCACATACAGAAACCAATTGGACTGGCTGCTCAATCTTAATTCAGCACTGGCAATGGGACAGCATGGTCTACTCTACTGCAACTGAGGGCAGCAAGCTATCTTAAGGGACAGGTCACATGGCACACACAGGTCTATCCTTCAACACCTCGCTGCTGCTCTCTGCTCCTTAGCAATTGACGCCTAAGGCAACTGTTTCACTTTGCTTAATGGTAGGGCCGGCTCTGCATGCTTCTTTAGTTCTCCTGATGTGAGAACCAAAAGACTTGATGACAGAAGCCAACTATCATCTCTCAGTACAGGAGATGCCCTAAAGTTAATTTTATTGAAAAAAATACAAAGGGTTAAGGAGAACAATAGAGAATCAAGTCACACTTGTTTCTGCTATTCTTTTAGATGTACAAAAGAAAACATGGGTAAAATAGCTAAGTAGGTTGTAATGACGTGCGATGTTGGAATTATCTGATTTGTGGTGAACACTCACATGTGATGGGACAGTTTCCTGCTGCCACCACCCAAAAGTGTAAGCTATGCAAATAGCCCTCACCCTGAATCCTAAATTAAAACCCATTTGTACTTGGAATGCAACCCTTTTGTTGAAGGATTGGGTGAGGTGAGGTGAACTGCACTTGGTATGACATCTGAAATGGAAAAAGCTGACTACTTTGACATCAGACATTCATGTCTTTCTTTGGCAATGTTCTTCCTGCAGCCTATTTTTCATTTATATAGCTTTTTTTAAAAAAAGCATAATCCTTTTATAATACTGTGCTTTCCCTTACTGTAATCTTGTTTCACAGAAGAGGAGTGAAACAGATGCAACATCTTGCCTAAGGCATTATGCGGCCATGTATCTGAGATTCTATTTCAGGGATGGGGAATGTCTGGGTGTTGTTGAACTCTTAACTCAGCCTTTCCCAACCAGTGTGCCTCCAGATGTTGTTGGACCACAACTTCCATCAGCCTCAGCCAGCATTGCCAATGGTCAGGAAAGATGGGAATTGTGGTCCAACAACATCTGGAGGCACACTGGTTGGGAAAGGCTGTCTTAACTCCAGTCAGCATGAACAATAGTCATGGATAGTGGGAGCTGCAGTCCAACAACTTCTGCAGGGCAACAGGTTCCCCACCACTGTTCTAGCATAATGTTTATCTCACTGGACCACACAGTCTCTCAGTCCTGAAAGGCAAAATCATATGATAAGTGTGGGGAAAGGCGAAAACTCAATGGTAGAACATCTGCTTTGCACGCAAAAGGTTCAGTCCCCAGCATCCCCCAGTAGAGCTGGAACTGGAAGAGCAGCCTGCCTGAAATCCTAGAGAGGGGTGGCCAGTTAGTGTGGCCAGTGCTACGCTAGATGGACTGAAGGTCTGTATAAGGCAGTTTCCTAAGTTCTCATGTGTGGGTAAAATAGCAGCAGTATTTTTGAGTGTGAAGTAGAGGCCTGTCTTATGGTTGTTTGGGCCAGCTGTGGATTATAGTGATTTCCCCCCAAGGTATTACATACAAGATAGGCCATCTAGTTTTTTCTACATAGCTTCAGGGTCCCAGTTCTTCAAGTATGACACTTCAGATCTAGTTCACCTATAACTCCTGCATGCACATTTTGCACACAGTGAGACATAGAAGTGGGCTCTAAGCTCACATGCACACTCACCGTAAGTAGAAACTTATGTGAACTGGAGTATTTTCACTTATAAGGCCTAATCCATACATTCATATTTGAATGATCTGATGCATAAGAACAGGAAAGAGCAGGCTAGAACTCTTCTCTTTGATATGGACAGGGAATTGTGTTTAATGAAGGTGAGCATTCATATATGCTATCCTCCACTTACAGCCTGATATGGTGCAGTTCAGAAAGGAGTTTGTAATGTGATATATCTAAATACATTTAGGTCGCATTTGTTCAAATAAACATGATATATAACTTCATGTTGCATTAGAGCTTAAGCTGTGTGTGAGTGTGTCTACATTATATCTGAACCCTAATCTTTTTTTCCAAAGGACATTTTTAATCTCACAACAAGCCCATGAAACAAATCAGGTTAAGAAAGGAATAGACAATGTGATGTCCTCTAGATGCTACTGGATTACAACTCCCATCATTGTCCATACTGGCTGGGGCTCAAGGAAGCAGGACCCCAAAAACATCTGAAGGGTATCACATTGGCTTTCCCTTTAGTAAGCAATAGTGACTTGCTTAAAACTATCCCATTAGTGAATGTCCAAGTCCAGTTCTGTAGCCATGAATTGCTATTTCCCTCTTGCACCTCTTTATGTAGGGGCATCCTGAGACATCAAGCTTGGCAACATTTTAGGAAGTGGCCCTAGTAACTTCTGTAATTGAAATTGGTCACAAGACAACTGGTTTGTTACAATACTTCAGTATTTCAAAAAGTAATTAGTCATATCAATCAACTGTAGAGTAAGAGATTGAATAATACTGCTAATTAGTTTTATAAATATTCTAGGGTAAGGGCCACAACGAAATTGAGGAGTACATGATAAAAAACAGCAAGCATTGTATAGGAATGCAAATCAGCAGGATTTAAAAAAAAAATCTGATCTAACAATAATGCATTATAGAGGGCCAAGTCAAGAAGTTCCGTTTCTCTCATTCTCACTTCATTCAGTCATGTTCACCTGCATGTCACTTAGCATATTGCTACCTCAACCTTCACAGTTCAAGCAAGCTTCACCACAGAAGTGTGGTGTCTTTTCAATGGTGCTTATTTAATGAGCTATTTATATAAAGCTGTTTATTTTTTCTTACTTACCCGCCAAAAATATTTTCTGTTTGCATCCTTAGGAACTGTGTCATTGGTATAGATCTCACCAACTAGGGGTCCAAAGCGTGTTCCTTTGGGGATAATATCTTTGCTAATAACTCCAATAACCTGAAAGGAAAAGAGCTTAATGTCAAACAATTTAAAGAAGTCTATGCATTCAAAAATACACAGGTAAAACAGTTTGGGACAAAAGTGCCATAGGTTGTTATTACTGGGAACTAGTGGAAATAAAAGCAAGGGATCCCCCCCTTCCTTTGTTTCTAGATTGGCATATATTTCAACATCAAAATGTTGCATAACTATAGCCTTTCGGAAGCAACCTACACCAAAAATTCTGCAAAGGTAAGAATAAGATTTGTTCATCTGTTCCTGTGATAATATTTGGGAGTAGTAGTTTGGAATTCCATTTGGAAATGAATCACCTGATAAAACTAAACAATTCAAAGATCTTATAGGCGGATGTGCTATAAAAGTGGCATTTAGAAATGCAAGAATAAGACAATTAAGAAGCACTGATGAAGCACTGAGAAGCCAGTCTAATTGCCTGGCTTTTGTTCAGTTGCAAATATGTATCTCAACTGAATAAATGGACTCGGAAAGAACTGGAATGTGATATTGTTTGTGAGACAATTATACATGCTATCACACCATGGGGAAACAGAGACCAATGAAGGCTTTAGATATAACTGGTATGTGGCCGCTTCTAGTTACATATTGAAACTAGTTTACAATCCAGGTATGGTCCGATACATAAGTATTCCGATGATGCCCAGTTCTGTTTCTCTGTTAATGTGAGTCAGGCGCCACTGTGAAGGTCTTGAACCAGTTCCTGGACACAGTGGTGGGCTGAATGAGGGCCAATAAAATCTGGAACTGAATCCTAGCAACATGGAGGCCCTCTGGGTGAGTGGTTTATGGATTCAGGAGCTGGGCAATCTCCCTATCATGGACAGGGTTGCACATCCTCTGAAGGAATAGATTGTAGCTTGGAGATGCGTCTTGATCCATCTATGTCACAAGAGGCTCAGGTGGCTTTGCTGGCCTGAAGTGCCTTTTTCGAGTCTTGGACTGTACATCAATTACACTCTTTCCTGGACAGAGACAGCTTGGCCACAGTGACTTATGCACTAGTAACCTCTAGAGTGAATTATTGAAATATGCTCTATGTGGGACTGCCTTTACAATCAGTTTCGAAGGTGCAGTGAGTTCAAAACACGGCAGCTAGAATGCTCAGTGGTCCATCTTCCAAGACACATACCTGTGCTATAGGTATTGCATTGGCTGCCTATTTGCTACCAAGCCAGATTGAAGGTTTTGTTCCTGATTTATAAGGCCCTCAATTGTACAGGATCACACTATCTAAGAGAGTGCCTCCTTCTGTATAATTCAGCCTGTTCACACAAATTGCAGGAGGATGCACTTCTAATTTTACTGCACCTGGTGGAGATTTCTCTCATGGTGACTTAAGGGAGGGCCTTCTCTTCAGTGGCCCCCATTAGCTGTAATGGCTTCTCAAAGAATTCTGGGAATTGTAGTTGCATTATGTGTTGACAGTTCTCCGTTAGATGTCCCTCCCCCTCCTGCAAAACTGCAACTACTGGGGTTTTCTGATAAAGAAGTTTAAGCTGGTAGAGTGGAAATAACCGTCATAGAACAAGAACTACACTCAATATCTCATTACAACACAATGCTTAAATAATGGGGTTTTCCTCTCCCTCCTTTCACCTCCAAATTTTTAATTTGCTCTACATAATGTATAAACAATAGAGTAACTTAGTAAACTAGGAAACATGAATAAGGATTTTAAAAGACTGGTGTCTGCATCTTAAATGGAAAGTTGGGGATAAACCGAAGACTTTTGTTCCACAGACTTAGTAAACATTCATGTTTAAGACAATGAATCATGTTCTTCTCACATCACTGACTAGTTTCATTATGCCTGCCAAAATAATGAAAGGACACAACTGCATTATGGATCCACTATACTTAATGTGAAAATAGATATATTAACTACAACATAACATCACAGTACCTCCTCCCTTTACTCAAGTCTACTGTAATATAAGTACTTAAATTACAGTGTGTAAATATTAGTAAATGTAATACATTCAATATTTTGCAAAATTCAGTAGCTCTTGAAACACAGTAACAACTGTAATGTTTTTAAACTGGAAGACTGGAGGCAAATCTCTCGTATATATATATTTTTAAAAGATTATTGCTTCATAGACAACAAAGGTGGAAATTGGGGAAGTTTAACAGTAGGCATCCTTCTCATCCTTTTAACCATCCTCCATCTGGTGTTTGAAGAACTTCTTTAGGAAAGAATATGTGTCAAAGCTCCAGATATTGAAATGTGTTGGTTATATTTAACATTGTAACATCTAACTGCTTTAATCTGCAATTAGCATTATTCAGTTGATCAAACTGTAGTCAGTCTGCTTGCCTCAGTATGATCCTTTGTGCCAACACACACACCCCTACTTTACAGCCTACCAGATAAACCGAGGCCCTGACTCTCATACAAACACATACTGGCTGTTAGCTGTAATGGCTTCTCAAAGAATTCTGGGAATTGTAGTTGCATGATGTATTGACAGTTCTCTGTTAGAAGTCCCTGCCCCTCCTGCAAAACTGCAACTGCCAGGGTTCTCTGATAAAGATGTTTAAGCTGGCAGAGTGGAAATAACCGTCACAGAACAAGAACTACACTGAAACATAGGATTCTGCCTACCACGAGTCTGACTGGTAAGTTTGTAGCCATTTTTTCCACACATGTTTTTAAAGCTTTTTTATATATATAAATCAAACCAGCCTACATCTGTGCTGAAGACAGAATGAGCAGGGACTTTCAAAAACAAGTAGAAACATGCCCTATGGCTGTGTTTATTTTTGTCACTCCTGTACATTTTTCATAGAGAGGTGAAAAAGGCAGATGTTATTCATGCTTTCCCCATCTATCTTCATTTACATTCTGTTAAACTTTCAAGAAAAGTTCACAGCCAGTATACAAAGTGCACTTGCAGTTTGACCATAAGGTTTGCTCTTATATAGTTTACACATACAAAGATATTTTAGGTTTAATTCAAACGTATACTGAGGTTTTCAGAACATCTAGGAATCAGTATTACTTGGAACTTGTCAAATAGAAACAGTTAGGGGATTTTTGTACAATCATTCAAAGCATATATGCCCCAACATTACTTTATTCTTTGCACTATGCCCTCCGGAAAGATGATTGTGTGATATCCTATCCCCACGAAGAATAAGTGTATGTGTGGTGGTGGGGATGAGTGGCAAATAGATAGGTTAATCCTACAGATGGCCAGGGTGGTGGTGGACGAGGACAGAGTGGCATATTTACAACATTCAGCCATCCTGCTCAGAATTCTTGCCAGTTTCAACCATACTGCTTGAAGGATGCACACTATCAATGGAAACAAAGTGCACATCCTTCCCAGATTTTTTTCCTAAAAATAAATAAATCCCATCATATAAAAGCCTCACAAACAGTAGATTATTGCTAGAGGAGGAAGAGAAAGAACAAGCGTATTGCTGGTGTGAGAAAAAAATAGAGAAAGCTGTCACTTGTTACCATTCACTTCACAGACAGTAACCAACAGGTGGCCCTTACAGTTGCACAGTATTCCAGAAAGCAATACAATAGCATCAGAGGTGCTTTCTGAGGAAGAATCTCACTATTTCAGGAGTAAAATGCAAATGCATCCAGGGCTGGGATAATGTGCATTAGATCGATATCTAAACTATGAGCGTCAAATGAGTAACGTTTATTGCATGAAAAACATCTGGCCTCGAAAAGCCTACTTGACTAGCTTCTGTGATACAATATGACAATGATACTGTTAACAGCACATAACTCTTTCACAATATGTGGAATATTATCATAGTTCACTAACCAGTAATTAAACATATGTTTTAACAAATACATTTTAGAATGCCTATATTTAAATTGTGGCTTCCAGGGATTTAATTACAGGCAAAAACCATGTAATACTAAAACAGAGATTCTGAACACTAAAGTCCTTCTGTAGACATCCGAACTTTAGCTTAAACTGGGGAAGAGGCCTTGGCTGGGATTCACTTGCAAATTTCTATCCAGGTGAACTGGTACACTTCATTGCTATGTTTGTTCTGAGTAATCACAATAGCCTTAGGTTGTACACAAACACCAGAAAAATACTACTATTACAAACCAAAAGGCAGAAATAGAAGTTAATTAAACATTATTGGCTTTTCCAGGCATACACTGACATTTCAAACTTGTCCACAAGGTGTCATTAAACACACCTGCTTTGTAATGATGCTGTACAAAGTTAGAACATCTTGCTAATACACCGCAGACCTATTAAAAATTATTGGGTGTGCTCTTATTACTGTTAAAAATCCCCCTTTAGCACCTATTCTCTTTCAAAGTCTCATGTAAATCTTTGTAAGAATTTTTTGATGGTTCCTACATGGTTCCATTATAAGATTACCTACATCTATAACACACCAGCATATTTTCTTTTTTCCTGTATAACAGGAGTGGAAACCAGCGGCCCTCCAGATGGATGATAACTCCCATCATCCCCAATTATAAGCAATGCTGGCTGAGGCTGATGGCAACTGACGTCCAACAACATCTAGACAGGTTCCCTACCCCTCTCTAAAAATGCAGTAATGGAGAATTTCATAACATTGACACACACACCCTTCATATCTTTCCCCCCAACAAAATATTCCCACACTTAATACTATCAAATTATTCCTTCAGTGCTAGGAAGTTACATATGTGAAGCATAGAAAACCAAAGTTCCATAGCACTGAAAGGTAATATTAATGTGTTCTTCGCCTAGCAAGTTACATTTTCACACAACATGCAGTATCTGACAATGACTTCATCCTATCACAATCAGCTGAAAGCCAACTGCTAGCATACAGAAAATGAAGAGAGAGGCAGTTGTTTCTTTTCTATCAAAAGTAACAGGATCTCAAATATTCCAGTTCATCCTTGTCGTAAGACCATTGCAGTGTTTTAACTAGTGCTTCAGGTGTACACATTACAGGATTGCTTCTCTACTCTAGTGGTGTTTAAAAGGCCCTTTCAAAAAATGACATTTTCTGAACTCAGGAAGAAAACAACTGTTGGAACTGACCAGGGTCCTAATGAATTATTGCTGAAGCAAAGCTACTGTATGCCTTCAGCAAGCAGTTGAAAAGACTTCAGTGAGCAGTTGAAAAGATTCAGTTCTCTCCTACTTCATCTGCCCTTACAGAACCCACTTCTCTAGATGTTTTATGGGCATCCCTGACCTTTCAGCTATTTCACCACATTTGTCTCTGTCGCTCAGCTGTGTCACACTGCACATCCTGACACGATGGGGCCTCTAGACAAGAAATGGTATTCCATGGTTTTCTCTATTCATTATTTTTTTAAAAAAGAAATGAAAATGTGTCTACTGAAGGGTTCCATCTTAAAAAGACAGCTGTAGAAATAGCATCCATTAGGCACAGTATGTATGTAGTTAAACACACATGGTATTACTTCTTTCAGTGGGCACTACCATAATTCCACACAAAACACAGCCATACAAGTAGGGACTGGATTAATGGCCAGGTATCAGAGCAAGAATGATTTAATTTTAGCTCCCTGTTAATTTAATTTCCACTTCCCCTGTATTACCTTGATGACTTGTTCACTTAGCATTTTGTTTTGAACAATACAAACTTTCATTCTTTTGTTTTTCAGCTACACTGAGTGAAAGAATGATGCAGCTGAAAAGAGGGCCTACATCCTATAATTTATTCTTTGTTAAAGGGTGTTGAGTGAGAGGAAATGTTTTCTTATTGTTTCCTTTTTCACATATACACAGAGCAATAGAATTAACAACTATCTTTTTATACATAGGGAAGGCACATAAGTGATTGATGTCTAGCTCACTGGTCAGCATACTATTTTATTGAAATGTTTATATTCTGATTTTGCGGAGCCACCTTGATTAGAAGGGTGGTTTATAAATTATAAAAACAACAAATATTGAAACTCATACTAGTCCTTCTCAAGTGTAGCTCTAACAATGTGTTGTATGTGGGCATGCCTTTTAAGATGGCTCATAAACTGCAGTTAGTATAAAATATGGCAACTAGGGTAGTAAACTGGCACCACATATATGGAACACATCTCACTAGCCCTAAAATAGCTGCACTAATTTCTGGACCCAATTCAAGTTGCTGCTGGCTTTGACCTTTAGAGCCTTAAATAGTTGGATCCAGGATACCTCAAAGGAATACCTTCTCCCACATGATTCTGTCCAGGTATTAACCAGGCATTCTGCAGGTCCTTCTTGGTGACCTTTGACAGGGCTTTCTCTGTTGTAGTAGTAAACCCATGTTTAGAATGTTCTCCCAAAGAAGGCTTGCCTAGTGCCAACTCTGTTTTCTTTCTATATACCCAGGCTTTTTGTGTATATTAACTTTTGATAACTTTATCTTTTAAGTCTTCTGTTTTCAGCATTTAATTATATGTTTACTGTTGACTGTTATTTTATTTTTTTAAAAACAGAAATCAGTTTGGTAGGTTTACCTAAAACAAGAGTGGGGAATCTTTGGTCCTCCAGATGTTGTTGAACTACAGCTCCCATCAGTCCTAGCAAGCATGGCCAATGACCAGGTATAATGGGAGTTGTAGTTCAGCAATATCTGGAGGGCCAAAGGTTCCCCACATCTGACTTAAAAAGTGGCAAAGAAATATTCAAAACAAGTAAATAAATAAATTTTATGTAGGAGTATTTACAACAAAGATCAATGGTCCATTTATGACAAATACTTTATCAAATTTCACCAAGAAATGATTTAGCAATAATCAAAGAGCTGAATATACCATATAATGAATTTTTCTATATAGATAATAAAGCCTTAATAAACAATAAAGTCAGTCACTTTAAAATGCTGCTGCTACATAATCTCCAACAAAGGCCAAGCATAAGACATGCCTTCATTGAAAAGTGAGGTTCTGGGATTAGCAAAGCAATGAGAGATAAACAAAGATAAAACCCAGACACACAAGTGTACATATAAAACACAGGAGTATCTCAGAATATTACTCTAAACACAGCTGTTTATGACAGCATTAGTATTTCATAATCATGTTTTTCTCCATAAAAAACAGTTCATTACTTGCATAATTACATGTGGTGATGTTTGAGTAATCTCCAAAAAAATATTAGGACAAAGAATAAGATAAGCTTATTGTGCCAATATAACTCAATAAAGCTAATACTTACTTCTCATTTATCATTATTATCATCATTTATTACCCACCCTTCAAAGGGACCAGGGTGGGTTACAACAATTTCAAAATACAAAATTAAAAATAATTTAAAATCAACCTAAAAAAGGAGTGGGTAAAGAACTGAATATTTTATGTTGTCATGGACCTAAAGTTTTAGGTAGATTTTGATAACTGAACATTTTTCCCCATTAGTGGGAAGAACCAGTGTTAATCAGCTGAAATCCAGACTTGGATTTTGACTAGGGACATGGTTCCAAACAGCCATAAGAGGCCTTGGATCATTTGGCTCTGTGCAACTCACCATCTCTTCGTCTTAGCCCTCTTATCCCCTGCTGATCATATGACAATTAATTGTGCACTATACTTACGTGAAAATGAAATGTGTAAGATTGTAAAGCACAGTTAAATCTGAAACAGCACTTAAAGTTAAGAATATCTTAATTCTAAAGGAGATGCAAGGGATATGGAACCGGGAATAAAGATTTCCTCCTGTTCACTTTCCACTTAGCAATGGAGACTAGAATGAAAGCAAGTGAAGGATATCATCTTCTTCAGATTCTTTGTAAGAATCCAGATAAGTAACAATTTACTAGAAACAACCAGAAGCCTATCAGGAACATAAACATTGTTCAAAACAATCTCAGCAGTATTCCCAGAGCTGTGCTACAATCCCGACACCAAAAAATGTTCCACTGAGGGTCAGGGACTCTGCTGAATGGGTGGGCTATGGCACTTTCTATGGGTGGAGCTCCCACCATGGAAAGTGTCTCTGCCCAATTTTGGGGGATCCCCCTTCCTCCATATCCATCCCATTTAGCAGGGGCTCACAACTCTTGATGAAGCTTTTGGGGAGGCAGGAGGGTGGGTGGATTGCCACAGAAAGAAGGAAAGTCAGCTTCTGCTAGCTATGTGATTAACTCTGGATCCAATCCTCTATTTACACATACTGTATTTACATTTGTAAACAAAAGCGATCAGATTGTTAAAATGTTTTTCAGCCAGCTTGTGATGCGGCAGTGAAGATTAAACCAAGCAAGTAAGGCTATTCTAGCACTCACAAAAAAATTGCTGATAGCAGCTTTCTACATCTTAGCCTTAGCTCAGGCTAATCAATCAAGTGTTATTTGTCAGTTTTACAGCATCACCACCTAAGTCTGGTACACAATATATACTAGAAACATTTTAAAGCTTCTATTTTCCACAGTTAATCATCCTACTGAGATATAGAATGTGAAATAATATAAGTAACATAATAGAAATAACTAGCCTGCTACAACTTTCCTGGGCATCCCCAACAACAGTGACATCTGCATCCAGTTTATATCAGTTAAAGTTCTGCTGCCCTTTCTACATGCAAACCTTTCTATGCTATTTGTTTTAGGAGGGTACATTTAATAACTAGAAAGGAATGAATTTACACCCTCCCTTAGCTCTGTGGTCAGTTTGTTTAGCCACAGTAGCAGCACAGGTTATAGCTGTTCCACCACAAGTTGCAGGTCAGGGACAAAAATGATAGGCTGTCCCTACCATTATTAGCCAGCTGAACCTCACGCCTAGCTATAATAGCTACTCTATATGAAGGAATAAACAGGCAACCAGTTGCTCATCTAGGATAATTTTCCCCCCAGCCCTTCTGAAACAACAACAAAGAATGTACCCACTCCAGAGACAAGGACAGAAATATACCTGTATGTCCAGCTACAAATAAAGGTATACTGCACTGGATAAACAAGTCACATAAACACAGAGTACCTATTCAATGATCTGGCCTTAACATCATCCTTTCTTCCTGGAACACTAAAAAATACCCCAAACTGTCCAATTAAGGATACAAGAAGCCTTCAAAGAATCTCAGTTTAATAATACAAGAAAAAGCAACCCATTTCAATACAACACCATAGTCTTTCACTGTCTAACCCAGAAGTATTTAAGATTATCCTGTCTTTCAGATGAGTATGCTTAGAACTTTATGAAAGAGCTCATCCTAAATTAAGTTAAATAATATTTTCACTAGTTTAAAAACCCAGACATAAAATGGACATAATTGATTGGTGCCAGTCATGAAATGTTTGTGCTTTCCTGTGCAGAACACTAGTCATTAAGGTATTTTCCCCAAGTGTACTTCTAGGAATGAACCTTTAAAAATGGTAGTGCCCAAGCATAGACAAGTAGAAACCAAAAGGACTAACCCACTTCCAAGAACAATGTGAACTGGCTACCAGGTTGTAATCATCCTTGGCAAACACATTCTTACCTCTTTGCAATTTCCTGCATATTTGAAAATTAAGTTCCTCGGCAAGGAAGACTCAGCCTGGGTTATACTGCAGCCTTCTATGCTGGATTCCATGAGGTGATCATTTACAATGTAGGTACACTTGTCTTCAAATTCAGCCTCTGTCCATAGAGTCATGTCAGCATCCTTCATGTCCATTTTCATTATCAACTCTGTTCCTTTTCTTCAGTATTCTGGAATTCACAATATATGAGCTACACAGCGTGACAGCCTGGAAAAGAATATCACATTTACTTCTCATTCTCTTCTCGGATCTTTAGCAGTGTGACCTAAATGCCTTTAGTGGCACACTCAGGGCATTAGTAAGATACTGACACTATATACACTATGCCCTGCACATTGAGCTGATTCCCAATGTTCCCCAAACCTGAGGTTGGTAAAAATAATGAAGTCACCAAAATAAAATTTTACATGCCTGAAAGCAGCACCTGCGCCTTTATAAACTTTCCTCAATATCAGAACAGTAGGAAGTGGGGGAGGAATTTGCAAGCTCAAGGCTTTGTGTGCAAGAGACGCTGTGAAAAAGCTGCCTTGGAAAAGTATCATAAACAAGGAAAGGAAAAGGAAGGAACTGCTGTCTGCGTCTGAATGGGCTAAAAATGGAAAGTGCATGTTGGAAGAGCGGAACACAGCCTTGCCTTTTCCAAATGGGGAATGTTGAACTTTCCCACCAGCTTCTAACACACAAACAACTTTCGAAAACAACATCTCCCCTCCCCTGTATTGACATTATCTTATGGACTTTTATGGCATGGGCAGCTGAAGCAGACTATATCCTATCAACACCAGTCCAGAATCAGCCTGTCTGAAATAACTAGAAATTTCATCAATACAGTGTGCTGGAATTGAAGTGATTTGGATATGCTGTATGCCAGTGGTTCACAAAGTCCCTAGTTCAAACCTCAGCTATGTAGTCACCAAATCCACAGGCAAACCTATCTCTTTCTCTCTCTCAGCCACTGTCCCCCATCTACAGTATCAGGATAATAATAATTATAATGAACTACATTACAGGGTTGTTACAAATGTTATTACTTACTGTGTACTACTCCCATTTGGAAAAGAACATTGCATTTTAAATGGAGCAGAGTAATAGCATTATGTGAAAAAAGAACATATCTAAAAAACACACTTACAGAGTTCAGTTTTACCAAATTCTAATTTACCCATTAAAGAGACAATGTTAACCTATCATTTTGTTTCCCCAGGTATAAAGTTACTGGATTAAACTGCAGCATTTTCCAAAACAAAGGCTTGAGGCTCTAGCATTGTACTACTAATCCTACCAAAGATTTTCATTTGGATTCGAGTAAAGCAGGGTCATATTTCCAACTCAAAGAAATAATTTGCAGAAGGAGAAATGTTTCGAAGAACAAAGCTACCAGCTTAATTCCACACTTCCTCACAGCATTTAACTTTTGCAGATTTAATAGCACTTCATACAGTGCTTATTACGGACTTGAGGAGATCAATTCTCCTTACCCTGGTACAATCTGAATAAGACCTTTAACACTTTGTAGGCTAGGAGAGTGAATTAATATTGAAACTCAGTAAACTGGCAGTTGTCACTAACAGTGAAAGAATTAATCACTGTAAAAACAAAGGTCCTGTGAACTTATGAGAGAGCCTCCATGGAGAACATTTGCCATTTCCAACATGTTTGGTGCCCTATTCATTCAAAAGAGTGCTCAAATTATCTGTCTCCTGGGTTCAGGAGAAGAAGAAAAGTTGCTTACCAAGGTATAGTCCACAAATATTTCCAGTTGGCAGCGCAGCATTTCAGGTAAGTCTCACACATATCTACAGAGTAAACATTTCTTCTTCCTTCCACTTGCCGGGTTAAAGTAATACTGACTCACACCTATAGAGTTGCTTGTGCTTCTGTCTCTGCCTCTCTCTTTACTGTCAGACAGGTGCTGCTGCACTTACTGCTTTAACTTCTTTGAAACACTGGAGGGCTGAATGTTACAATACTTTCAGTCTGTGTTAACCAAACAGACTCTTCCTTTCTCCTCCCTGTTCAGGTTTCCTATTAGCCACTCATCTGATTTACTCACAGTCACAGCTGCCAAGCGCAGGGGGTGGGGCAATACCTGTAACTTAGTCAGAAGGAATTTTTCCTTTCAGCAGATCACACCAGTACAGATTTTCCTGTTAACATGTTTGCCTGCTAACATTTTGCTGGCATCCAACTTAACTTCCATGCGAAAGGGGGAAACGTTTGGTGGTGTAACACACTATATAACTTTATGTCTTCTAAAAGCTATTACCCAGTACCTAAATCTGTGGGTTTTTTTATTGGGCATTTTTAGAACAAACATGCTTATGATTTTTTTAAATGAAAAAATTTACAATATTGCTTCCCAGATGGTATGTTTCTTATAATTTTACCTAGTTTTATATTTTACAATGTAATCTTATACGTATACTCAAAAGTCAGCCCCACTGAGTTCAACAGGACTTAGTCCCAGGTGAGTATAGGATTTCAGCCTTAACCTTATTTGTGCTATTTTAAAAGTGCATCATTTCAACAAGCAAACTATTCCCGCTCATGGTTTTACAAAAAAACTGGTCATATGCTAACACAGAAATAAAAGCACCATCATTAATGCTTTCATTAGACATGATCACTTCAAGAGCATATTGCTAATGAAAGAACTGATGGGAAATAATAAAGAACATGTGCTCTTGCAATTCCCCCCCCTCCTGTCCATGTTAGTGCACTGCCTTGAAGGAAGGACATCCTGTGATGATGGCATACGATGTCCTGTTTGTTTATTATTAAGCACACAGACCTTGCATTCCTATTTCTTATTACCAAACAAACCAGATGCCTAACTTCCTTCAGTGGTCCTGGCCCTTTGTTGAAGAATTCTTCAACTCGCAACAGTTATGATGATGCATAGTTCCAATTATAGTCACTCACAATATTACAAATATCATCCAGTCAGTTCACCAAAGGACAAGTCTCCTACTTTTCCTTTTTACATCACATCTGCAGACATGTTTTTATCATGCCTTTCCTCTTACGTAGGGAGAAACTTGTTTTGACTTGTTATAAAAATGCAAAACACAGGCCTATGTGGGAATTTGTATTATTCAAAGAAATGATTACCTTTTCCATTTTATGAAGTTAAAGACCATTCTGTCTGACACACATGCCACACCATCACCCTTCTGAAGTTCTTACAGGAGAAGGTAAAAGGGTTTATATTTCATTCAGAAGCTCTACTTCTCCTTTACATCTTCTTCAGGTGAGGCAGTCGACGTGCTGAACCGTTGCCTGGCTGCGACAATGGACTGGATGAGAACTAACAAACTGAGACTCAATCCTGACAAGACTGAGATGCTGTTGGTGGATGGTTTCTCTGATCGGATGGTGGATATATACCCTGTCCTGGATGGGGTTACACTCCCCCTAAAGGAACAGGTGCGTAGTCTGGGAGTCATCTTAGACTCTTCCCTCACACTTGAGGCTCATGTAGCCTCGGTGGCCTGGAATGCGTTCTACCAACTTTGGTTGGTAGCCCAGCTACGTCCCTATCTGAGTAAGGAGGACCTCACATCAGTGGTACATGCTATGGTAACGTCGCGTCTGGACTACTGCAATGCGCTTTACGTAGGGCTACCTTTGAAGACGATTCGGAAGCTACAGCTAGTGCAAAATGCGGCGGCCAGACTGCTAACAAGAACTAAGCGGTCTGAGCATATAACACCTGTGCTAGCCCGTTTGCACTGTGTCGGAAGGCAGAGCTGGGGTCCCAATCCCGGGGAGCTGGATCCCAGAGAGTTGGGAGAAGAGTATTCGGAGGGATGGCAGAGGGAAGGGGGAGGAACTTCCCCCCTTTGGAGCGAAGACGAAACAGAGGAACTGCCAGTGATAAGGTCACTTAGCAACGGGGAGCCTGAGCCCTCCCTGGACATTCTCACGCCTCCCTCTCTTTCAGGCTCAGAGCAAGAGGGGAAAGAGGGAGGGCTGCTCACAGCCGAAAAGCGGGGAGGCAGTTTACCATCAGCCCCTCCCCTATCCCCCATCCTGGAATCGGAAACTTCAGAAGAGGAGGGGGTGATGCTTCCCCCCTCACCGCGTACACGCAGACAGCTGAAAAGACAGGAGAGAAGGGGGGAAGGCGGGCAGTACCTGAGGGGCAGTTAAGGAGGAGTGAAAGATTGCGTGCCCGTTTGGCCCCTTCTTAAAGAACAGGCGGGAAGAAGTCCCTTGCTCTGTCAACTTTCTCCCAATGCCGCAGGACTTGTATCCCTGTATTGCTTCATGAGAAAACGCAGTCTTTGTTTGGACATTACCCTAATAAAACACGAATTAACTACAGCCGTTGGTCTGGTTCCTGAGTCACATCCTGGGCCTGACACACTGGCTTCCAATATGCTTCCGGGCCAGATTCAAAGTGTTGGTACTTACCTATAAAGCCTTATACGGCACGGGACCACGATATCTGTCGGAACGCCTCTCCCGATATGAACCGGCCCGTACACTACGGTCTACTACGAAGGCCCTCCTCCGGGTTCCGACTCATAGGGAAGCCCGGAGAGTGGTGACAAGATCTAGGGCCTTCTCAGTGGTGGCCCCCGAACTATGGAATGGTCTCCCCGAGGAGGTGCGCCTGGCGCCGACACTATCATCTTTTTGGCGCCAGGTTAAAACCTTTCTCTTCTCTGAGGCATTTTAATTCCTGTTAATTCTAAATTATTATATTTTGATTTTAGACTGTACAGTTTTTTGTACAGTTTTGTATTGTGATATACTGTATTGTGTTATTTTTATTGTATTTTTAATGTTCACCGCCCAGAGAGCTGTTGCTAGTCGGGCGGTATATAAGCTTAATAAAATAAATAAATAAATAAATAAATTCATTCTAGGCAACACAGTACTGAGAATAGTACATATCTGTGTAAGGCCTTTGACATCTTCTAATAAAGAAGCACTCATACTGTTGGACATAAGTAGGGACAACAGCGCCAAACAAGTGTCCTGGCTTAACTGTTACTGGTATGTAATTCCATAAGGTCATTACACTGATGGGTATAAAGGTAATTAGATATGCAGTAGGAAGAAACTTCATTTAAAGCAAAGAAATCTGCCCACCTTGACTTGGGTAATTAACTGATGCCGAGGTAGAATCAGAAGACTATTAACACAGTGGCTGCTTAAAAACATACTCTGCATTGAAATACGTCACTGGTGATATGTGGTAACCCACTCATTAACATATTCCTACAACTACTAAGAAATATGTTGATGTGAGGCATTTTTATAACTCTGCTTTATCACATGGCTGGAAGCTACAGCTGTCTTCCTTTTCAATTCACAAGTATAAACTAGAATGGCCATCATGGGGCTAGCGGTTGTCTGATTTCATTCTGAAGAATCAGGGTGGCCAGGGTCCTGTTTCTGTACATTGCGCCAGTAACATCTGTAGGAACAAATCATGTAAATCATGTGGCTGACATGGTTTCTTCCCATGTCACTGTCCTCCAATGGTGGGACAACCTTGACAGCACTGGATATCCATGGTAACTGACACGACAGCTTCCTGCATATGATAGGCACAGAAACTTGCCCTACAGAAGCAGTGAACATGCTACTCACATAACATGAACTGGCCTAAGGCAGCTCACATGGGGTGGAAAAACAATGTAATACCGAAGCTCTATCTCCCTACCCCACATACACCAAGATATAAGTCTCACTTTGACATGAGTATGTTGCATAGCTTTCTAGGTCCATGGTAATTTTAAAAATATAAAACAAGTAGGGGAAAAGTCAAAATATGATGACCAAACAATGTTTCAGTGTAGAAATTAATTGTATATACAACCAAAGACCAGAAACATGCATGATGATTTCTCTTGACTATCATTAAATAGCTATTATATTTCTATCTGATAGAATGGTTGTGGGAGTTGCAAGCATAAGAACATAACAACCGGCTGGATTAAGCCAATGGCCCATCTAGTCCAGCATCCTGTTATCACAGTGACCAACCAGTTGCCCATGGGAAGCCCATAAGTAACACTTGAGGCCAAGAGCACTCTCCTGTGGTTTTTAGTAACTGTTATTTAGAAGCAAGTTGATGGCCATCACCACCTTCTGTGGGAGGAAATTCCATAGTTTGTCTTTACACTGCATGAAGAAGTACTTTCTTTTGTCTGTCCTAAATCCTCCAACATTGAGATTCACTGGATGTCCACAAGGAAGAAAAACCTTTCTCTATCTACTTTCTCCATGCCATGCATAATTTTATACACCTTCATCTTGTCACCTCTTACTTGCCTTTTCCCTAAACTAAACATGTTCCCCCAATGCTGACAGGGAGGAAGGGCAGGATATACATTTAATTAATAACAACAACCACTTTTCCTCATAAGGGAGTTGATCCATCCCCTCTGTTTGCTCACCATTGATAGTATGGACACTGATGATATTCAGCCAAGTACATCAGAAAGCTGGCATCATAGTGTTAATTACCATTGCTTAGCACAGTTGCAGTTATTATTCATATACATATACCTGGTTTGCCTAGAACTAGGGGCCCTTTTGGTAGTTCCACCACCCTCAGAAACTCAGGGAGTGGCGGAGTTGTGGAACTCCCTCCCCAAAGAGGTGCATCTGGCAGCTTCACTATACAGTTTTCAGTGAATGCTGAAGGTGCACTTTTTTACTCTGACGTTTGACACCTGAGAGATATATTTTTAGGACCCACCCTATTTGTTTTTTATAATGTGGTCATTTTAGGTTCTTTTAATTGCTTTTAATGATGCATTTTAAACCTGTTGTAACCCGCCCTGGGACCTTTGGGTAAAGGGCAAGTGATAAATTTGAGTAACAACAACAAAACATTGGGATTCAAATCCCTGCTTATCCATGTAATATACGTCAGACTAATCTACCTCAAAAGTTAAAATGAGGATAGAAGATCTTGTATGGTAACTAAGCTTTTTGAAAGAAATATTATACAAAGGTTGTGGTTGCTGTTAAAAAACAAACAAGAAGGTGGGACTTATGTGTGATGCTGCAAGGAAAACAGGAATGAGACATGCAACTGTCTCTTTCTCTCCCCTCCCCCCCAATCATGCTTATTCTGGACAATAGTGATTGTATCAGTGTGTCATAAGAGTTGCAAGAACTGCATGACACACCTATGGCTGTTCAGAAGGTAATGAAGTCTTCTAGTGACATTTTTCTAAGACATGATCGTTACTCTGTAAGCAGCGGTGTAATTGTTCCGGGTCCCGGGGGGCCCTTAGACTACTTACATTTTTCGAATCAGGGTCACAATCTCCAGCATACTATGACCCAATAAGCACGAAATGGGAATGTGTTTGCCACTAAGAAGAATCTTCTAACATGCTTCCTTGTCCTTTCCTGCTGATGGGAGCCAATCAGAGTGAAAGGAGATGAGTCAGCCACTAAGAAGACACTCTCAGTAGCTAAGACTCTTCCCTTTCATGCTTATTGGTTCCTAGGGACATCCGTTGTTGTGGGAAAAGGCATTAACAAGAACAGGCCCGGTGCTAGCAGGTGGCGAGGTTGGACACTGGCCGAAGGCCCCTGCAGGCAAGAAAGGCCCCTGCTGCTGGGGTTGGGCAGGTGTAGCTCCCACCTGGCAATCTATTCTAGCATCAGGTTGCAGAGTGTGCGCACCACAATCCATGCTGATGCGGATTGTGGAGTCTCCCAGGCAACCCCCCTCGCAGGCTAGCCACACCACTTTCCATATCACCACATCACCACTTCCCGCATCAGCGCACACATGCTTGCCATCATCCAAGATGGCAGTGTGGGCATCAACACACTGCCACCACCATTTTGGGTGACGGAGGGCATGTGCGCACACTGCACTAACCCACTGACACGGCCAGACCTATTTAAGCCCCTGGCGGCAGCAGTGATGGTACTACCACGGTGTCACTGCCACCACTGAGACCCCACTGCAGTCTGGTGCTCGCCCTGAACAAGGATGCCATTCTCAACACATAAACAACAAAAAGGGGAGAGGGGTGTGTGGTTGTGACTATAACGAAGGGACCCTGCACTTCTGAATCTGCTACTACACTATTGTCTTTAAGGCTTTCTCAGTATTAGTTTTGGATCAGAATATAAGATCTCTGGCAAAGCAAAGATGAACACATATCATAGGAAATACATTGGATTATGGCAAATATGACATAAATATTGTCCTTTATATATGCATGTGTATATGTATGTGTGTGTGTGTGTGTGTGTGTGTGCGTGCGCTTGTACCTAAATTTATCCAGAAATGTGTTACATGACTGGCAGTTTATTGTTTTTGCATAGGATTCTCTCATAACAGTATGTACTGTCATCTAGAATTTGCAGTCTCAGTGTTGTTCATTTCAGAAAAAGGACTTTTTAATCATTTTCATTTTCCCCTCTTTGCTCACAGAAAACCTCAACTACCTTATTAGTCAGCATTTCACAGCATTTCTGAGACAGGTCTCTCTGCAAAAGCTCCCAGTCCAGCTTCATGAATGGCTTCAACAGGCGCTGATGTCAGAAACTCACTCTCCACCCCCACCCCACTTCCTTTGATACTATCGCCACTTGAGCTCAACAGCAAACTGATGCTACTCAACCTTCAGCAGCTGCTGCTCCTTCGTCATTTTCTTTATGCCTAATACATGCACAGCATTTAAAGGGGAGGGGGACCGGTGGAAAGAGAGCAATGAATCTGAGAAGCTGGCTTGAGAAACTTTCTGCTGTAGGGGTGTTAAAGAGCACAGAAGATTAAAGCACAGCCATTTTCACATCCTCCCCCTCCTTACACAAACAAGGTCAGGGACAGACTGACCACATCAACAGCAGCAACAAATTCCTTCATCTTCCACTTCCTCTATATAGGCATCTTTATGGTTGCAAACATTTTGAAAACAACCCTCATTATTTTCTCAAAAATGTGGATACAAGCAACTATGGATGTCTTTTACAATGTGATATGCTTAAGAAACAAATCCTAATGAAAGAAGTCTGCTCTATTCAAAATGTTTCATCTCCTTGATTGCAAATCTTGACAGAAGGCTGATCCAGGGAAAGGGATAACAACGAACACCATGCAATAAGAACTACATTGCTAAGGAAGATTAATCTGGTCACTGCAGGCCCCATACTATCTTGCAAGAACAAACCACATACTTCAAGTATCAAATCGAGCACGTTGGTACTCCAACATGCTTTCTTCTGACAGATACTTTTTAGAAGGAAAATATGGGTGCATTCAAAACTTCCTTGAGATTTAATATTTTCAAACACTGTTCTAATGCCCACCGCAATTTTTTTTAAAAAATGTGCAAAGTACTACATTATTCACCTCACACCTTGCCATGTGTTGAAACCAGAGGCTGCCCTCTGTATATGGAAGTTGTTTTCCATTCACTGAATTACTTTTTTATACCTTGTGCTAGAGCGTTGTATGAGAAAAAGTACAAAAAATCATGCAGGGCAACATCCAATGGTGGCTGTTCACCGGCAGAATGGATTTCCACTGCTGTAATGGAAATTCCCCTTCCTCTGTTCCTTCCTGCCCACCCCCCAAATCTGCTCCAGAGGGTTGAGAGGGTGCTCTGGAGCAGATTTGGGGAGTGTGTGAGGGAGGCAGAGAAGAAGGGGAAGTCAGTTCACACAATGTTTAATGTTGCATGCAGTGTACAAGTTTTTGTGGAGCAATGTTAGTATCCATTCTCTTTCCACCCACAGAAAGAAGCCTATGTTACTAAATGCCCCAGGAGTAACAACCCAGAGTGAGAGCTAGCTTTATCATACATACATGCCATTTATTATCTTTCTTTCATAATTCCAAGTAACATTTATTTTTATATTAAAGTTGCTGAAATACACACACCTCTCTCTTCATTATAACACACGATTACCCAATAGAATCAGATAAACACACAGTTCCACAGAACTTATAGTCTCGTTTGGATACAGTACTATGGTTTGGAACCGATTCTTCTCCTGCCCAGGTTGTATGTCTAAATGAATGCTCAAAGTATTATAACGTGTTTTGGAAGAACTAGTGCTATCTAAGTTCCACCTAAGGGAATGAAGGCTTAAAACTAGTTTAACATTAATTCCCTTTCCCAGGGAATAATGCATGGGAGACTAGAAATCTCTTATAGAAAAAGCTTAGGTTGACCAGTTAGCTCTGTATTAATAAACAGCAAATTTTCGCATCTCCTTGATCAACCTTGCTGACTGGATGAACAAGCAGGTAATGTGGTATTAGGGATCCAAATGCCATCACTACATAATCAGTCATTAATAATACCAATTAACATATACTTCTCTAGATTTTTTTTAAAAAAATGTTCGTCCTAACAAATAATTCTTCCCATTTTACAGACAGAGAATCAAAGCCACCTGCGAAGTACATGCATTAGCTGTAATTTGACATGTTTGTATTTGTTGGATTGACTTCATTCATTGATGATGCTATCATGATTTATACCCTACATTTTGTTTTAAAATAAGATTTGCAACAAAGGGAGAGAAACAGACACAGAGACTACTTAGAACTAAAAGTGTGATTGATGGCTGAATAGGTGTGGTTGCAATACATTTAGAGGTGAGTAATAACTGGTGACCTTGAGAAGAAGGGTTTTGCAATTGCTGTTTGTTTTTAAGTAAGTGCAGGCCTTAGTGGCTCTTGAAATAACATTCTACAATCTCCAAGCTGAAATGTACTTATAAATATTATTTACCCTTTAAAAAATCTGATACTTGACTTTAAGCAAAATGAAACATAACAAACTCTTAGAAAATGTTTGCCTTAATTCCTAAATACACTCTGTTTCTCTTGATCATGTGTTCTTATTGTAAGAACGCTGTCCCCCTTCCTCGTTCTCTGGAGAGGTGGTTGTCTCTTCTTACCTATGTGACAATGATGGTTGCACCCTTTCCATCCAGTCAAACTGGTATGTATAAAGACAAAAAAAATCATCTGTTCTCATTAAATAGCTGACACTTTATGCTTCTTTCCAAATGTTGTAAATGTTTACTCTACAAAATCCAGGAAAGCTTTTAAAACAAAGAGAGCTGAGAGCTCTCTTCCTACCCTCCTCCTTTATAACTGTGCATCTTTGCTTATCTACTCTATTATCAACAGGCTATTGTTTTCTTACTGGGGCTCACTGAGCAAGGTTGACCAAACTAAAGTTAATGTTCAAATAGGTGTTTCTCGGTCCTACTAAAAGAATACAGCTTGCTGACAGAAAGGCATCTTCATTTACTTCCTTAGGAAGACAACATGTCAAAGAAGTGGGGTGTTTGTGTGTGTGTTTGTGTGAACCCATTTTTATGTTTGCTTCTTTTGCATCTCCCAAAACAACAACTTTTAAAGAAAGGCACTGTCCCCTAGAAGAGATAATACCACAATGGAGAGTCCATTAGAGGTATTAAGGCACTGGCAGCAGCCTGATCTATAAGAGCAACTCTGCCCTGACAATAGACAATTAAAAGCTGATAAATCTGAACTACTTGTTGCTGTTCTAATTCCTTGTAATTGTGTGCTGCTTGTCCCTGCCTCCTGCACACAGAGATGGAGTATGCTTCTTTAATCTCCAGAGTACCTGACCTAGTTCCTATGTGGTCTTTTCAGGACCTGCTTTCTTCCCATCTGGACCTTCCCCAACCTCCTTTTCTCCAAAAGCATTGAGGAGAGTTAGCGCAGAGGGAAAGAGAAACAGAGCATAGTGCCCTGATCAATATTTCTTTAACTCCAAACAATATTTTAATTTGTGAACACCTAATTGCACTTTTGATCATTGAACATTCAATAAGTGGAGCAGAGGCACAATGACAAGTCAAATTGCTGTATCAATACTGGCAGCCAAACTGGCATGTTACACTCCTGTGTGTACGTGCTCACACTACACACACTTTTTCAGGTTTTGCTACTATTCATTCAATGGTGTGTGAATTTTTAACTAGACTACATTCTTTTTCTTGAATAAGCTATATACTTGGGAATGTTACTTAAAAAATGTGAACAGTGCAATCCTAGCCATGTTTACTCAGAAGTAAGTTCTACTGAATTCAGTGGGGCTTATTCCCACTAAATGGAAATAGGATTGTAGCCTAAGGCTGCAATCCAATACACACTTACCTGGGAGTTAGTTCCACTGAACCCAATGGAGCTTACTTCTGAGTAGAAATGTATTGGATTGCAGCCTCAGACAGTAAATTAAATCCTGGGCCTTTCATATAGCTTTCACAAAACAGGTAATCGTTTATATTAGTTAATGTATTGTAATAGCAGAGAAAACTTTGTATATCTAGGTTTACTAGATTCAAAACAGTATTTAATCCTCTTGTAGAGCTCAATTAATAATTTCAGGATGCTTGGGTTGGCAGAACAGGAGATCAGAAAAGATGATCATAACAAAGATATCTGGCGTTAAATTCTATCACATTATTTACTTCTGAACAAATTTTTGACAATAAACTTGTTACTACTGCATATTTATCAGCTAGCAGTTTTTCTATCCTATTGTTTTAAAGATCACAATATGCCCCTTACTCTTCTTATGCCAGAACAAGCACCATAGCCCGTTGTTTTCAATATAGTATATTAAATATTTTATAACAGCTTATTGTTGAAACTTTTATCAGGAGCCCTAATTGTCACAGACTTCTCAACTTCACTTACAGTTTTACCACAAATTCTTCCATGTGCAAGGACTGAACGGTTCTACTATGCTACTCCTAGTCAAACTCCCAGTAGTGACTTTTGCTAGTTTCTTTCAGTAGTCCCAATTCAGTCTGGCAGGAAAGCATCGCTCCTCTGCTAATGGTTTTACAAATCTCCATTTGGTTTAAATAATGTTTTAAAAATAATTCAGTAGTCTTTCTCTCTCTCCTATCAGGAGCTTATTACTAAAAAATAAAATAAAATAAATTCTTAATTATGCTTACCATTTTATTTGCAATTTCTAACTCCTCACCACTACACCCCTGCAACTCGTAACAACCCACGCAACATTACTTCATAACAAAGACATTGTGGAAACTATGGATCAGGTTACGAGAAATGACAACTCAGCTGATATTTCAACACGTGCAACTAAAATGAAAAAATACTTTACAATAAAAAAGGGGGTGGGAACAGCTTGTAAAAGAGAACACCCTGGATATTTTGTTTCCATTTAGGATAACAACTGGGCTTTGCAAAGAAAAGACAACGGACAGTTCAAACTAAATTGGACCTGCCAACTGCTGGTTAGAATATTGCAAATAATTTACTTTCCATGATAAAAGCAAAAGCAAGCAGCACCCAGCAGGGGCCCAGCTGATAAAACTGTGTCAAACTCAAACCATTTGTCAACTGGGAAGGAAAGGCGCAAGCTGAAAGATGGACTCAGGAAACAGATTTATCTAGTGCAACACATTAACTAGTATAAATACCATGGGAGGGGGGGAGAAAGTAAACACATTTACTCAGTATCTCCAGCTTGGGGGGGGAAATCACCCATTCGCCCATGCCACACAAACACTAATTTGTCACATAACAGTAGCATCTTCCTGTTGTGTACAACAGGAGTGTTGTTTAATGCATAGTACTGTAAGGTTTTAGTAACACGAACCAGAAAGTGTGATTAAACAAAACAAGATGCAAGATCCTACCATTTTATTCTCCAAGCAATAAAACTTCAGGTCGTAAACACACAAGGTAACACCTACTAAAACTCCATCTATGTTTTGCACTTCCATTTTCTGATAGTTATATCAGAAGAAAAGTGATATTATAGGATGATTGCAAATATGGCCAATGCAACGCAATGCTAGAAATACAGTGTACCCAAATAAAAGATTGGGTTTGTTAAATGCTGGCTCAGTTTGAATAGTTTATTGTAATGTCTGTATAAAACAATGCTATAGGGGGAAATAGACAAATACAGGATGTGAAGGACTGACATGTATACACAAGAGCTTTTTTTAAAAAAAATCCTTGCAACAAAAGGTAATACACATGAAAAACCACAATTAGTTAATGCATAAATATAAATCTAATGTAGTATATTCTTAAGCAGTACCTTTGATTAGCCATATAAGACAGATTTCCAGTCTTCATTCATGCATCCCAGGGTTTTAGTCCGTATATCTGCCTTCTGTCACTCACTCACTAATTCACACCAAACCCCATGCGCACACTACTCCCCAATGCACCCATGAACATACAGCACACATACTCTCTACCTCTCACTCTGAGACGCTCATCTAACCCTGCCTTGAACTGAGCCTTGGATTTTAGAATTTCCTCCTCTGAGAAGATTTTTCCCCACCCCTTTCACTCCACTCCATTCACCAATTAGGTTTAACAGCAACAATCAACAAAATAAACTCTATTTAGGCTGATAATTTTGATTGCCAAAATGTTTGAAAAATAACCAGAAATATTTAATCTGGAAACTTTCAAAGAGGCTTTAAAAATCCACCTTTTTACCATGGCTTATAGGAATTAATTGTAATTTGGTTGAAGATTTGATAGTATGGTCTCATTGTGGTGGATGTATTATGTTGTACTATGTTATATTTTATTTTATTTCTATTGCTGCTTTTGCTAGTTTTAATAATGTTGGATAAATAATGTGTTGAGATGTTCAAAATGTTTTAAGTGGTATCTATTGTATTTTATTGTTTGCATTTTGATATAGACTGTAAACAACTTTGGGTAGAATTATAATTTTTGAAAGGCATCATATGCCTTTGATAAATACCTTAAGGTTAAAACATTACCTAGCACAAACTTTCTGTCTGATTTAATCTTCCATTATATAACAATATTATGTTAAAACACAGGCTTGAGTGATTTTTAAATCTTTACTGGATAACAAATAGGATTATTAACATACAATTTCCTTGCTTTTGCTTATTTATTAATGCAAAAGTACATTCAAGCACAAAAATCATAGCAGTGTCCTTTATAAAAATACGATATTCTTAAATAGGCTTGGTGCCTTTCCTACTTAATAAAGACTGTTTTGAATTACCTGAAATGTATATTGATGGAATAAAATTTGGGCTTTGTTTTTACCTGACTGTTGGATTTAAGCCTAATCATACTTTCATTGGACTGCCTTCAAGTTGATCCCGACTTACGGCGACCCTATGAATAGGGTTTTCATGGTAAGCGGTATTCAGAGGTGGTTTACCATTGCCTTCCTCTGAGGCTGAGAGGCAGTGACTGGCCCAAGCTCACCCAGTCAGCTTCATGGCTGTGTGGGGATTCAAACCCTGGTCACCCAGGTCGTAGTCCAACACTCTTACCACTACACCACACTGGCTCTCTTTAAGCCTAATAGGAGTTGTTTAAAAAAACAAAAACCCAATATCCACAGCTTTCCATTCTTATAAACATTGTTGGATTAGCTTACTGACATAAATGTTTGTAAAGCATCCCGTGTATGGCAGAATTCTACTTCTGTGTAATGCATTTCACCTAAAACATAAAGTTCCCAGTCAAGAGAACAGCAGAAAGCTGTGTGCACACTGCCATACTCACACACAGATATCATGAATCTGATCACAGCAAGTACATTTCTCCTAAGAAGTTCCAGGTCTAGTGTGACATTGTGCTATTTTTCAATATCTACAGTCTGTAACCTTGAAATGGTCTCCTCTTCATGTCAGATGGCATTTATATTAGTAGAAATAAATAATATAGTTTGCTTATATACAGACCATTTGCACTATTTTCTGTCCATGCTGATCACTTGTTGGGGAAAGGGAATTGAGCAAGTACAAGACTAAATTTTCCTCTGTCATGTTGTTGGACTTCAACTTCAATCAGCCCCAGTGAGCACATTCAATGGTTAGGGATGATGAGAGTTGTAGTCTAGCAACATCTGCAGTTTCCCATCACTGCCTTAAATATCACTGATTATCACTGATTATGATAATGGCATAACCTTCAGTTGCTGCTGTGCAATGCCAGGTCTGTTTTCCAAAAAACATCTCTCATCCATAACATGATATTGGATGAGGGCGTGGACCTGGCATGCATTACGGAAACCTGGTTGGATGAGGCCGCAGCTCCCATCCTTGAGGCTATGTGTCCAGCTGGGTTCCTATATGCGCAGCAACTGAGGGTTGGAAGTTTGTTGATTGCATGTACTGGAGGTTGGGCCCAAAGGGCAGCTTAGGGATTCTCCTGTACCACCCACCCCGCTGCACGATGGACTCCCTGGCCGGTCGAGACCCTGGTGGAGGAGTGGAATAAGGCGATCACCGGGGCATTAGACCGGGTGGCTCCGAAACGCCCTCTCCCCTTGAATACAGCTCAGACAGCATTGTGGTATACTCCACGGTTGCGAACTCTGAGGTGGGAGGTGAGATGGCTAGAGTGCCCGTGGCAGAAATCTCGCTCTGATGACGATTGGATATGGGCTAGAGCGGCTGCGGCAGCCTACCATGTGGCAATAAGGGCAGCAAAAAAGGATTTTTATGCTGCCTCTATTGTGTCCGCAGAGTGCTGTCCCAGGAGGCTGTTCCAAGTGGTCCGAAGCCTGGTCGGTCCAGTTGCTTCGGAACCTATGGAACATTCTAAGACCTCCTGTGGTGAGTTTGCAAAGCACTTTGCGGATAAAATCGTTTGTCTAAAGAGTGCGATTCTGCACACTATGGTTACAGTGAGCGAGCCAGTCGGCCAGTGGTTCTCTGGTGTGGGATCGGTTTCAGCTTCTTCCTTCTGATGAAGTGGACAAGGTGCTTTCAACCTTAAGGCCAACCACCTGCCCATCATGGCTCATTATGAACTGCAAGGACAGACTGGGCGAGGGGATCAAGGCGGTGGTAAATGCGTCCTTGGAAGAGGGCATAATGCCATCAGCCCTCAAGGAGGCAATAATAAAACCAATTTTAAAGAAGCCCTCCTTGGATCCCCAAGATTTGAACAACTTTCACCCAATCTCAAACTTACCATTCTTGGGCAAGGCGGTTGAGTGGGTGGTGGCAAAGCAGTTACAAGCGCAATTGGAGGAAGCAGATTATCTGGATCCATTTCAGTCGGGTTTCAGGCCTGGACATGGGACTGAAACAGCTTTTGTCGCCTTGGTGGATGATATGAGGAGAGCGTTGGATAGGAGTGAATGCACCTTCCTCGTCCTCCTGGACCTCTCAGCGGCTTTTGATACCGTTGACCGCGGTATCCTTCTGGATCGCCTGGAGGGGTTAGGCATAGGGGGCACTGTATTGCAGTGGTTCCATTCCTTCCTCTCTGATAGGCACCAAAGAGTACCACTTGTGGGGTGCCACAGGGTTCCATCCTTTCCTGATGCTATTTAACATCTATATAAAGCCACTGGGGACTATCATCAGGAGATTTGGGCTGCAGTGTCACCAATATGCAGATGACACGCAGCTCTATCTCTCATTTAAATCTTCACCGAGGTTGGCTGTAGAAACCCTATCCAAGTGCCTGGAATCAGTGAGTGGCTGGATGGGAAGGAATAAGCTGAAGCTGAACCCTGACAAAACCGAGGTACTGTTTGTGGGAGACAAGAGAAGGTTAGGGTATTTGGACCTGGTGCTCAATGGGGTACAATTGCCACTGAGAGACCAGGTCCGCAGCCTGGGGGTCATTCTTGACTCCCAGCTGTCCATGGAGGCTCAGGTCTCGGCTGTAAGCCGGGCAGCGCTGTATCAACTCCATCTGATACAGAGGCTGCGCCCCTACCTTCCCAATCATCTGCTCCCATCGGTGGTACATGCCCTCGTCTCCTCTCGCCTAGACTACTGTAATGTGCTCTACGTGGGGCTACCCTTGAAAACGGTCCGGAAACTGCAACTGGTACAGAATGCAGCGGCGCACCTGATTAAAGACAGCCGCTGGCGAGATCACATCACTCCAGTGCTAAAAGAGTTGCACTGGTTACCAGTTGCTTACCGGGCCCAATTCAAGGTGTTGGTTTTGACCTTTAAATCCCTATACGGTTTTGGCCCAGTCTATCTAAAGGAGCGCCTCCAGCATCATCGGCTATGCCACTCAACAAGATCAGCCACAAAAGACCTTCTCTCCATCCCATCAGTCAAAACAGCCAAACTGGTGAGGACTAGAGACAGGGCGTTTTCAGTTGTGGCCCCCACCCTATGGAACTCCCTCCCAAATGATCTCCGCCATGCCCCTTCCATGATGAGTTTCCACCAGGCCTTGAAGACCTGGCTCTTTAGGCAGGCTTTTGGGGTTGGCTAGATTTTACCTTCATTGTTTTTAGATTTTTAATGTCTAGGTATTGTATGCCTATTTTGTACGTAGCCCAGAGTGGCTGGACAGCCAGCCAGATGGGCGACTAATAAATTTAATAAATAAATAATAATAATCAGAGCTGCCATCTCAGGGAAGAAAAGGTGTTTGACTGCACTGATGAGCATCTAGCTTCCTACTATACTCACACACAACACTAGAGTGAGGCCACAGAAAGAAAGGTACCTCTCTGAAGAATTGTAGTGTTACTTTGAGAATATGGAGTGCAAATCCATAATGTATCCAAAGAATGTAATTGTAATTCCGGGAAGGGTGACTTCGCTTGTGCCTGCTTTTGAGACGGGCTCCCGCCTCAGAAGAAGCTTTTTCAGATATAAATCAGTCAGAACATTTTTTTTTTGACTGATGAAATTTCTCCCGGGCAGGGAGAAACGTAGAGATCAACCTCAAAAGCCTGTTTTTGTTGGGAGGACTGGATTTCATTAATTTATGAGAAAAGGTCCAGCCAGCAATGCCGGACGGACTTCCGAACAAGCTCTATCTGATTAATGCGACACGTTTATCTTTTCTTCAAAGAGAAAACAGACTAACAGGCAAGCACCCTTCTTTCTATCTTTTTTTTTTACTTGGTTTAAATTGTTGCAGCAAAAAGAGATTTGTCAAATGAATCAGCTTTAAAGAACTTCTGGGTGAGCTATAACTCTTCTCTGTTATTCACGAAATTAACAGCTTATCTCTGCTTCTATTGCAAAAAGCTGTTCTGGAAGTGCATTCTAAAGATATAAACAGAAGAGGGATTTCTATTCCGAGGAGAAAAAAATAAAAAATATGAACTTTGGAACATTATATTGTCTGGGACTATTCTCTTTTTGGTCTATTTTATTTTGACGAATCTGCTTCTTCACGACGCCACTAACTGTTTTGATGCTGGGAACTAAATTTGTTTTGTATTCTTGAACATAGAGAGATAAGGCAGGCTGCTCTGTTTATACTGTGATGTCATCAAGCCTGGAATATTAACCCAATTGTTGCTGAAATAAGAAGTGGTTCTTCTTTATTTTTGTTTTGTTTTGTTTTCGTGGTTTTAAAAATGGCAATCAAGAAAGTGGCTGAGAATCTGGAAGTAATTATGTTTCAGAAAATAATGGATGAGATTGAGATAACGAAACAAACCCTGCGACAGGGCAGTAAGGAGCTGAAAATTGAACTGAGCAAAATGACGCAGGAGCTTAAAGAAATAGGGGATCCTGTGAGAGAGGAGAATGAGATCAGAGATGAGAAAAGAAAAAATAAAGGGAAGATACAAGCCCTGGAGATTGGAACAAATGTGGAATTGGAAAAAGATCTGGAGTTTATGGATATTAGAAATAAAATCTACTGTTTGGAATTTAACGTTATCTCTGAAGAAATTAATGAAGATATTAGAGATAAAGTTATCAATGGCTTGGATAATTTTCTGGACTGGAATGACGTGATGGAGCTTGATATAGAGAAAATCTATGGAATTAACTGCAGCCATGTGACAATGGAAAAACTCTTAAGAGATGAGCCAGTGCATTTTGTAAAAAAGAAGAACACAGATATGACTTTACAACAATATTTCAGCAACTTATTCAGAATCGATGGCAAGAAAATATTTGGGATAGAGGACATTCCCATCAGACTCTTATTATATGACTATGGCTATGACAGCAAGATTATTATGGAATACTGATAATGGAAGATTGGACACTGAAATTACTGGACTTAACAGGACTATTGAAGATGGAAGATGGAATTAATATGGATAATGGAATAATGGCTATTGAAATTATTGGACCTAACAGATTTTGATGAGATGGATTAATCGATATGTTTATTTGGACTATGGTTATGACAATAAGATTATTATTATTATTAACGAGATGGGTTAATCGACATGTTTATTTGGAGAAAAATTGATAGATATATTTCTTAAAGAATTGAAACCTCTCTTTGACTTTTTGTGGAAAGAATAAAGTAATGTTTATGAGATTTGATGATTAATTAAGATAACTACTGGAGGAAAGTGATTTTATAATATAATTTAAGAGACAGGATTGTTATATATTGTAGACCTATAACTGATCTGCGACAAATGGGAAGTCAACATTTTATTTTTTTGTTTAATCATTTTTGTTTTGTTTTGTTTTTTGTCTTTGAATGTTTTATGATTTTGTTTTGTTTGTTTTATGAAAATTTGAATAAAAATTATTGTAAAAAAAAAAAAGAATGTAATTGTTATTTTCCTATTTCTACCCTGCCTTTCCATCCAAGGCAAGATAGCTTATAACAATCACTTATATCCTTACATCTATACTGTGGACAGCTTCATAAGGTTGAATAATGGTATATAATAATTAAAGTGAATGGCCCTTGGGAGCAGTCATCAGATTTGGGGCAGGTGTCAGCAGTATGCTGACGATACTCAGCTCTATTTCTCTGTAACCTCTGAAGCAGGAGATGCCATGCAAGCCCTGCACCAGTGCCTGGACTTGGCAGTAGGCTGGATGAAGGCCAATAAACTGAGTCTGAATTCTAGCAAGATGGAGGTGCTGTGGGTTGGTGGTCCCAGAGTTCAGATAATTGGTCAGTTGCCTGCTTTGGATGGGGTCATACTCCCCCTGAAAGAGCAGATTCATAGTCTGGGGATGCTCCTGGATCCATCTTTGTCACTAGAGACCTAGTTGACAGTGGCTAGGAGTACCTTTAACAGCTTTGGCTGATAAGACAACTGTGGCCATTTCTGGACTGGGATAGCCTGACCACTGTTATCCACGCACTGTCGATCTCCAGGCTGGATTGCTGTAATGCACTCTATGTGGGGCTGCCCTTGAGGTTGGTACAAAATGCAGCAGTGCGACTGCTCGCTGGGGCAGGGTATCACCAACATGTCACCCCTCTGCTGAAAGCATTGCACTGGGTACCTATTAGCTACCAAGCTAAGTTCAAGGTTCTAGTTTTGGTGTACAAAGCCCCATACAGTTTGGGACCAGGATACCTGAAATATCGTCTTACGCCTTATATACCCAGTCGATCACTGCACTCTGCAGGACCTTTAGTGTGGCAGCACCTACCCTATGGAATTCCCTCCCCTTAAATATTAGATAGGCACCATCTCTGTTATCTTTTCCGTGGCTACTGAAGACCTTCCTCTTTCAACAAGCCTTTTAAGTAGATATCTTATCCCAGGCTGCATTTGTGTAGGAATATATTTTTAATAAATTTTAACCCTTTTTTAAAATAAAAAAGATGTTTTTAAACCTTTTTTTTAAAAAAGATCTTTTATTATGTTTTTAAGGATGTTTTATTGCAATGTATTTTAAAGTCTGTTTTTATGATGTTTTAGAGTGTTTTCAGTGCTTTTGTTTGCCGCCCTGGACTCCTACTGTGAGGAAGGGCAGGATATAAATCAAATAAATAAGTAAAACGAATCAAAACCATAGGATTAGTCCCACTAATTTAACAGAGAGCAGTTTCTCAGTAATACCTCCCCTTTTTTTGTAAACTACACGTCTGTATCCAATGCCAAACAGACACACAATAACCTCCAACTCCCCCTAATCTAGTTAACAGTTTTAAAAATTTTAATTTATATTTTTATGGCAGCATTTATAGTGCATAGGGCACTGTTCTTCAAACTTGAGTCTTCATTTGTTGCTGGACCACAAATCCCATCAACCCCCGTCAGCTTAGCTCAACTCATTCAAGGATGATGCGAGTTGTAGTCCCACAGCATCTGGGAACCTAAGGTTGAAGAACAATGGCATAGGAGTCCACACAATATTGTTAAATAGTTGTGTCATTAATAAGTTTTTTTTCTCCAAAATTCCAGATACTAAAAGTACAGTACACCATAATATTCTACTAGCTTCTTCCTTCAAGCCAGGTAATTGGTAGCAAGGAAATCTGGTGCTGGAATTAATTGTATAAAACACCCACTATCCTGAAAACAGCCACTTCCCTTCAACAGTCCACTTTAATCATTCAAGCAGGCTCATTGGCTTATAGCCTTTGGTGATATAGAAGCTTCTTTAAAATAAAAATTAAACAAGACTGGAAATGTGTGGGAAGTCTGTAAAATTGACACCATCCTCTACAGGACATAATAGCAAACCACACAGTTGCCTGGCTTTCATAACAAAGGATTACTCCGGGGTGATTTTGTGATGCCTGAAAGCACATCCTCCCCAACTGGTAAGACTTCCAGGAAGAGACACTCTTCTTTCTTCATATTTTATTTGCTGTATTAACTAAGCATTTCATTGTCCCCAGCCTTCTGCATTTCACATAACCTTCTGCACTCATAGCGCACACCAGCAGCCACCAAGCTTGATGAGAGTTGTAGTCCAAAATATCTGGAGGGCACCAGATTGGTGAAGGCTGGTGTACACTCTGATCAGGAATATGATACAGTAAAAAACCCAGAGTTCTCAACGAGTGAGGCAGGCATATCTACTGAGGTGTAGCCCATTTCAAGGGTGAAGGCATGACTTCCATGCCCTTACTCTTCTCCTTCCCCCTGCCCAATTTTGTCTATCTCCCCAAATAGGTCAGGAGGCAATAAATACATGCTACCCTGTTGCTGAATATGTAGAATGATAATGCACTTACTGTATCAAAATACAGCACCCAAATGAGTGAAAAAGCTCTGTACATTTTGTTTAGGGATGCAGTAGGCAATTTTAGACTCTGGACGTCATGACCTTACGATGTGGGGGAGTGTGGCTCTTAAGATGGTAATGTGTATTACTTCACTGCAAGGTCCGATGAGCCAGTCCTGCATCTGGGTCCCTTTCGCTCATTCTACTGAATGGGCCCTGGGCTTCTGCCCTGGTGGCACCACATTTTTTGTGAGAGATTTAAAAAAAATGTCATGGAGGTCTTAAAGCAAGCACCCTATCACACATTACATTTTTCCTGCATGGGCCCTGCATGGGCATAGAAGAAGAAAAAAGTGTACATCATAATATGTGAAAATTCTATAAATGTTTGTTCTGCTTCATATACATATGAATGTAACCTATGAAGAGGTTAGAACCAGAGCTTGGAAGATTACTTTTAAAAAGTAATAAATTACAGTTACAATTACATGGCCCCAAAAAGTAGTTGTTACCATTATAGTTGCTCTGAAAGTAACTGATTACTTTACTTTTTCTCAAATGTAATCACTACAATTACATTTCAGTTACTTTAAAAAAATGCCTGTAAGGTACTGGCCTTGGCTGCTGCACATCTAAGTAGCCTAAAACAACATTAAAAATAAACATACACATACAGAGTTGGTAGAACAATTCTTTTTATCCATAAGATAGCAATGGTGGTCTCTCCGCTGGTAAGGGAGGTGGGGAGGCAGAGGCTCAGATCTTTGCACATCAAACCAAGTGCAATCTCCCCAACTCAGCCAGCAAGCATAATCTCTCTCGCTTAACCACCTCCCACACCCTGCCCTGCTACCAACTAAGGGACACTCACCCAAGCAAACATTTTCCCCTGAGATGCAAAAAAGTTAAAATACTGCAAATGCAGCACAGTAGCCAGAGAGGGTGGTGGAGGCCACTTTGTGTGCCAAGTGCGCGCACGCACACACACACACACACACACACACACACACACACACACACACACACACACACACACACACACACACACACACACACACACACACCATCTTTCACCTGCTGTCTGCTCCTTTATCCATGTTCTAGCCCTCCAGCTCTTTTCCCTCCACTCCATTCTTCACCACCACCATCCATATTTTTAAACAATTGTTTTCTCCACTCCACCCCATCTCACTCTCCACCTCCTCCCTCATTGCCTCCTACCCACCCACAGAGAGTTCCTCGAACAATTGTAACTAATTATTTCCAAGCTCTGGTTAGAACAATAGTAATTCCAAAGGAAAGTTGCAATGCCTAGCCATTAGCATATAAGTCAAGAAAGTTGCCTCACTACTCTGTCTCTCGCCTAGATCTCCCATATATCACACATGGTCTATCAGCTGCCCATCCCATGTGCACAAAAGTTCAAAATTTTCTGTTGCCAGATTGGAAAAAAGTTTGGCATTAGAATTCCATTCCTAAACTTTCAACACTCGTAGATCACAATCACAAACCAGAAAACAGCAGCAGCACGTTCCCACCACTCCACCATCCCAATTGCAGGCTGCTTTTGAAACTTTATATATCAAAAGTTGTGGAAGGGTGAAAAGGCAGTTGCATTACACTGATGTAATTATTAGTAGCTCTTAAGCATGCAAACGTCCAAACTGCAAACAATGCAATGTTTAAGCAAGACGAGATATACATTGGTTTGTTGAAAGTAACTGCAAGACCCCTGGACTGACCATGCTGATTTAATGTACTACAAAGAGGTCATGGGCCTGCAGGCTACCTTGAAATACTGAAGGTTACCCACTGAAATACTCTGATCTACATGTTAAGCTATCAGGAAATGACAAAGAGTAGTGGCTTCATAATCTCTGAACCTTATACTACTGAAACAGGAATTTTAAGATTCAGTTTGACACAGAAAACTCAGCCTTTAGTGGTGTGATGTAACCAAACCACAGAACTGATTTGCTAATTTCATTAAAAAGTCATTAAATGCATGTCACATATCATTTTAAGAATACTTTACTGAAACACAAACTCAAAAATCCACTTTTTTAGGTTATTGTTAAACAATAAAGGTTATTGTGTGCTGATCTTCTAACTTCTATTTGCTAATTTTAGGGAAATTGCTAATGAATACGGGTTATTAAGAAGGATTCAACAGCATTTAAGAGAAGCCTACCATGCTTTCAACTACATTATTTTTGTCAATTAGTCTTAAAGAAAATAACACCTGTTAATCATTTCAATTAACTGCAAGCACCGCATGACACCAGCACCAGAGTCCGTATGTTGTGCTCCAATTACCCATATATTAAAGCCTTTTAAATTGATTTATCTAAAGAACATTCAATATACTCAAGGTGGCAGCCATCCAGGAAATCCCAAAAGAAGATGACAAGAAAGGTGGGGGTGCTAAACCCATTTCCCAATTTGTTTTTCCTCTTTCTCCATAGTTCACTGTTAATCCAATCATCTCATAAAGCTCCCTTTTATTAAAATAAATAAATACACACACATATTCGTTCATCATCCGCTTGGAGAAGCCCCTTCTCCTACAGTCAGCTATCCAGTTAAGAGAGGGCTGTGTACAACAGAACATTTTTATCCAGTAGAAATATTTAGCTTGGCTATCCGCCAAGGAATGCTGGAAGAATAGAATGAATTAGGGGATTTACCTTCCACGTGTTTGGCACGCGTCACTGAAGAGCTTGTTTCTTTTTCTCCCCCTTCCCTTCCTTTATCAAATATCTACTACTGTTAAAAAGTACAGCCTGTAAGAGGAGTTGATACATTACCGAATTTTGGCACAGTGACACTATTCTGTACAAGGCAAATGTTTTCCCTCACTTTCGAAATAAGATCTTTACACCTAAAAAAGCTTAGAGTGTCTAATATATTTGTATTACTTCATGTGGGAGGTTTTTTTTTTTAAGAGACTGTTCACCTTATGTAGAGATTCTTGCTGCTGAAAAGCTAGTGATTTAAAAACATATTCCCACTAGACATTAATATGCTAAACTTAGCATTGTTGATATAAACAAGGTGGACTGTTTTGTCCTGTGACTTCAGTGTGTTTATATGGGCTCTCCTTTGTTGTTTTTATGACATTTCTCTACTTCTTGACTGGACTTTATTTATATTGGCAAGTAAGACAGAAAGAGTTAAAAAAAGATTGTTAGCCCATGTACCACCTTATCACCAATGAGCTCTTAATTTGAGATGCTAGGATGATGTTTTAACAGTTCAACAGATGGTGTTAGTATGGTTATTGTGCAGAGATAAAGGAAGGCTTCACCAGCATTAAAATGGGGAACTTCTAACCAGCAACATTTAATTCAATACTGTGCATATGTCTTTTCTGTGTTTATACCTCCAACATGCTTCTTTTAGTTAAACAGATAAAGTGTTAATAGCATAGTAAATAAGCAAGCTATTTCAGTGGAATTGATGCCTATATATATATATATATATATATATATATATATATATATATATATATATATATATCAACATTATTGTACATTGTTTCTTTTTTCTCCTTACTTTGTTCTTTGTATTGTAAAAATTATAATGAAATATATACAGTGAAAAATTACAATGGGCTCCTGCTGGGAGGAAGGGCAGGATATAAATAAATAAATAAATAAATAAAATTCTTAAAAAAAAAAAAGATACAACTCAGCATATTTAGGATCATCTCCACTACAGTTAGAAAAGTGCTGGGGAAGGCTGGCACAATGTAGCACTCAGGTGTACATGTGCAATATTCTGTTCTCCGCTTCCTTTGCCAACAGCTGATCAGTACTGTCTTCTGTTCAGCAACGATGGGTGCAGAAAGGAAATCCTCAAACATGTCAGCAGTTTCACTGCTTTTGGCTTTAGTCAGGCATCTCTGGATCAGGACCGGAATTATCTGCAATCTTATTCAACTATGCATTATGTCAAATCAAAATAGTTAAATCCATGTTTTCTCAATAATTACCATTTCATTCTAGGAAACGGTGCACTTCTGGTGCACAAAGGAGCATGGATGTTGTCCACATGTCAAAGATCATCCTTCCCCAACCTGGTGCCCTTCAGCCAGCTTAGATGTAGCCGAAAACATCTTGAGGGCACCAGGTTGGCAAAGGCTGATCTCAACCTTCCAACATTACCAGAATGTCACAAGATGGGCACACATTGCTGCAACTCTCATGCTATTATGGTTATGGTAACATCAAAACTTCTTTGTGTTGCTTGTATTTCTAGTAAGTCTTGTTTGTATTCTGCTACAATATGCTAATGCAGAGTTGGGGCACCCCAGGTCCAAGGGCTGAATGTGGCCCTCCAGGCCTCTGTATCTGGTCCTTGGAACTCTCCCCAGGCCACCCCCACCCCCCATCCCTCACCTTTCCCTAGGCCACGCCCCTCAGTAGCCCTGCTTTTCATCTTCCTTGAGTAATGCCTGGCTAGAATGTGTCGGTGTACTCTGATAATGCTTTTTGCTTACTTGCACGGATATGTGAGTGTGTACAGAAACAATCCTACTGTTCAAAGGTAAAATTAATACTTGTTGCTCCGCACAGTTTTGCTTCTGGCTCTGCCCACTACGTGTATATGGCTCCCAATGGTTTACTATGAGGGAATGCGGGTCTTGGGCTAGAAAAGGTTCCTTATTCCCATGCTAATGGCTGCTACTGGACATCCAAGGAATATTAAAATATGATATAAATTGGTGTAAAGATAATAATTGTCACCTGTGAGCTTATCCACCATTTTGCATGGTAAGTAGGTATGCCACAGAAAAATCCAGCAAGTTTTAATTTATGACATGGAATATTTTAGTTCTGCTCATACAGACAATTACTTTGAACCCATTTTCTGTCCAATTCTATCTGACATGGATTGGTGATTGGATGTATGAACTCTTACAGGTCTCTTACCAGGGATGAGAAGAATGAGAATATCTGTTTGAAAGTAAAAGACAGTATTTGCACATAATAGCACATTCTAATCTGCATGTGATTTATGCCTACAGTTCCTAAATGCAAGGATATCCAAGACTGTCTACCGAGTTCCCAAAGGTATCCAAGCACTATTATAAAAAAAAAGTCAGTGGAAAACAAAAAGAGAGGCAGGGTTTGTCAGTGCCACACTATAGCTACAATGACACATATTGTTAAGTGTGCCAGAACTGATAGCTCAGCATAGTTGTCCAGGTGTAAGGATATTTACAATTTTTGAGTCAGACTATAAAACCGATAATGATGTTATTACAACCAGCCATGTTCATATGCTTAGTTGGTTTAAAATCCTCGCTGAAACATGCAACAGGATCTAAGATTGTCATCCATTTATTGCGGCTGAGGGTTGAAATAAAAACACAGACACAGTAAACTGGGTTGACCCAAGGGCCACTTTATTAAACTATCAAAACAGAACATTAACTGACCTGCAGGAGGAAGACTTAGGTGCAGAACTATCTATAAGCAAGACTTTGTTTACAGCTCTCGGGCGACCAACCCTTGCTGGGGACAAGCGTAAGCCCCTATAATTTTACCCCTTACCCCAGCCACACCTTTAGGTGAGCAGGGGGGCCTAAAAATGTCACCACCCCCCGGGGCCGTACAACCCTCAGGTGGATGAGGTAAGAAGGCCCCCAAAGCAGTCCATATCCTGCCCTCAGGCTGTAAAGCCCTTCCTGACAGGCCTCCGGAACCACCAATCACCTCCAAGGGTGCCTAACGGGGCCACCAAGCTGTCTTTACCTACTTCCCTTCCCGCACCTATCCGCCACAAAAGGGGGACAAATCTCTATTTAGTCCCCCTTTACCCCGCTGCTGAGAAGAATATCTCGCAGACACCTCTGCATGTCATATAAAAAGATGTTGTTACCTGTATCTGTCAGGTGAACACCATCTGCCCTGTACAGTTCAGCCCTTGTGTGTCTTATTTCGGGGTGATGCAAAACCAAACCCCCATGAGCAAGAAGAGCCAACCGAAGCTGTTGGTTGACCTTCTTTCGAGCCTGGTCTATCCCAGAGGGGCCCCACACCCCACGCCAATCCCTGCGTGGCAGGATGTCTGACCACAGCAGACGAACCCCAGGCCAACATTGCCTGATAAACAACTTATGGGGACCCTATGAATCAGTGACCTCCAAGAGCATCTGTCACGAACCACCCTGTTCAGATCTTGTAAATTCATGTCTGTGGCTTCCTTGATGGAATCTATCCATCACTTGTTTGGTCTTCCTCTTTTTCTACTCCCTGCTGTTTTCTCCAGCATTATCGTCTTTTCTAGTGAATCAGGTCTTCTCATGATGTGTCCAAAGTATGATAACCTCAGTTTCATCATTTTAGCTTCTCGTGACAGTTCTGGTTTAATTTGTTCTAACACTAAATTATTTGTCTTTTTCACAGTCCATGGTATCCGCAAAGCTCTCCTCCAACACCACATTTCAAATGAGTTTATTTTTCTCTTATCCACTTTTTTCACTGTTGTACTTTCACATCCATACATAGAGATCAGGAACACCATGCTCTGAATTATCCAGACATTAGTGTTCTTTGCATTTGCATTTGATACATCTTTGCATTTGAGGACTTTTTCTAGTTCTCTCATAGCTACCCTCCCCAGTCCTAGCCTTCTTCTGATTTCTTGACTATTATCTCCATTTTGGTTAATGACTGTGCCGAGGTATTGATAATCCTTGACAAGTTCAATGTTCTCATTGTCAACTTTAAAGTTACATAAATCTTCTCATTACTTTAGTCTCCTTGACGTCCAGCTGTAGTCCTGCTTTTGTGCTTTCCTCTTGAACTTTCATCAGCATTGCTGGTTTCTGCTAAGAGTATGGTATCGTCTGCATATCTGAAATTATTGATATTTCTCCCTCCAGTTTTCACACCTCCTTCATCTTGGTCCAATCCCGCTTTCCATATGATATGTTCAGCATACAAATTGAACAAGTAGGGTGATAAAATACACCCGTCTCACACCCTTTCCGATGGTTTCTCCATATTCTGTCTTGTCCAGAGTATAGGTTGTACATCAGGACAATCAGATGCTGTGGCACCCCCATTTCTTTTAAAGCATTCCATAGTTTTTCATGATCTACACAAAGGTTTTGCTGTAATCTATAAAGCACAGGGTGATTTCTTTCTGAAATTCCTTGGTCCGTTCCATTATCCAACATATGTTTGTGATATGATCTCTGGTACCTCTTCCTTTTCTAAATCCAGCTTGGACGTCTGGCATTTCTCTCTCCATATATGGTAAGAGCCTTTGTTGTAGAATCTTGAACATTACTTTACTTGCATGGGATATTAAGGCAATAGTTTGATAATTACTGCATTCCCTGGGATCCCCTTTCTTTGGACTTGTGATGTACATTGAACGCTATCAGTCTGTGGGCCATTGTTTAGTTTTCCATATTTGTTGACGACAAATTTTTGTCAAACTTTGGACAGATTCAGTCTCAGTAGCTTGTAGCAACTCTATTGGTATGCCATCTGTTCCTGGTGATTTGATTCTTCCAAGTATTTTAAGAGCAGCTTTCACCTCACATTCTAAAATTTCTGGTTCTTCATCATACGGTTCCTCTGTGAATGAATCTGTCATCTTTGCATCTCTTTCATAGAGTTCTTCAGTGTATTGCTTCCATCTTCCTTTTATTTCATCCCATTTATTATTAATTAGGCTTATATCATACTTGTGTCCTTCCACAACATAAACAAATTTATAGTAATGAAATTATTTGTTTTTCTGACTATTTACAGTTCAATAGACAATCAAATTGTTTATTTACCGCAAACCCAAAAGGCAGCTCTTTAAAAAATAAAATAAAATAAAGTACTGCTGCTGATATATACATTTGGCACAATACTTCAGTGACATTAAATAATTATTGAATCTGTTTTATGTTTTTAGTTTAATAACTTTGCAGTTAATTGACCCTCTCCTCTGAACAACTGAAAATTCAGGGCTGCACTCAACCATCAGCAATATCAGCATCTGTTGCATATAATCCATCAATGGCTTTAAGGTTGCCAAACGAAAAAGCAAAAAACTAGAACTGTTACCATTCTGATAAACAGATTGGTGCTTTGTAAAAAATGCAATTAAAAGACTGAATTAGTGCGATGGACATCATGTTTTAAGATAAGCCATCACCAATAACAATGTGTGCTATGGTAAACAAATAAGCAAACAGGTTTTAGACAGGCCCTGAGCCAAGGGATTATTTATATGATGTCCTTACAAATATCATTACAAATAATGTATAATGGATCTTTGCCCATCATAGTATTATGTTCCTGGTATCAAACTTGTACCAAAAATCAGTCAATCTAAAACGTCTGTTTTGCATGTGAAATAACAACAAACCATTATGTTTAGGATTGTACAGGCATTCAAATAATTCCAAAGAGTAAGGTTTATTTAATCTAAAGAAAATATGTAGCGCAATGCAAGCTCTCCCAACGTATTATATTTAAAAATACTGTTTGAAATATGCGTATTAGACTTCTTTTAACAGCAAACAAAATTTACAACTCTGAAAAAAAAAACCAGGCCTTACACTGAAGGAGCACAAATATAACATGAGTTTTAAGAATATGCAAGTTGTTGAATCACAGTGCAGTAAATTGTACTTCCACAAACCTGCCTTCATTAAAATCTTATTTGCTTGGTAATCTTCTTTGATCGCTAAAGTTATAAGAATCTCCCTCCTTTCCTTCTGATACTATCAGTGTAGCTTTTGACCAGAGAGCGTGATGAATTAAATGTATGACAGATATGACAGGTGAAGAGTGCTTGGAGGGGGCTAAAACAGCAGGGATAAGACAAAGCCCCCATTTAAGAAGAAAACCTCAACCCAATGACTAGCCCATTAATGACCAACCACAGAATCACTCTATTTGCCCTGCTGGATGAGGAGCAAGTTGATACTACAGACAAAGCTTTGTTAGCCACAGGGCAGTTGTTCAATCAGGCCACATAGCCAACTAATTGAAAAGTCTATTCTCCTTTCCTGCTACTTGGTATTTGATATACTGGACTTATATAGGTAAACTGGTATTTTCCTATAATGTTGTATTAAGTCAGCCACCACAAGTTTATAGGTGGACTAAGTGGTATTACAGTTTATAAACCTGAAAATCTATCTGAAGGGAATCCAACTAAGCCCCAGAGGGAAACAAGTTCAGCATTACAAATCCAATGAATTTTGGAAGTCAATCTGTTAGGATTATTGTGACAGGCCTTTGATTTTGGAAAACATGAATAAAAAAAATACAGAAAAGAACTCTTTCAATCTCCCTTATTTTAACCTCTTATCTAAAGGCTTATTGTTTCATTTTTACTCTAATAAACAAATAGAGAGAGAAAAATTGTAATCATTTGCAATAATATTTGCAAAAGATTATAGGACCAGAGGCCTGGCAAAAATACATGCTTTCCTAAGGCTTGTAATCACATGCTGTTTGAAGAACTGATTTTAATATCCACTAGTAGTCAATATAAAAAGAAAGTTCGCAGATGTTGAGCAATGGGCATATTGTTAACCACCACCTTGTTAAGCATTCAGTATGTATTGTGATATAGCTCTCTATGTCCATAACATCTAAATCGGGAGAGGCCATGCAAGCCCTTGACCGCTGCCTGGACTCTTTGGTGGGCTGGATGAGGGCCAATAAACTGAGCCTGAATCCTAGCAAGATGGAGGCGCTGTGGGTTGGTGGTTCCCGAGTTTGGATAATTGGTCAATTGCCTGCTTTGGATGGGGCCGTACTCCCTCTGAAAGAGCAAGTCCGTAGTCTGGGGGTGCTCCTGGATCCTTCTTTGTTGTTAGAGGCCCAGGTGACCTCTGTGGCTAGGAGTGCCTTTTACCAGCTTTGGCTGGTGAGACAGCTGCGACCGTTTCTGGACCAGGATAGCCTGACCACTGTTGTCCACGCACTGGTAACCTCCAGGCTGGATTACTGTAATGCGCTCTATGTGGGGCTGCCCTTGAGGTTGGTCCGGAAGCTGGAGCTGGTGCAAAATGCAGCAGCGAGACTGCTCACTGGGGCAGGGTATCGCCAACATGTCACCCTGCTGCTGAAAGATTTGCACTGGCTGCCCATGTGCTACCAGGCCAAGTTCAAGGTTCTAGTTTTGGTGTACAAACCCTGTACAGCTTGGGACCAGGATACCTGAAAGACCATCTTACCCCTTATATACCCAGTCGATCACTGCACTCTGCAGGTGAGGGCCTCCTGCAGATACCATCTTATCAGGAGGTCCATTCCGCACAACATAGGAAACGGACCTTTAGTGTGGCGGCACCTACCCTGTGGAATTCTCTCCCCTTAAATATTAGGCAGGCGCCATCTCTGCTATCTTTTTGGCGCCTTTTGAAGACTTTCCTCTTTCAACAAGCCTTTTAAGTTAAGACCTATCCCAGTCTGTGTCTGTGTTGGAATTACTTTTTAATTTTTTTTAAAAAACAGTATTTTTTTAACCCTTGTAAACAGATATTTTTTAAGCTTTTAAAAAAAATGCTTTTAAAGTTGTTTTGTTTTGGTATATTTTAAGGTCTGTTTTTATGATGTTTTGATGTGTTTTTAGTGCTTCAGTTTGCCGCCCTGTGCTCCTGCTAGGAGGAAGGGCGGGATATAAATTAAATAATAAATAAATAATAAATAAATAAAATAAATATAACACCATAGTAAGTAAACTGAACCTTCAGTACACAAAAAAGGAAGAAAGCAGAATATAGTGAGCTACTAAGTGCTTGATAATTTTTTAAAAGGTTAGTGCATGTGGGGAAAGAACTCTCTGGTGGTTCATATCAAAATCCGTATTAAACAATAATCCTGGCTTTGGTCAACCATAGCAATTTTTCATATTGCCTCTGAGGGGTGTGTGTGGAAGGTGTATGCGTGTGTGTGTAGGAAATATCATTTCACCCACAAAAAGTGGTGACAAGGAAGCAAAGCTCTAAGCAAGATATTTATGTTTTTATGTAACACTTTTCCCCATAAAAATAGGATTATTACACTGTGAAGTCAGTTATAAAGGCTGATTTAAACATTTCTAATTAAAAATTTGCAATGTGAAATATATATATTACACACGCACACACACATCTGCAAAAATTGAGACATGGTTGAAAAAAGGCCTATATTGTTTTTCAGTGCAGATTTATTTGCAAGATTATGAACAATATAACAGTAAATAGCCATTTACATGTTATATATGTTCTTGTTGTATTACATTATGGGATCTTATTGTATATATCTGTATTTGCTATTGTACACCGCCCAGAGAGCTATGCTAGTGGGGCGGTATAAAAATTTAACAAATAAATAAATAATAAATAAATAAAGCCTAAGATAAATAAATATTTATTAAGCATATAGACAGGAACTATCTTTTAAAGAGGCTTGCTATGCAATTGTTTCCCCCTATTTGTTGCTTTAGCAGCTCACAAAAAAGTTAGATTTATATAAATAATTCCAGAATAAGACTCTTTCACATGCATTAGCTAGCAATGTGATAGATGTAAATGCCATATAGCACATTGGGGAGGAGAGCCTGGCTGGGAGTCCAGAGTCTGTGAGTTCAAATCCCCGCTCACGTCTCCTGGGTGTAAAGGGCCAGCTAAAGATCACCCCCACAGTGAGTGGCTCAGGGGTTATGTGCCCTGCCACCTGTGCAGCTGTGGGCAAGCTGCATAGTCCCAAGGAGCCCAGTTGCCCCCCAGCTGGCAGTTGCGGACAAGGAAGGGGCTGGCTTGTGCAGCTGTGGCAAGCTGAGCAGGCCCTAGCCAGCTGGGGAGGACTAGCCTCAGAGGGAGGCAATGGTGAACCCCCTCTGAATACTGCTTACCATGAAAACCCTATTCATAGGGTAGCCGTAAGTCAGGATCGACTTGAAGGCAGTCCATTTCCATTTTATTCAAGCCATTGTCTCTAGCGATCTCTGCATCTCTAGTTTACATTTCTAGTCAGATACATGCAACAGCCTTGCATCCAATACAGCTACAAGATCCTCACTGCTCCATCTCCAAAAGCTGTCAATAGATCTGGACTGTATCTGTCTACAGCTTGACATTCATAGAGAACATTTGACAGAAGCGCAGGGAAGACATCTAGGAAAACTGCTTTCAGACCTTATCTGAGCAACAACACTTAACTTTCACCACCTGGGCATGGCTTCAGGAGAAAAAACAATCATACTTACTGTCTCTTTCTGGACAACTGCTCCTTAACCAGTCTCCAGCTGATGCTAACTTGTTGTTGCTGCTGTTCTTTGAAGCCTATTTTTAGTCAGGACAGTGATTCTCTCTAGGCTTTCATCTTTTCTTCTCTCAGTACCACAAACCAGTCCATGACTGGTTTTAGGCAACATTAGAAATGTGGGCATCATGGTTATGAACTACACTCCTGTTACTGTACCTAAAAGAGTGCTTTTAAAATTAAAGGCACTATGGATTTAATCCACTCGTCAAAATAAAATGAAGGGTTTTTTAAAATGAAAATAAATCAACTTAACAGACCATACTGTTGATACTATAGCTTATAATTTCTTTCTAGCAAGAAGGAATGTTCTTTGTGCCAGTGGAAGTTTCTGTGAATGGGAAAAGGAAGGAAGCAATTTTTGCAAATGTCCCCTTTTCCCTGCAGACCACCTCCAGTACTGTACCGTTCCAAAGAAACCCCTAACCCTCTGGAGTACATGGTGGGGGGATTGCACAGGAAGCTGCAAAGCAATTCATGAAAGCCTACAATGGATCAAAGAGCATAACATGAGCAGGGGGACTCAACTGGATACGGCCCATGGAATACTGTGATACTAGAATGAAATTACATTTGGTACACATTCTCAAGTCACAATTCTACCCCACTACATTTTCAAAGGGCAAAGGAAAATTAAAAATACAACACAATATGATATCTTCCTTAAAGAGTGAAACACGGTGGTAGTTGGTGAACATTGGGACTATTGGGGGGGGGGAGGTAGAGAGCCCAACAGTAGCCAGCGCCAATGACAGGCAGAGCCAACTGATTCTAGTTTTGTCCCCATCCTCCTCCTTAGTGAGTTCTACAAGGGCAACACTGAGACTAAGGAGGAGGAAGCTGACAAAGCAGGGTCTCCCAGTGGACTGGATGTAAGTAAGAAGGCAGGTGGGGTGGGGCGGATTGAGGGCAGACTGAGGTTGGTGGGCAGCACCCCATCTGCCCTAATGTACCAGCTTCCAGCGGTGAAACACTGGAAAGAAAGCTAGTGTGCGTGGTCAGGACAATCATTTTCATTTCAAGGATGATCTCAGAGACATTTTAACCGAGTGCAGTGTGATATCTCTCTTGAAGACTGAGGCACTAGAATTAAAACTGGTGCATGCTCAGGACACATTTGTATACCCTAAGTACACAACCACAACCATTTTCAATAGGACTAAAACTGAATGAGGCATCTATGCTTTACTGGATTCCACAGTGGAAGAGCTCACCAGTGTGATGACAATGTAGAATAAGTTGTAACCTGAAATCAATATAAAATAAATTATGAATACCATCCTGCTTGTACCATTCATTTTCACTTTAAACTTTCATTATTATTTTGCACTTAAATGGAACTGCCACAGATCCAACCTGAGGCGCCAGAATATCATATCCCAGACATAATTATATAGAGTTGCTAACCTATATTTATAGTGCAGGATTAAATGACAACTGAGTACCTTCTTTAGTACTAAAAGAAACATTGGGAAAGGTAGGGGATGCTTCAAGGAGAGGTGTGGTGATGTTCACCAATCTTCCCTGCAACCGCTGAAAATATGCTCAGGACAGTTGGGAACCCTCTGGAACAGCATTAGCAGCTGCAGGGAGAGGTTGCCTTCCTGCCTCCACTCTGCTGGATCAAAAGTTTTCATGGATGGTGGGAACCCTTCATTTCACAGAAACCTAAGTTCAGAGCCAAGCCATGGGTATTTTACATCTACATGTATATCTACATCAGAACTTTAAATTCAAGCTAAGATTAATTTAATGGATGTTTACATTATTGAAATGTGTTTGTTGTTATCACCGTAAGTCCTAACTGACTTGAAGACATAAAACAACAACTGGATTGAAATGTGTAATCCTTAAATATGTTTAGCGCAGGAGTGTTAGTATAAAATATAGAGATGCTTCTGTTTGGGAAGATTTCATATACGAGGCACAGCTTGCTTATCAACACTAGTTTGCTCTCTCTCCCCTGCTCTACATTATTTTTCTTCAATGATGCCATTTTTTGACAAATCATATACAGAATAATCTTATCCATTTATTCTGTCACAACTACAGAAACTGGAGTTAGTAATTGTGCTTCCTTTATCATAAATTGTCCTCAAGTGCACTAATTACCTTTTCCACTTGGAAGTTAAAGACATATCCTCCTCTACCTGACAAGGGCTTTTCAGTTATACCCCAACCTACTAATTTTACAAAAATAACATGATTCATAAAACAGATTTATTCCCTAGAGCTTTCTCCTTCCCTTCCATCAAAGATGTAGAGTTCAATTTACAACGACCTCTGACTGACCTATAGACCAAGTTTTAAAGGTCTCTGCCTTAGCTACCATCAGGAAGTGGCGCTCTGGAAATGCCTTTTGAAAAGCACACCACAAAGAGCAGCAACAGCTGAAGTGACCCAGGAGTCAATACTTGATCCCTGTATAGGAGGATCCCTTCAACATTCTGGAGTTTCATCTATCTTCATTTACTTTTACTTTTTGTCATTTCTTCTTGACTTGCCAAATGAAGGACAGAGGGATCTAGGATTCCTCTTCCGCTTCTTAGTTTTAGAGCAGTAGTTATTTCCGTCCAACAGTACACAAAGAGTGCATTTTACTTTATTCTATTATTCTGGCAGGGCCCCTCTGCATTTAGAATAATATTATCATGGACTGAAAGGGGTGTTCTGGTCATCTAGTCCAACCACATATTCGATGCAGGAAATTCAGAGCAGATCATGCCAAACAGATGGTTATCGAGTCGGTGGGGGATTTCTTCCCAACACAAATAGTAAGTAATGATTGTAGTCAGGACTGCAGCAGAACACAAATGAGTTAAACATTCCTCCCTGCTGCTGCAATATCAATAATTCACCACCACCCCCCGAGCTTATGAGACACATTAATACATGGTCTAGTTTGGCCTTCAGTCTGACCTACCTCACAGGATTGAGTCGTCGTGAGCATAAAGTGTGTGAGCGTTTAAGAGACATGAATGACACCCAGAGCTATTTCAATAGAAAAAACGTAATTCATAAATAGAAAATAAATAACTCAAAAAAGCTAAAGGGCTCTGAAAAAGTGCTTTGAGAGATGTTGTACTGGAATAACATCTCTTGAACTTTCTTCATGGCCTAAAGTTGTTTGGAAGGGGCAAGGGTAGGAAACCTTTTTAGCACAAGGGCCACATTCTCTTCCAGGCAACATTCCAGGGACCACATGCTAGTGGCTGGTGGGACATGAGGCAAAAGTGGTCAAAGCAACAAATGTGAATTGCATTTTTTTTTAACACTACACTAGTTTCTTCACACTCTCGCAGCTCTCTCCCCCCACTATGCAGGCAAACAAAAAGTATTATCAGAGTTCAAGAACACATTCCAGCCATACAAAAACATTCAAGGAGAGTGCAAAGCAGGGCTGGTGAAGGGTGTGGCTCAGGAGAATGTGTGGGCTGGGGAGAGTCCCAAAGTCCAGATAGAGAGACATGCAGGGCTGTATCTGGCTGCTGGACCTGAGGTTCCCCATCCCTGGAATAGGGAATGAATACAATATCGATCTAAATAAAAATGTAAGCATCACACTGCATCTTGCAGTGCCACAGACAGGTGGTGCTGCGAACTGCAGCATGAATGCTCCCACCCACTTGCACTGCCCACCTTGGCAAGTAGGCAAGGCAGCAAAGCAGCACCCAGGCTGGGGAGCCACCTGGCTAGCTGGTGCACTAAAGCAACAACATTTGTCCAGGAGAAGCAGTGGCATGGGCTGGTGGCAGCGGCAGCCTGACCTGGGGGCAGTGGCAGGAGGGCAGTCTGGGGCCTAGCAGCACTGTGGCACTATTTGTCTGTGGCAGCGGTGGCAGCAGTGGCAGAGGAATAGGTGAGGGGAGTGGGGGTGCCTGACGGGGTAGGTATTGGCAAGAGGAGTGGGGTTACCTGAGGGGGAGTTTAGGTTGGCGGTTGATGAGCAGAGCGAATGGAGATTGGGGGTTGATGAACGTGGCAAGTAGGACAACCAGGGGTTGGTGACCAGAATGAGCAGGGGGGCACAGCCCTGCTAGTTGAAGAATACAATCAACCATTTGATATTTGAAGATGGTCCAATATTGTCAATTATTTTGTGTAGTCAAGAAAATTCCAGTCATAGGGAGAAAAGAAGGAAGCAAGAAAACAAAGCAAAAAAACCAACACCAAACAGAAAATGCTCAGAGATGACAAAAGGAATCATAAGTAAAGGTAAAGGTGTCCCTGCACTTATAGTGCGAGTTGTTTCCGACTCTTGGGGTGTCGTCTTGTGACGTTTACTAGGCAGACCGTATATATGGGGTGGCATTGCCAGTTCCTTCCCCGGCCTTTCTTTACCCCCCAGCATATGCCGGGTACTCATTTTACCGACCACGGATGGATGGAAGGCTGAGTGGACCTCGACCCCTTTTACTGGAGATTCGACTTCCTCCTTCCGTTGGAATCGAACTCCGGCTGTGAGCAGAGCTTCAGCTGCCTTACCGCCGCTTACCACTCTGCGCCACGAAAACAGAAAAGCAACAGATAGCAACAAAAGAAGGTATTGCCTTATTCTCTTTGAAGTGCTGTGCTAAAGGGCAATACTGAAAGCCACAGTCAGTCTCATTTGGAGTGGCAGTTGTTAATGGCCACCCTCATGGCTCCTCTGGATGCAGTAGTAACTTCTGAGCCTAGAAGAAGGGTGGAAGCTCATGTTCTGGAGCTTCAGATAGTATGCTGACATCAAGCAACTTGTCAGGCAGGTTCTATTGTAAGGGATGTGACTGTGGGCAGCCATGCATCTTAATGTCGCATTGTGGTGAGAACAAAAGGTCATCTAGTTCTAATGTTGGGGCTGGCCCAGTTCCTCAGATTCAGTGGCACATCTTCAGGACAGGTCTTTTAAAGAAGGACCATGGTCTGGGGTTACTAGGGGTGCTCATTTGTCTAACGAGCCAGGAAACAATGTAGCTTTTTCACATCAAAGAAATGAAGTGCAGGTGAAGAGGCTTATCTTTACTTCATAGAAATTTAGCAACAGAATAACTATAACCACCCATATATAACATTTGGGCACACCAGAAATAACATTAAGATCTCTAAATTTAATTTTTATACTCCCGCACACCCACACAGAGAGATAGAAGGTCTGCAAAGGTAGGAAAGGGTAAATCATTTATGAGCATCCTGAGGTGAGTGACAGAAAAGATATCTCTAAAGCAATCTCACTGGATTTGGAATATTTGGGGATCCCTGGCATAACAAAGTCTTTCAGCGAAAGCAGTTCAGAGATGTAACCATTTCAAGGAAATTTAAATGGGTCTTCTGGCTCCATTTCTGAGCCAGGTAGATTAGCGCATAATAGGAGATGGAGGATTTCCTACTTCTCTGAGGATAAACAGATTGGCCTGCACTGAAATAGGAAGGTAGTATATTTAGTAGGTCTTTGTTAATGCCACTCTTGCAGATTTTAATTATGTTTTAGCCTAGTTTAGTCCATAACTTGTCTTCTGTCTTCCTTCTGGGGTGGGTGCCTATAGCAATTGATGTCTTAGTATATATCTTTGACTAAGTAGTGAAAATTATAGATGGCTTCTCAAAAGCAAACCCTAGATAATTATAAAGTAAATAAACTGCATATTCTTAGTATCAAGATAATTTCTCACACTCCTAAATGCATTCATCTTATGTAAAACAGATGTATGTCTTTGGGGTAGGCTTTGTGTTTTATACATGCACTGTGACAGTTCCTTGTAATTAAAGGAGGAAATACAAATTTCCTTGTCTAGCTCTAAGGATAAATTCTCAAGATGTGAAGGCTTACCCAGGGAGGGGGGAGGAACAGGGGAAATTTAGGATTTTTCCCCTAAAAAGGGAAAACTGGAAATGTTGGGGAAATTTGAAGAAAAAAATGAACCTCTTATAATTTTGAAAGAAAAAAAATCATGAGTGAAATACATTTTAAAGCAGCGTTTCAAAATAACCTTGTCAATTTATACTGCTGCACATCTCTTACAGCACATTCCTATACATGGCCACTGAGAAGTAAATCCCACTGGCTTCAGCAGAGCTTATTCTCAAGGAAGTGTGTTTAGAATCACAGCCTCAGATCCAAGAATCAAAAACAGTAATTTTAGCAACAATAGCATTGCTACCACATTTGGCCAAAAAAGTAACTTTATGCTAAGAAAGTAATTTTAAATGTTCGGAACAAGAAGCATGTTTAGATATTTGCTTCATTCTGAGAGTCTGCCAAGCATATTGGTCCTACATCATGATGGTAAGTAAGGCTTTTTACAACATAGTCTTTCATTCCCCTTGCATCCGAGTTGTCTCAGATTTCTCCATGCACTTGATCAAGTGAAACAAACTGATGAATATTTGAATATACACACATAAGCAAGGAACAAAACATGCAAAGAGTTTGGAAGCTTGTTTCACCTCATGCAAACTTTCCCTTTTCTGAGTCCATCAAAAAAAGAATGAATCGATAGAGCACAAGCCTACTGTATACTACTGAAGCAGAATTTGGTCTGGGAGAGGAGTCTGAAGTACCAGTGCAACTAGATTAGATGGATCTTTGTAACGTAAAGTGGGGTATTTTTGGCAGAAAATCCAAACCACCTACCAGCAAAGTGACCAGAGGGGGCAGATGATGGCGACAACAATTTCTACACAATGTTCTGGGGGCGGGGTGCATAGGTAGTTGTAAGAATGTAATTGGGAAGATGATTAACACATTTCCCTTTGGGTTTTATTTTTTGTGTGTGTGCAATGAAAAATTATTCCCCCCCAAAAGTGCCAAAGATCCAACCCAATGAATGTTATGTTCCCAACACATTATTTATTATTTGATTTATATCATGCCCTTCCTCCCAGCAGGAGCCCAGGGTGGCAAACAAAAGCACTAAAAACACTTTAAAACATCATAAAAACAGACTCTAAAATACATTAAAACAAAACATCTTTAAAAACATTTTTAATAAGCTTTGAAGGTCATCCTTAAAAAAGGTTAAAACATTTTTTTAAAAAAAAAAGGTTTAAAACATATTAAAAAGCTATTTCAACACAGACGCAGACTGGGATAAGGTCTCAACTTAAAAGGCTTGTTGAAAAAGGAAGGTCTCCAATAGGCGCTAAAAAGATAACAGAGATGGCACCTGTCTAATATTTAAGGGGAGGGAATTTCACAGGGTAGGTGCCACCACACTAAAGGTCCGTTTCCTATGTTGTGCGGAATGGACCTCCTGATAAGATGGTATCTGCAGGAGGCCCTCACCTGCAGAGCGCAGTGATCGACTGGGTATAGGGGTAAGACGGTATTTCAGGTATCCTGGTCCCAAGCTGTATAGGGCTTTGTACCCGAAAACTAGAACCTTGAACTTGGCCTGGTAGCACATGGGCAGCCAGTGCAAATCTTTCAGCAGCAGGGTGACATGTTGGCGATACCCTGCCCCAGTGAGCAGTCTCGTTGCTGCATTTTGCACCAGCTGCAGTTTCCGGACCAACCTCAAGGGCAGCCCCACATAGAGCGCATTACAGTAATCCAGCCTGGAGGTTACCAGTGCGTGGACAACAGTGGTCAGGCCATCCTGGTCCGGAAACGGTCGTAGCTGTCTCACCAGCCAAAGCTGGCAAAAGGCACTCCTAGCCACAGAGGTCACCTGGGCCTCTAACAACAAAGAAGGATCCAGGAGCACCCCCAGACTACAGACTTGCTCTTTCAGAGGGAGTACGGCCCCATCCAAAGCAGGCAATTGACCAATTATCCGAACTCGGGAACCACCAACCCACAGCGCCTCCATCTTGCTAGGATTCAGGCTCAGTTTATTGGCCCTCATCCAGCCCACCAAAGAGTCCAGGCAGCGGTCAAGGGCTTGCATGGCCTCTCCCGATTCAGATGTTATGGACATAGAGAGCTATATCACAATACATACTGAATGCTTAACAAGGTGGTGGTTAACAATATGCTCATTGCTCAACATTTGCGAACTTTCTTTTATATTGACTACTAGCAGATATTAAAATCAGTTCTTCAAACAACAATGCATGGTCTCTCCCAATTCAGATGTTACAGAGAAATAGAGCTGGGTATCATCAGCGTACTGCTGACACCTCACCCCAAATCTCCTGATGACCGCTCCCAAGGGCTTCATATAGATGTTAAACAGCATGGGGGACCAGATGGTACCCTGCAGCACCCATAACATAACTGCCAGGGGCCAAAAGACAATCACCCAATGCTATTCTCTGAAAAGGAACTTGGAGGTAGGATCAGAACCACTGTAAAACAGTGCCTCCAATGCCCATCTCACCAAGTTGACCCAGAAGGATACCATCGTCAATGGCATCAAAAGCCAATAAGAGATCAAGTAAGAGTAACAGGGTCGCACTCCCCCTGTCCTTCTCCCTATAAAGGTCATCCATCAGGGCAACCAAGGCTGATTCAGTCCCATAACCAGGCCTGAACCCAGACTGGAATGGGTCAAGATAATTTGTTTCATCCAAGAGTAGTTGCAATTGCTGCACCACAACCCTCTCAATCACCTTTCCTAACAAGGGGGTATTTGCGACCGGTCGGTAATTGTCGCAGACCAGTAAGTCCAGGGTGGACTTTTTCAGGAGTGGTCGGATCACTGCCTCTTTCAGGGCAGCTGGAACCACTCCCTCCTGCAATGATGAGTTGACCACACCTTGAATCCTCTCAGTCAAATCCTTTCAGCAAGCTTTAATAAGCCAAGAAGGGCAAGGGTCGAGAGGACACATTGCTGGCTGCATCATCGCAAGTACCCTGTCCATGTCATCAGGCCGCATCAACTGAAACCGTTCCCAAGAAGTCGCAGCAGATATTGCACTGGATACCTCACCGGGGACTACAGTAGATGTGGATGGGGCATCAAGACTGCTACGGAGGCGGGCAACTTTACCCTCAAAGTGCCTTGCAAACAATTTACAGTGGGCCTCCAAAGGGTCTAAAACTCAGTTTCCTGGATTGATGTCAACAGACCCCTGACAATAAGGAAAAGCTCCACTGGACGGCTACTTGAGGATGTGATGGAGGCAGAGAAGTGGGTCTTCTTCACCGCCCTCACCACCACACAGTAGGCATGGTTATGATGTTTTATTCATGCCCTATCAGCCTCACAGCACATCTTTCACCACTTGTGCTCTAGCCGTCGTCCAGTCCAACATAGTACAAGTTTATGTTTTAAAAATAAAAATTGGTATATATTTCAATTTTTAAAACCAACATTTCTGTTCCTCCTCCCTCCCACTAATAATGCCCCCCCAAGCTTCAAAACTTTCTGGAATTTTAGATTCCTAATAAAACCTACTTAAAATAACAGCTGTCTGAAAACACCAATGGAGGTCCTCTGAGCAATTCAATTCATTCTCATTTCACTGCTGATCTCATGAGGCCAAATGTACTACAGAAGAGGCTGTTCTCCATGTTCTACTGTCGGAGGAAGCTCATTATGTGGTGACAGAAGATAAAGTCTTCTCAAGAGTGTCTGCATAAATATTTCTGATAGAGAGAGTAAGATCTAAGAATTCTTACCACAGGTCCCTGGCAACCCACTCTACCCACCATTATATTTAGAATTTGTGTGGGGCAAGTGCTTTCCTTACCCCCTAGTGGACACTCTTGAGTCTTCTGTTTGGTGGTGAGACTTCCGGGAAGGGTGACTTAGCCTGTGCCTGCTTTTGAGACGGGCTCCTGCCTCAAAAGAAGCTTATTCAGATATATCAGTCAGTTTTTTCTTTTTTTTTTGACTGATTAAACTTCTCCCGGGTAGGGAGAAACGAAGAGATTAACCTCAAAGCCTATTTTTGTTGGGACGACCAGATCTCATTAATTTATGGGACGAGGTCCAGCCGACGAAGGTGGGACGGATTTTCAACAGCAAGCTCTATCTGTTAAAGCGAACGTTCATCTTATCTTCTAAGAGAGAACGCACTAACAGGCAAGCACCCTTCTTTCTATATTTTTCTTTTACTTGACTTAAATTGTTGCTGTTTAAAAGAGATTTGCCAGATTGATCAGTTTTTGACATCTCACTGGGGAGCCGTAACTTCTCTCTGCTACGCACTAATTAATAGCTTATCTCTGTTTTTGTTGCAAAAAGCTGTCCTGGATTTGCATTCTAAAGATATACACAGAAGAGGGATTTCTATTCCAGATTTTTATTTTGAAAAATATTATACTGTTTTGAGACTACTCTCTTTTTGGTCTATTTTATTTTGACGAATCTGTTTCTTGACGATTGCCATTAATTGTTTCGATCCTGGGAACTGCATTTTGTTTACTTAACTATTGGAGAGATAAGGCTGTCTGCTCTGTTTATACTGTGATGTCACCAAGTTTGGAGTATTAACCCAATTGTTGCTGAAATAAGAAGTGGTTTTCCTATATTTTTCTTTTAAAATGGCAATTAAGAAAGTGGCTGAAAATCTGGAAATAACTATGTTTCAGAAAATAATGGATGAGATTGAGATAATGAAAATTGAATTGAGTAAAATGAAGCAGGAGATTAAAGATATAAGGGTCCCTGTGAGAGAGGTGACCCTGGAAGGGGTCCCTGTGAGAGAGGAGACCCCGGAGATTGGAACAGGGGTCCCTGTGAGAGAGGAGACCCTGGAGACTGGAATAGGGGTCCCTGTGAGAGAGGAGATCCCGGAGATTGGAACCAACGTGGAACAGGAACAAGATTTGGAGTCTATGGACTTTAGAAATAAAATCTATTGTTTGGAACTCAATGTTATCTCTGAAGAAATGAATGAAGATTCTAGAGATAAAGTTATCAATGGCATGGATAATCTTCTGGACTGGAATGACGTGATGGAGCCCAATATAGAGAAAATCTATGGAATTAACTGCAGCCATGTGACAATGGAAAAACTTTTAAGAGATGACCCAGTGTATTTTGAAAAAAAGAACAGAGATATGATTTTACAGCAGTATTTCAGCAACCTATTCAGAATGGATGGCAAGAAAATATTTGGGATAGAGGTAATTCCCATCAGACTCTTACTATATGACTATGGCTTTGACAGCAAGATTATTATGGAATACTGATAATGGAAGATTGGATATTGAAATTACTGGACTTAACAAGACTACTGAAGATGGAAGATGGAAAATGGAACTAATAGAGATAATAGAACAATGGCTACTGAAATTATTGAACCTAACAGATTCTGATGTGATGGATTAATTGAAATGTTTATTTTGACTATGGTTATGACAATAAGATTATCATAATTAGTAATGAGATGGATTAATCGATATGCTTATCTGGAAAAAAAAATTGATAGATATATTTCTTAAAGAATTGAAACCTCTCTTTGACTTTTTGTGGAAAGAATAAAGTAATGTTTATGAGATTTGATGATTAAGTAAGATAACTACTGGAGGAAAGTGATTTTATAATATGACTTAAGAGACAGGATTGTTATATATTATAGACTTATAACTGATTTGATCTTTGACAAATGGGAAGTCAATATTTTACTCTTTATTTTTTATTTTTGTTCTTTCTTTTCTTTTTTTCTTTTTGTTTAACTATTTTTGATTTTGTTTTTTGTCTTTGAATGTTTTATGATTTTGTCTTGTATGTTTTATGAAAATCTGAATAAAAATTATTGAAAAAAAAAAAAAAAAGAGTCTTCTGTTTGGTGGTACCTCATCCAAGGGTAAGGAACCTTTTTTAGCCTGGAGGGCAAGATCTCTATCTGCTCTCACCAGCAGGCCAACTTTGACAGGTGGACACGACCACTCACTGTCAGTCATCTGATGTCATGATGGCAGTAGGTGACTGATAGATGGGCAGCCCCATACACCTCTCAGAGTTGATCTGTGGGGTAGAGGTAGGGATCTGCTTCACCAGCATGTTCCCCACAGAGAACGGATGGAGAAGCATCACCCAGCAGGACTGAACTCTCCACTTACCAGGTGATGACTTGACTTCCATCCTGACCCAGCAGGATTTACCACCACCCCACTGTTGTCACCCAGCAATGTTAGCTGATTGACAAGTAGGCATGGTTTGGGTGAAATGGCCTCATGGGCCAAAATGGAACTCCTGGTGAACCAAGACTGGCCCATAGGTTCCAAGTTCCTCACCACTGCCTTAGAGGTACAACTGACACCAATGCTGTTGTCATTTCTTTTTACCTAGGCATTTAAAGTTTTATAAATTTGTAATTAGTTAACTTCTTCCACTGGTTTCAGTTGCCCTATTTGTTTGATGGTGTTATTTTAGTACATATTGTTGTTTATTTTATGATTTGGTAGGTTGATTGTTTTTATTTTATGTTCTGTATTTTGCCCTGGTATCTGTATAGATAAAAGGTTATAAATATTTTTAATATTAATGAATCTCAACTGACACCAATTTAAAACCTTTAAGGCACTTGGTGCATTCAGATTTTATCCTAGATAGTCTTGTTCTATATTCAGTTTATAATATTTAAGTAGATAAAGACATAAAAGAGAATTTACTCTGGTTGAAAAGGATCAAAGAAAGCAATAATGATCTCCACTTTTTATTACAGGATACCTTTTACAAATACCAGTTATCAAAAACTCCGAGTGTAATTATTTTCTTGACCTAATTTTCAATGGCTAGACAGATCACACAAACATGGACTATTCGGTTTTGACACATCCAGTGTGAATATAAAAAGCCAAATGTTTTAGACTTCTGCATGGTTATTCAGTGTCTACTGAACGGGCTAGAAGAAACCAATTTTCACACCTGTCAAGCATAGATTAATATCCTTGCTCATTGCACTTTAGGAATGGTCAATTAGTTCTAGTTAAACAGCTTTTGAAGGGGAAGAGGAAAGTGGGCTGGTATTGCCACCAGCACATATTGTTATATTGAATAGATCTGTGTTAGAAGTGACATGTGCCTCAGGCGTTTCATTGGAACCCCTGCTGTACAACACAGAAATAATGCCATTCTCCTAGTTACGAGTCCATTTTAATAATGATTAAACAGGAAAGGTGACAAATCTGATATAAAGGAAAACACACTACAACAGTGACAAGGTGTGGGTTTTAGATTACCCTTCAAATGTCATTTCTCCTGTGTCAAACAAGGAAAAAATTAGATACTTTTCTAAAAGTAAAGGGAAACTTTTTTGCAATTCCATATAATATGCATGTATTTCCCACTAGGGGAAAAAGTCAGCAACTCTGCTGAATTTGAAAAACAAGATTATATAAAGTCCTGGCCTTGACTACTGACAACTTAAATATCAATCCTATGGAACAACTAAAAAATAAAAGTCAGGGCCCAAGGGTTATTCTCATGATAGGTTAGTAAACACAGCAAGAAGGTTAGTTAATAAACACCAGCTAAATCCTTCAATTACAGCAATAAATTGTTCAATTGGTTAAATGTCCACAGTTTTTGCCCCAAACCCTATGGTGAACTGTTTAATCAGCAAACTGTTGCATCACTCAACAAACAGATATTGGCTATCTCTGGGAGACACAAAGCAACCCCTTAAGAATTAGTCCTTGGTTGGCCAGCACATTTAGTTTCCTCAAAACTTTAAACTGAAAAAAGCTTTTAACTAAAAATAAATGTGCATAGCACATTCCTTCTAACATCACATTTTTCTTCTGCAAAAGCCACATGTGTTTTCCATTCTTTCATAATGGTTTTCACGTGGGTTGCATCATATATATTCTGTTAAGGAAAATCCAGTAACAGTGCTATAGTGACCTTGGGCACCTATATGTGGAAAAGTGCATTACAGATTTAGTAATAATCTCTATATACGTAAAAATGTAATAAGTCGTTACACTGCAGTTCACTGCAGTTAGGTGGCACTGCAAACTACAGTGTGGCTACCACTGCCCAGCTCATTACAATGAAGAGACAGTCCAGCAGGAGAAGCAGCACAGGAAAGTGAAAGGCAGCCAGAAGCGCCTGGCCTCAGGATCAGCAGCTACAGCAGCAGCAGATTAACTGGCTGGCTGCCCACGGTGACTCACCACCTTCCTCCTTCCTGCGGTGCTCCTCTTACCAGACCATCTCCTCATCCTAACTGGCCAGACGACAGTAAGACCAAGGAGGGAGAGTCGGCACAAGGCAGGCCATCATCAGGCGAGTGTTCGCACATCAACACCTGGGGGCACTGGAGGTTGGTGAGGGTTACCTGGGGCTGCCATTCCTAGGGCTAGGTGGCAGGGTTGGCATGTGCAGCACACAGAGGCAGCAGCCCCTAGTAAAGAAAATAAAGATGAGTAAATCCATTATTATTCTTGTTATTAGTTTCAGTTTCAAATTACATGCCACATTTTTGATCCAAAGACCCCTTCAAAGAGGCTTATATTTACAACAGCGTGTGTAGGGTCTCTGAATGCTGCATATTATAAAGGCAGCTGATGGCCTGCTTTACACATAATGCTAAACCATGGTTAATGTTAACCATAGTTAAAAAACTGTAGCTAAAGCTGAAGTATCTGACAATCACTTAACTCTTGGTTGATTATGTCACAGAACAGTTATTAGCACCAGTGAGAGTGGCCAAGCTTTGAGAGCAATTGGCATTTTTTGCTGCTCTTAACGTGCAGCTCTGTAGCTTTTGGGTGGCAATGGTTCCTTCACCATTGTTAAGAAGTTTGCAAGTAACACTAAGCTATGTTTAATGTTAACTAAGGTTTATAAACCACCTGCAAACGTTGGTTAATGAGCAACCTTTAACCATAGTTAATAAACCAAAGTTAAACTCCTGGGTTGGGTTCACATGTAACACTAAGCTGTGGTTTAATAAACCACTGTTAAATAAACCATGGGTTAGCATTATGTGCGAATCAGGCCAATGAGTCTGTTAAAACTTCTTCTGTGCAGTTAAGCAATGGAAACTCCTGTCCTTTAATAAATCTAGCAGCTTAGCAGTATGGACCCTGGTCTTCTATATTCTGCAGACTTTTTAACATTCAGTTCATAACCTTTGTACTCCAGACAGTCTTTAGTATTAATTCTCTGGCTAGGAGAGTTTGAGATTTCATGTGTACTTTCCTCCCAAGCAAAGCATTGTAAATATTTGGAAGTACACTGAAACTGATAAAATTGTCATAAAAGTGTTGGGGGGGGGGACTCCAAATGATTTTCATGGATAATCTAAACTTTGTTCTTTGCAAATCAAAAGCAAATGATGCAAGCAAAAAGTCAAAAATCCCACTGGGTATGCTTACAAGAGATCTTTGGATCCTGCGTTAATAAAATGCTTCTTTCGAAACTACACATCTACTCTTAATTTGCGAAGTATTTTGTATATACTTACTTAACTTATACTCTTGTTTTTCTCTAATAATTTTATATTCAAATGTCAGTAGCAAACTATTAAAATAAAATATAAAAATATAATTAACAATCCTGCTATTTAAAATGATAAAGTATCACCATTAGCTTGAAACATGTGCACAAACTGCAGACCACGAAAAGCTTGTTTAAACAGGCTGATTTTCAAAACACATCTCCCCAAGGAGGACATGAAATTGCATCTGAACATGGGAAGATGGATCTCTCCAAGGAGTACAAGCCAAAGTTTTGGTGCAACCACTTTAATGATCCTGTCTCTTATACCGATATGTTGAATCTTTGATGATGACAGGACAAGATTAGGTTTAGAATTGGGCTGGTTTTTTATGCGAGAAAGCAGTTCCTGAAATATCTGGGTACTAGCAGTTAAGTGCTTTAAAAGTTAAACCCCACACTTTAAATTGAGCCTTGATACAAACAGATAACCAACACAGTTGGTACAAGTTTGGAGATTTATGTTCCAAATGATGGGCTCTAGTAGCTGCATTTTGGACCAATTTCAATTTCTAATCTGTCTTTAAAAGGTACTCCACTTACAGATCATTGTAATAATCCAAACTGATGCAAACAGAGCACAAGTGATATCTATAATAAATCACATTCATCTTGTAATCACTGGCAACTATAAGAAAAGGAAGAAGTAGAAGTTGTCTGTGAGGTTGACAACTAGACAACATATTCTTGATTCTCAAGCTCTAACCTAATCACTCTGAGAACATCACCAGGATATCTAAGAGTATGCAGCTTTGTGCTGCATCACCGTTCTATAGATCTGAAGCAAATTCTTACAAAAAGATTAAAATAGTATATTGGAGAAAATAATTTCAGTCTAGATATAGAAAAACACACATAAATCAGAACTGTGATTTATGAAGCTGTTCTCTCACAATCTAAGGCCAGAACGTTGAAATCCTGATTAACGTTGCCTATAATAGGAAGAGATGAATGCATATTCTTTATAAACTAGATATTAGGCACCCATAGGTAAAGGCTAGTGCTTAGATTCCAAGTTTCTCTAATTACACAGAAGTCCATTTCCATGAGTGACCTCTCCTTGTGTGAATGAAAGTTTTTTCCATTCATGGAGTAAACACTTGATCCGAGCCCATGCCTGTTGAAAGTATAATATAGGGAGTTAATTGTTTTAGGCATCAATATCCCGGTGGATAAAATAATTTAATTTATAAAAGAAGGTCAACTGTATCCACACAATTGTGAGCTTAAAAGAATTCTAAAGGTTTATGCGGTTTTAATTCAACAGTATAGTTTGTTTTAAACTATGGTTTAACATGGTGTACAAACAGGGCCAGTGAATGTCTACAAAAAGTATGTACTTGACTTGCATTTTCTCCCTTTTCCCCCTTGAAGTATGAAAATAAAAGTATGAAAGCTATCCCAAGTAGCTTCACACTGCATCAGCACCTGCTCAGGCAATAGTCAGTTAAACAAGCAAAACAACAGCTGGGTAAGTCAGGTCAGCTACCCTATGAACCTCAAGACATACGCATAGGAGACCTTGCCACACCACCCCTTCCTTCTTTATTTGAAAATAGAAGATCTTAGTAATATGATGCCTCCTGTATGTGTTTGAAAGGGAAGCGAAATACTTTCTGATACAATGCTGCTGTTTTCTCTCTTTCTCAAAAGATGACAGATATATACACACAGCCTGCATTGTCCACAAGGAATAACACAGCTCATCCCACCCCACACTAGCAATGTTTGCTTTAGAAACACAAGTTCAACAGAAAGCATTAATCGTTAACTAAGTCTCATGGTCTCTTGCCATGGTGGTCAAATGTCTCTTTCACTGCAGCCAGTCATCATCATTAGAGTGGCAGGATACAATGCATTAAATAAGGCACCATGGCAGGGAGTAGAAGTGAACATTACAATGCCCTCTAAACTAAGCATGGATATCAACACTCATGTGCAGGGTTCAGTCTAAATTAAGAGAGACAAATCCATGTTGTCATAGATGAGCATCAACAACATGGCCGGATTTTTTGCCTGGGGTGCCCAATTGTTCTAACTTATTTTATGGTTGAGTTTGGAATTGGGGATTACTATTTATTCAAAAAAATGCTGCAATATTTTAAGTTGTTAATTGCCTTGAGTTTCTTCTGAAAATAAGGTGAGGTATAATTTTTAAAATGATGATAAAAATAACAGCAGCTTACTAAGACTGCAGTAAAGACTAACAACAAACAATGGCTGTCACCTTCACGTGAGCCTTCCAGAAGCACTTAGGTCACGAATGGTGGAAACTAAAACAATGGACTAGATAGGCCTTGTTCTATTTCAGCAAGGTAACCTTTATTTAAACAAATCAAATGCCTGGGTGATTCTTTCCTTGACTAAAGTGTTCAGACACTACCATACAATTATTCTGAAAATACTCACACCACAGAAATGGGAACTATTATTCAAACAGTGATTAAGCATAATGGGATAGATCAAGATTTGCACTTCCATTAATGGAAATGCTCTTTCTGGTTACAGAAGGGATGAGATCCTGAGGAGGCTTCCAATGGAGGCAGAGCAAGACGATTTCTGCCTTCCTCCTGCAGGTCTCATTGCTACCTTCTACACTATTCTGTTTAAGTCCCTTGACCCCCCAAAGCAGCTTTTGGGGGTTGGGGGCAAAGAGTGCTGTGGAGGGAATCAGCAAAAATGGCTTTCTTCCCAGAGGTGTCCTGTAGGTAGAGTTCTATAAACACAGCCCACAACTGAAAAACTGTCAACAATGCACCATTTGATGAATTCTGTCATTTTTGGTGCAACCATTTGCACACTCCTTACAAGGGTCAAAGAAAGTAAGTAACTCACCTCATTACACACAAATGAATATGGTAACTGAGTGCTGACAAGAGACTGGATGACCACTTCAGCACAAATAGGATGATAAATGGAGCAGAACATCTATTATGTCTCTACAGTCTCTGTATAAATATTCTACATATCAAAAGGAAAATTTCAAATTATATTTACAATCATGAAACAGGTTAGCATTAGTGTTATGAATGTGAAGCAGAGAGCAAGGCTGTATGTTCTGGAAGAGCTTGGAAATCCAGAGAGGATTGTGAAATTCTGTTTCTGTGGTCTCCACTCTGGAGAGTTATGGAAGATGAAGGTCTTGAGGCAGGAGGATATCATACTGAGAAATTGGGGGGAATTCCTTTAAAGTGCCCTGCATATTAAGCTATTTAGGGATGTTATCTTGAATTGAGAATATAAATCTAGGGGTAAATGCAGGTCCTCATAATCAGACTGCCAGTGCCTACAATGCTTATGGTATGTTAGCGAAACCTTTGGCATTTGGAAAAATCAACAGATTATTTCAGCAGTAGCAGCACAATGGTCTATAGGACCAGAACTAAACATCATATCACACATTTATATAACTACATATTATGGGCAGGGAAAAAGTAATTTCATGCAGGATTGATGTTTTTGGAAGCAAACGTGTTTGCCATTATATCTGGTTCTGGGATAAAAACAGAACTGGATCACAACTGGTTTAACTATAACTGCACAATTTTTTTTGCCAAAGTCAAGGATTGATTATATCTATCACTCCAGTTCCTAAATCCAAGGATCTGTATATACAAATCTATTGCTACATTAATTAAAAAAATCCTGTTTCAGTATATCTCAAAAGATCAGAATCACACAACTATATCCTGTTAAGGTCAGTAGCAACATTCCCATAGCCTAATGTGCCAAATTTCAATGAAATTAATAGGACTCAAGTACTTGGGAAATGTTAAAACTCTATTGATTTCAAATGGAATTATGCATATGGCATTCTATGGATTATAGCCAACACGTTTTCTATCTTTACAAAGAACAAAAGGTTTCATTCAGAAATTATATATGAAACCAACCCTATATTACATTTATTAATGGGGAATAATTACATCTAAGTTGCTTAAGCATAAACTTACTTATGCTTGATGAGGATCTTAACTGAGTTTTTATTAACAGAGGTCTAAGTCATAATTAGAGGCAAGTGAAGTTTAGAATCCTCCCCTCCCCTGGGACATACTTTCCAGATGTTATAGCATTTTTCTGGCCCATGGATTTAATGCTAGAGGAAGCAGCACTATTTTAAAATATCCATGCTCTGTTGTGTGCCATTTGCCCTATAATGTAAATTTGTATTTATTTATTTTACATTGATATTCTACCTTTTTTTCCATCCATGGAACCCAAGGTGGCATACATGTTGTTCCCAAGTGGTCACTGATCAGGATTTATCAAAATTAATCTTCACTGTTTATTTTTTTAAAAAAATGACAATTCAAGGAGAGAACAGCCATAGCTGAGAAATAAGGACATTTGTTTTTTTATTAAATTTATATCCTGCCCTTCCTCCCAGAAGGAGCCAAGGCAAAAAAACACACACACTAAAATCTTCTATAAAACATTAAAAAATAAAGCATCTTAAAAACAAAATATCTTTAAAACAATTGAAGCACAAATGCAGACTGGAATAAGGTTTCTACTTAAAAGGCTTGTTGTAAGAGGAAGGTCTTCAGTGGCACCTGCAGTGCAGTGATAGACTGAGTATATACGACGTAAGAAATCTTTCAACTATGCTCATCCCAAGCTGTTTAAGACCAAACCAGCACCTTGAACTTAGCTTGGTAGCTAATGGGCAGCCAGTGCAATTCTTTCAGCAGTGGAGTAACTTGTTGGCAATGTCTTGCCCCAATGAGCAGTCTCGCTGCTGCATTTTGCACCAGCTGCAACTTCTGTACCAACCTCAAGGGCAGCCCCACATAGAGCGCATTACAGTAATCCAATTTGAGATTACCAGTGTGTGAACAACAGTGGTCAGACTATTCCAGTTCAGCAACAGCTGTCTTATCAGCCAAAGCTGTTAAAAGGCACTCCTAGTCACTAGTGTCACCTGGGCCTCTAGTGAGAAAGATCAATTCAGGTGTATCACCCGACTACGAACCTGCTCTTTCAGAGGGAGTACAACCCCTATGAAAGCAGGCAATTGACCAATTATTCAGAATCGGGAACCACCTACCCACAGCACCTCCATCATTCTAGGATTCAGAGACTGTTTACTGGCTCTCATCCAGCTCACCACCGAGTCCAGGCACTAGTCCAAGGCATGCACAGCCTCTCCCAATTCAGATGTTACCAAGAAAGAGAGCTGGGAATTGTCAGCATACTGCTGACACCTTCCCCCAAATACCCTGATGACTGCTCCTAATGGCTTCATTGGGACAATTAACAATGTTTGTTAAACAAACTTCATTAACAATGTTTGTTAAACAGCACTGGGGACAAAGACGGAACCCTGAGCCACCCCACAACACAACTGCCAGGGGGCAAAAAAACAATCACCCAATGCTATTCTGTAAAACCAACCAAGCAGTCCTTCTGGTACCTATCTCACCAAGGTGGCTCAGAAGGATACTATGATCTATGGTATCAAAAGTCGCTGAATGATCAAGTAAGAATAATAGGGTTGCACTCCCCCTGTCCTTCTCCTGATAAAGGCATCCATCAGGGTGACCAATCCAGTCCCAGTTCAGTCCCAGATTGGAATGGGTCAAGATCATCTGTTTCATCCAAGAGTACTTGCAATTGCTGTGCCACAACCCTCTCAATTACCTTCCCTAAAATGGAGTATTTGCAACCAGGCCATAGTTGACCACACCCTGGTTCTACTTGGTCATACCCCTTTGGTAAGCTTTAATAAGCAAAGAAGGGCAAGGGTAGAGAAGACATGTTGCTGGTCGCATCATTGCAAGTACCTTCTCCACATCATCAGGCTGCATCAACTGAAACTGATTCAAAGAATTTGCAGCAGATGTTGCACCGGGCACCTTACTGAGGACTACAGTAACTGTGGATGGGGTCTCAAGATTGCTACTTTACTCTCGAAGTGCCTTGCAATCAATTCACAGTGGGCTTCCAAAGAATCTAAACCTTCATTTCCTGGAGTAGATGTGAAAAAGCTTCACTGGACAGCTACTTGAGGATGTGATGGAGGCAGAAAAGTAGTCCACTGCCCTCACCACCAGAGAGATGCTGTTTCACTCATGCCTGATCTGCCCCATAGCACATCTTTTGCCACTTGCGATCTAGCCATCATCTGGCCTGTTTCATCACCCTTAGTTCACTCACGTATCAAGGTGCAAAATGGGCACCAAGAGAGGGCATTCAAGGGCAAATATGTCAAGGGTCTGTTGCTCCACAGTGTGACAAGAGCTTCAATAAAGGTCGCCTGCTCTACCTTCTGGAAAAAAATTCTCCGGGCACTCAGGAATCCAGTGGATTCCATAAGCTTCCGGAAGCAGACCATCTTAGTCTGTCCACCACCCCTGCAGGGAAGGATCAGAGCCGTAAGCCCAAACTTCACCAGGAAGTGATCTGACCATGACAGTGGGGTGACATCCACCCCTACACCCATGTCCAGACCAACCCTTTCTCCATCTGGAGCAAAAACAAAACTGAGGATGTGCCCTGCCCTATGTGCTGGTGACAACTTGAGACAACCCCATGGTCATCATGGAGACCATGAAGTCCCAAGCCAAAACACTAGAGGCAGCCTCAATATGGATATTAAAATCAGCCACGACTATCGTTCTGGGCTCCTCCAACACCAAGTGGAGACAGACTCCACAAGCTCAGTCAGGGAAGCTGCTGGGCGGCAAGGTAGACAGTACACCAGCAGCAACCCTAGGTCATTGTCTCCTTGGCCTGACATCAGGTGCAGACCCTCAAAGCCAGCTCCAAAGACACAGTGGTTTCCTGGTGACAGAGATCAAAGTTCTGTACACCACAGCAACTCCTCCCCACAGTGTTGCACCAATGGGCCCATGTTCAATCCCTGGAATTTTCAGATAAGGTTAGAAAGGACCCTTGTCAGATCATGTGGCAGTCAGATAACTGCCAGTACGTGTAGGCAAAACTGAGCAAGATCAACCAATGGTCTTATTCAGGATAACGCAACTTCCTTTGTTCCTATGATGCGATAGGAAATGTACAATAGCAGGCAAACGAAAACACTTTGCTTGTTCATATGCATACACCTGTGTATATGTACATGTAGGAAAGTATTCCCACAATTACTCAGAACAGAAAAAAATCCTGAAATTTTTCCTAAAATAGGCCTTCTGCAACAAGAATGGGAAAATCTGTAATATCCTACTGCCCCAGCATCCCTCCCAAATATAAGTTTGTTAACAGCTTAATTTTCTTATACTTTTGGCTGCCCTACCCTTCTGACCCTTGTGCATTCAATAAAACATGTTTCTCTAGTGATAAAACTCTATACTGACCAAACATACCTCCTTACAGATGGGTTCACTGTTCAAACTAAAGACACCTTGTTTGCTTCAAGGATATCCATATCAGCTGAGCTGAAACCACCATAAAATTGGGGAAGTTACAAAGAAGATAGGAACCCTGAATGTGAAGTGTGGAAATACACTTTCATTGCCAACAGCACGAAGTGGATAGATCCAAAGCGATGAGATCTGCATATATGGGACAGGAGAGAACCTTCAATGCAGCTGGAGCTCCACGTATGATCTCCCCAGTAAATGCATATAACTTCTTTGGATTCAGACAATAAAAGCAAATTTGAACCAAAGTACTTGCATCATTCAAATTTTCAAAAACACAGGAATAATATACAGCCGCACTTTGTTTTAGTCCTAAATTATTTTTTCCTGCCTTCAAGAAAGCTATGTGGTATTGATGAATTAGGTGTTCTGCAGAAGAACAATTTTACTCTCAAACAAATTGCACTTCCAACGATTAAAATCCAAAATGCTATACAACCACAGTGAAAATCAGACAAGTGCAACATCTTGTCATTTCTAAATATAAGCATTGTTTTAAATATTTTTTTTTCCTTTCCAGAAAGCTGTTCAAGGCAGCTAACAATCCCAAATCAAAATACTGAATAAGTAGTGAGACGATGCCATTTTTAAATCTAGGTATGAACAGTTGAAAATAGCCACAATTAATTTTTCTGCGCTTGGCACCTTTGTTTTATATTTAAAAAAATTGTATTCCTGGGAAAGAGATTAAATATAAATCAATTTTTAAAAAAGCAGTAATTACTAGGGCTGCCACCTAATTGAAGAAATCTTCCATTCCTATGATGCTGGTGGTTAAATTATGTGGATTAGCTACAACCACTTTCTAAGTCTTGCTGGGTCACTGCAGCTTTTTCTCTGCTGTTCTTTCCCCCCCTTTTCCGCCTCCCAGTGAAGTAAATGGAAGGGGATTAACGACCCCAACTCCAGGGCTGGCATAATTGAGGCCTCCTTTTGGAACTCATTGGTGGAATGATAGAGGTTAGGGTCCCACAGATCCTCAGTTTCCTTGACATTCCCTCATGGAACATTCCCTCATGGTGTACTGGTGGGCCTGCTACATTCAAAAGCCCCTCAGCTGGCTTTTAGCCAACTTTAGGATTGTACCCATATTGTCTGACTTTTAGGTGATTGATTAGATCACTGCAGGGCAGATTGTGCATCAGGGAGGGGTGGACTAGATAACCTCCAAGTTATCTTCCAACACTACATTTCTGTGATTCTTTGATTATTATTGCAACCATTAATTTGCAAATGTTTTTTTAAAAAAACAATTAATCTAAATATATCTGACTAAATATTACAACTATTTTTATTATTAAGTATAATATAATAGGAAATAATCAAATTTGTATGTACTGCAAAAATGCAGCAAAAGGCCACAATTCAAACAGAGTCAAGCATGCTGAAGCACCAAAATATCTGCTAATCAATTCTCCATGTAATTCATTCAAATCACTATGAAGGAAACATATTTATCAGTGAACTGAATGTATCAAGTATTAAGCAGATATATTGGAGCACCCGAGTTATAAATAAAAAAGTGTAATAGGAACATAACTGAAGGGAACACAACTGAAGGCTGTAATTTAATATAATAAAAGACTAGCAAAATTTCATTTCAATCTTTCCCCATATCAAAAGATCTTAGTTATCATCAAAGTGACCATTACCCATCAGGATTTTTTCCCCAAGGTTAAGTTTTGTGGACTTGTGGTGCTTCATTTAACTTCTTCGTTCAGTACTTAATGTGTACACATTTGAGTTAGTGTTTTGAGGGTATTTGGTGTTCTAGAAATGCATTTTGCTTCTTTTTAATTTATACAATATATTTGCTTGATCCTTCATTTGTTGCTGTTTGGTGCTATGAATGGTCTTATATTTTCTGTGAAGCTATCACATTATTTTTAAAAGAACTGAGTGTGCTCCTTTTTTCATATAAATTTACAGTATCTGGGAACATCCATTCAGACATCAAGGGAGGCATTACCTCAGTTTTGAGCTCAGATGGACCAGACTAATATACTACAACCTGGGAGACCAAGGTTCGAATCCCCACAGCCATGAAGCACACTGGGTGACCTTGGGCCAGTCACTGCCTCTCAGCCTCATGAAAACCCTATTCATAGGGTTGCCATAAGTCGGAATCGACTTGAAGGCAGTACATTTACATTTTATGTATATATACAAAACAAGCCTCAATAGAACAATAGTCCTATGAAACATACATGTAACAGCCAATTTTCGAAAACCAACTCAAAATTTAAAACTCCCTTTTTGCTAACAAACATAAAATGTCAGTTGACAAACCTTCAAATCCAGAATAAAAATCAAAAGGAATTTAAAACAGTACTAAACCATAATACTAAATCTCTGTGTTTTATCTCTACAAGTTAAGTCTTGCTCTACCACTTTCCAGTCATACTAATCAGAGTTTTGCTTTATACACTCAACAAATACAGAATTTCACTTACACCAAAGAGTCTACTTTGAGAAATCCCTTCCCAAAGATTTTGTTTCTATGTTTCTTTCTTTCTTTTTTTTTTACTCTAGGACTCCATTCATACACTATATAAAAGGAAAGGTTGCATTGGATAAATCTTCTAAGATGCACATGTTCTGATTTAGTATTTTCTGTTGATGTATTTTTGAAAGCACAGTGCAGTGCTATTCTGTGCTTGTTTTCAGTTTATTCCACTGTTACATGCGATTCATACATGGACATAGGACTGCAGCGTGGGAGGAGAAAATGTAAAATACTGGATTAATGAAGTCAACCAGAACAAGAGGGAGCTGCTATTCTTCCTCACCATGTATCAAATCAAGAGCAGTCACTTTTCTCATTCTTTCCCTTTCCCGTAATTGATAAACATTAAATAAATACTCACTTTTCCCCCTCAAAAAGCTTCAAAGCAGTATATAAACTCCAGTTCATTGAGAACTCTGCACTTGAGCAATACTTCTCTCTTCACAGCACAGTGCCAATTCACTCTTCAGCCACTCAAAATATGGATCATAAAGTCTCCTGTGTAAATAGCAATATAAGGAAGAGTCACATGACAAGGCCCTCTCTCAATGGTCATGGCCAATGATTAAGGCAGTGAAGTTGCAAACTGATGAAAAATGTTGAGCTCTACTCCAGCTATCATCCTGCTGTTTTAGAACAGAGCTGGATACCTGTGCTGCTGTCTGAACTGATGATTCAATAGGACCACAGAATATTCTCAAGCAAAATGTATTATACAGCCATGAGAGTGGCTATATACTATACCCAGAGTGGATTTTTCACATTCTGCAATGTTAAATTGAAAATACCCCCCTTCCCATTCTGATGCTTCCCATAAACTCATGTGAAAACAAAACCTTACAAAACTTGTAGTTCTGAACTCAGAAACACTTGCTTAACAACCCTGTAAATGTTCATGGTGATACACAGACCAGTCAGAGAGAACTGAGAGTTCAAAGTCTAAAAAGAGGGGGGGGGAACCCTTTTGGACTTTTTCTGTCAAGAGTCCTCATAATCTGTTGAAATTCATTAAATTCATCAGCCATGTTCACAGAGTACCTGTACTCCTGATACTGACCTTGCCCCATACTCTGACCTTCATCTTCTGCAGTTTAAACGTTAAAAAAAAAAAGCCTGGCTGAGTTTTAATTAATTTAAGAAATGTTAGCTTGAACTCAGTGATAATGTCAGGCATGCTCAGTAAGAATCAACTGTCACTGTTCTAAAAGCCAGACTCACAGCTGTTGGGCTTGCTTAATCCACATCCACACCAGACATTGATTTCAAGTGAGACAATCATGGCTTCCCCCAGAGAATCCTGGGAAGTGTAGTTTGTGAAGGGCGCTGAGAGGAGACTCCTATTCCACTGACAGAGCACCAGTGGCCAGACTGGTCAGTCAGCCACTCTGACTGAAGCACTGTGAGGGGAACAGGGCTTCTCCTAGCAACTCTCAGCACCCTTCACTAACTACACTTCCCAGGATTCTTTGAGAGAAGCCATGACTGTCCAAAGTGAAATAAAGGCCTGGTGTGGGTGTGGCCAGGGACAGCTTTGGTTTAAATTTGGGTGGGAGCCTACGTGTGCCTGCTGTAGAATAAAAAGTTGGGGGAAACGCTGAAAAGCAATGATACTGGCACATATTACCAAATTCTTACAAACTACACAGGAAGTGGATTGGACTGTGAAAGACCAACCCAAATTGTTTGCTTTTTGACAAATTTGTAGGGCAGTACAATATCTCAGAGAGGAGGTCAGGTCTCCTGCTCCCCTGGTGCATTCACTATAGCTGCCCAATTTTCCTGCTTTTTGAAGTTTGATAGAAATATCTGTGGGCTATAGGCACGTTCATAGCTGGTATAGCACAGTGGGGAGGAGAGCCTGGCTGGGAGTCCAGAGTCTGTGAGTTCAAATCCCCGCTTGTATGTCCTGGGTGTAAAGGGCCAGCTAAAGATCACCCCCACAGTGAGTGGCTCAGGGGTTACGTGCCCTGCCACCTGTGCAGCCGTGGGCAAGCTGCATAATCCCAAGGAACCCAGTTGCCCCCCAGCTGGCAGTTGCGGACAAGGAAGGGGCTGGCTTGTGCAGCTGTGGCAAGCTGAGCAGGCCCTAGCAGCTGGGGAGGACTAGCCTCAGAGGGAGGCAATGGTAAACCCCCTCTGAATACCGCTTACCATGAAAACCCTATTGATAGGGTAGCCATAAGTTGGGATCGACTTGAAGGCAGTCCAGAGAGAGAGATAGGTACGTTCTTAAACCGGAAGTTTTTTTGTCTATTAGTGATTTTTTTTAATTCTACCAAGCACAGAGTTGTTTATTCCCCAGTAGTGTTGTGAAGGTTAGTAGTTTCAGTTCTGCTAAACGGAACTTAGGAAACCTTGGGCAAAGAAAGCCATCCATCTTGAACTACTGAAAGCAGGTACATCAATAATGGCAATACAAGCACTACCTTACCTTCCTCCACCAAGGCCTATGCTCATCCTGGCAAGTTCTAATTAAATTAACTGCTTCTGAATTAACTTGACTGGGCTCCTTATTGCAGTATCACTTGTGAATGTAATCTCTATTGGCAGTAACCAACTACGTCTTAGTGACATATATATGTGTTCATAATGAATTCAGAAACTGGCACATTCATTTCAGTCATAAGACAATACATGCATTAGATCTTTAGTTAGCCTTACTTTCTCCTTTCAAGATCAGAAAAACATCAGATTGTATCCAAAGTAGTGCTAAGTCAGGGCACCAGCACAAGGATTTCAACTTGCACAACGAGATTTCCCCCTCCTCTCTCCATTTCCCTTAAATCTGTTCTAGGGGTTTCCCCAACTCTCCAGAGCAGATTTGAGGAGGGTGTGGGAGGCGCATGGAAGGAGGAGGGGGAAGTCTCACTGCACAAGCAGAAATCCTTGCGCTGATGGGATATGTTAGTTGGATATACTACCCATATACTTTGGGTATATTTGTAATAGTCCTTGATTGAAAAAACTCAAAACTGATTACCCGTCCTAACCTATCCACGCATTGGCAGGCAAGGGGCGGGGGGAATCATGACCACTGGCTGCACACCAGAATTTTGTTTCTTGCTTGTTTCTTGGCCATAGGTAAGCAGGATACTCATCAGTGAATGCAATATAGATCCTGTTTCCAAAAATGTTAATCCTACAATAACCATTATTGGTGGAAGAAATGTGTCAGGTTGATGTTTACATCATTCACCTTACACTGACACTGTTACTTTTTCCAAAGTAAAGGCAACACTTTTAGTTTTTGAACTCACTTAGCTATCTGATCAAAAAGTTTTGTTGGGAGCCAATGGGATGTAGAGAGATGGGAAGTATAAAGAGAAAATGGAAATGAAATGGACTGTCTTCAAGTCGATTCTGACTTATGACGACCCTATGAACAGGGTTTTCATGGTAAGCGGTATTCAGAGGGGGTTTACCATTGCCTTCCTCTGAGGCTGAGACACAGTGACAGGTCACCCAGTGAGCTTCATGGCTGTGTGCGGATTTGAACCCTGGTCTCCCAGGTAGTAGTTCAACTAATTCTCTGTGTACATAGCACAAGTGCAAATAAATAATCAATTTTTCTTCTCTGTTGCTGGATGCACTTCTGCTCATGTTTTTACATGGAGGCTGCAGCCAGGGTCAGCCCTTAAGATCATACACAATGGAGCATAGACATGGGCTCCTGCTGGGAGGAAGGGCGGGATATAAATCAAATAATAAATTAATAAATAAATAGGCAACTGCAATGGAGGAAGGAGAGAAACTGATGGGCCACCATGCTACTCATGGCAGACACATCTTTTGATTCAAGACCATATAAATCAAAATGTGGTATAGTAAGTAAGAAAGAAAGAAATGGGGAGGTTGGTTGAGAAAGATTTTGGTGTGTTTGACCTTCATGTTCCCTCTCTTCTTTCATTAACTGTCTGCTGAAGTGATCTAGCCAAATACAGCCAATTCAGATCCTGTCACAGAATTACAAGATAAATTAGGAACTGCTGCTACAAATTTATAGCCACCAAGGTCTTTGCTGATTAAATTTTCCAGACTTGAAAGTAATTTCAGTGTCAACACTCTTTTATTTAACTCACAATCAACATCAGAACAAATGAGGGAGGAGTGATGGCTGAGGCAGCTTAGCACTTTTCCCTTCAAATTATCACATGATTTGATCAATGCAATCTTCCTTTCATTTGAATGGCAAGCAAATAAATGTTAACTTAAGAAAAGCCAAATCTGCCTGAGAGTTACTCCATACAAACAAAAGGAAATTGCTAGGGACAGCAGTGGCAGTTTGCACCCTTGAAAAGCTATAAATTTCCTGGTTTTCTGGTTTTCTTCTTTTCTTAGTATATGAAGCTGCTGTATTTTTCCCCAAATAATTACTTGGGACTAATTTTACTCTCTGCACAATTGCCCCTTGGGGAATCATAGATGACTAAAGTTTGTAGTGATTTCCATAATAATTCCACAATCATAGCAATGCACTTACTCATAATATAAAATGGAGCTATGCATCCTGGTGAAGCAGGATTTTGAATTTACTGCATCCAAAGCCAAAACTTTGGGCATATTCACAAATTACTCTAACAACGCCTTTTGATCTTGAAGGCTCTAATATGGGAAATACATTGGTGTCACTTGCACGTTATGGCAAATCACTGTTTATAGTTTACCATGAATCCATTGGTCTGACGCACTCTGCTCCAACAGCCACAATCCCTGATTTAGCATTATGAACTAACCAGGGGTCGCGGTACTCCAAACAAACCATGATCTGTGGCCAAGGAAGGTTTGTTTTTGACTTACTGACTGAGGCAAGTTCCAAGCAAAACAAATAATCCTCAGTTTGCACATAATACACAGCCAGGGATCATGTTTTTTCCTCTCTCATATGCCAGCAGGGAGGAGCCAACTAGGCCATTCATGCATTAATGGTAAATCATTACCATGGTGTGCAAACTGGGTTATTTTAAAATCAAAGTGTGAATTGTAGTGAATAGTTTTTTAATTCAATTTCAAATGCAGAACTGTAAAAGCCATGCAAAAGTTTTCATGGGGAAAATGAATACAATGAGTCAGCAAAGCTATCATAAAATCATGTTTTATGATGTAGACAATTGAAGCAATTGACATGACATCCTAATAGTTTATTTGCCATGAATTATATTATAAATCATATAAGCAAACTATAAATAAAGTTTTGAATATGGTTTGGGATTTCAAAACGTTTATAGAGATTATAAAATTAATCCTCAAGGATTCTTTTGATAGAACAGCTTGAACCTGATGTTTCAAAGACATCTGTCTCATTAAAAGATAAAATGATATTTTTAATTCTACTCCAATAGCCACTTGTGCATATGTGTATACACACATACACACAATCTGCTGCCTGGTCCATCTGTAAGTAGAACTGGTTTTTAACTTTTGTTCCTGATCCAAACCATAGGAACATTAACAGTTTTTGTTTCATGTAATGTATTAAAACAGATTTCCAAGTGTACAAGGGAACCCATGTTTGATGGCATGAAGATAGTCATGCCCATTTAATTCAGGAAGGCAGTTTAGACTATAGCAAGATTTAGGCAGTAATTTAAAATTTTTCACATGAACTATGACGGTATTCTATTAGGCCACAAGTAAGGATTAACAGTAAATTAGAATGATGACCTCAAAGTACAATTTATTGTTGAAGGCTGAAACATAAGAAATAAATATATGGATTGAAATTATTTATCTAAAAATTCAGCATTGTTGTGTAATAGTAGATTTGCATCCTCAGATACTCAGTTGGCCTCAGGGATAAATAGATGGGATACAAAGGAAAATAAAGAAATTAACTTTGCATCAACTCAGTTTGGGTTTTTTGTAAAAGTTTTCACACTTTATCAATACGGAAGGCTTATTTTAAACCTCATCTATGAGTACAGAAAGAAAAACACTCTACAAAAAACAAAAAAATGCCTTCTCACAAAGCTTGGACATCTATTATAGCTTAAACTGCAATCCTATACATATCTATTCTAAACCAAGTCCCACTAAGTCCAATGGATCTTACTCAAGAGTTCATTGGACATGGAATTGCAGTCTAAATCTCTACACGGCAAAACAACAATGTAAAAACCTCACCTTCTAGACAGGTCAAAGCATAGGCCATCAGTTACTACAGGTGTGAATAAGGGTAGACTGGTTTCACACTGAGAGGCTTGCAAGCGGATGAGAGTCTTTATCTAGCGAGAAAGTAGAACAGAAGCAGAGTACATCTTTTAAGCAGGATATCAACGAGCCTCTTCAATCCTTTTACCAGACACATAAAAGCAACCCAGCTAACTTTTTTTAACTGCTCAGAATACTAAACCTAAATACCAAATACTAAATACTAAACGGGACTAGTTGGAAAAATCTTGGAACGGGGCGGAGTACACCTTTCAGCCACCTGACATCAATCTACTACCGTGATTCCTTCATTAATGCATTTGAGCTGAAGACAATGGACCTGCCATTAAGCGCCACACAGTGTAAGATAAGAAAGCCCTAAGCAGATAATAATCGGTGCATTTAGTTGGATTTAAAACATTCAGCTGCTTAATCATTTCTTCCTCACTCCATGCTGCTGCCTAAACATACAGGGAATGCTTTGCATGCCTTAGGCTAAGGGAGGGGAAGAGGAGTGGGGGGGAGGTAAAGAGGGAGAAAGAGTTTGAGCAGCCTAAATACTGAGAGACAGGGAATGCAAACAGCCAGGGGATTTCACTGGCAATCCTCTGCCAGGGAAATGAAAACATTTCTTAATTGCCATTAGGGAAATAAGTTAAATAAGGGCTTGGTAAGCGTTTAAGGACTGGCAAACGGATTATAAGAAATGGCAGTGGGCTCTGGATTTCCATTATGCGACAGAGTGTGGAATTAATATTTAATTGCAGTATTTTCCCAAACAAATTTAGTTCACTCTATCATCATGTCACTAGACACACAGAGAACGATAAGATTTAAACCAATCATTGTATAGATGAAACACAGCCACAGTCAGTGATTCAGCTCGGTTCCTTGATTTCATATACAAGAACTTGGAGACTGTACTAATTAGAGTGTAAGAAGAATGGACACTTGGAAAGCTGCTAAAAATTGCAAAAACTTTAAATATAGCCAAGACTAATTCACAGAGTCAGAAAGGTGATTCACTCTGTTCAACAACCTTCAAGCTGCAGATCTTTCTCCCACACTACTATAAATTATAATGAAAATTATATTTGCTGCCTCGAGAGCACTTTTAGCATAACCCTAAACACTTCTGAAAATGTATCTCACTACATATATCTGATTTGCCCACACATATATAGAAATGCTTAGAAAAAGAAATCACTTGTTTTACTAGGCCAAACAGCATCAAAACAACTTTGCCTGAACAAAGAAAGTCCCAAGACTGTGTCACTGATAAGACTGAAAACTAAATAAGACTGAAACTAGATATGACCCACAGTTGTCTCCTTGTTTCTCTTGATGTTTTTGTTTTTCTTATTAAACCAAAAGCAGCCTCAGGAGGCTGTGAGTTTGAGCGCAGATACAGAGGAAAACTGAAAAGCATGCCTCTTCCCATCAAAAAGCAGCCAAAAGCAAAAAGGGTGAAGATGCTGTTTCTGTACTCAAAATTGCAGTGTTTTGTCACTGCTTTTGGTTTTGTTTTGTTTTTTAAATGGCTTCAGGGTAAATATACATGCAACATGTAAAAAGTGTCTTAAATGCCATCTTTGGCAATCCCCTAGGAAACTCTTTCTTGTGAGACTTTGAGGTGATTTGTGTGTGTTTGGGCCCTGGGTGAGAGCCGGGATGGATGGATGGAGTCCTGGGTGACAGCCAGAAGGTTGAGAGGTGTTGAGTGGGAAAGTGAGAAATAATCTGTGTAGTATTTATTATTAGTAATTTGTATTATGTATGTATTATTTGTACTATGGTTTTATTTGTATTTTATAACATTTGTTGTAGTTTTACTTTTCTGTACACAGCTTAGAGATATAGAAATATTCTAAATAAATAAATAATGTTTATTTCCAACCTAAGCTGTTCAATCCATCAGTGATACTACTATATCACCTGAACATTTATTTATCACAGCATTATTATATCCTAGGGGCAGACAGAACATAGTTCCTTACATAAGAGGGAAAGCAAGTAAGGTGCAAGTTGCTCACAACTTTATCAGTATATGGGTAAAGTAGTAATAAAAACATCTGTTTGCAGACTTTACATTTCACTAGGGTTCAGCATTATATCCATCTTAATTACTGCTAGGTAATCCAGCAGGGCATCACAGTGATAGTTAATTTCATGGTCTGGAATACTACTTGTCTCACTAGACATACAGTATACAGTAGAACACTATGCCCTATATAGCACAGAATCTAAGATTTATCCATTGCATGGAAACACAGAAGTGCCCATGCACACTAGCCAACCACTGTATTCACTGGTTGGTTCTTGGGTCTTCCATATTGGGTTGGAGCCGGAAAACTTTCCTTCCATCCATGGAATGCTTTTGTTCCAGCAGAAGGATCCTGCTAGTGGAAGGATGGCAGGTGACCTTGCTGTCTGTCCTCCCTGTGCAGCTCACATTGACACCTCCCACACTATTTGGGGGAGTCTGTCAACCTTCACTGGGTCCCTCTGGAACAGTGGGGGAGTTGTTAAGTTCTGCAGCGGGGGAGGGGTCAGAAAAAGTTGCCCCTCCTTCTGCCTACGAGAGCACCCCGTGAGTAGAACCCCATTCAGGAGATGTTTCTGTTGGCAAGAATGAAGCCTGGATCCAACTCACTGTATTTAACATTTCCTATTAATGCAATAAAAATGGGGGAGGGGAACCATACTCCTAACTGGTGTCCTGATTGTAAATGTGTTTAATTACAAATATGTCAATAGAAATCAATGTAAAACTCTTCACATTATGTGATTAGGATTACAACCTAAGGAGATGAATGAGCATCTAACAGAAATGAAAAGTGACTAATTCCTTATGACTGTATTTATTTATTCATTTTATGTCTACACATTTTGTCTAAATTTTCAAAATATTGCAAAACCCAGGAAACTGACTTGTGCTTTCCCTTTTTAAATTCCGTTTTATCTTAGTATGCCAATAAAGGCTATATATGCTTCTACACAAGTATTTCTGTTTTTTTTTTATCAAAGCTTCGTTTTCTGACATGTAGATGAAGATTTCTTCAAGAATCTAGAATATTAGCAAGACAAATCACTTTCATGAAAGCCAGCAGCCTGAAACAAACAAGAATCTATTTCCCCTCAAAATACAGGTGTTGCTTTAAACAGAAAAGTAGGTATGCATTTTTTTCTAGCATTAATAAAGAAAGTGTATTGCATCTTACAACAAAGATGCCTAACCTTTTGGGGCCATAGGGAACATTTGGAAAATATAAGAAGAAACTGTTGTGGGCTCCACAAAATATCAATTTTACAGAAGAAATACTGGTGATACTCAACCATCCCCAAAAGCAAAAATATCTACACATGCGTCAAAACAAATAAAACACAGATAAAAAAGCAGCCAAGTTCCGACAAACTGGGCAAATTCCCCAAACAAAAAAGCAACTCCCCCACAGCCCAATTAAAAAATTAAAAATGGGGACAGGCATGGTGGGTGCCAAGGGCACTGCAGTCTGAGGGCAGTGTGGTGCCTACAGGAACCATATTGGGGACCCTACTGCTTTATCAGCATGGTAGCAGTAGCAAGACAACATACTGACCTAATACAGGTATCATGTTCCAATCCTCCAAACCATGCTTTGAAAGAACAAAAACATGCCATGGGCTTCTATGCTACCTTCTCTCTTATTCCTGTCGCTCAGACACCAATTTTCATCTCGATTTCCTGGTTTCCTCTAGCCATAGTTCATCACAATATCTGAATTGAGCGCACCATGGTTAATGCTAAACTACAAACTATGTTTTGAAAGTGGGTTTGCAAACCTTGATTTACCCAATTTGAATGGAAACTACAATTAGAGAAAATGTGGAAATGGAGGAATTGACACATTATATGGAAGGAATAAGAGGAAGAAAAAAGCCTACAGGCCTGCGGCCATTCCAGATCTTCAAAAATCATGGCATACTGTGCCTTTTGAATTTAATCCCTGAATTAAGAACGCGTCCTAACCCAAAATATTTCTATATACCTAATATGTGACACTCGGAAACCCATGTACCTCTCACCACATTCCTGCACTCCTCAACAGATACTGTCAACAGTATTGTTGTGCAACTCTTTAAAGGAGACAGAACTACAAAGGAAGGCTTTGTCAAAAGGTGGTTGTGTGCATATGTGTGCATGTGGTAAACCAATTCCACATAGTAACCATAAATAATTCCAGATTTTAATGAGTTATTTGCCTTTATAATTCTCCCCTTCTTCACTTAACAACCTGTACAATGAAACAAAGGAGAGAACATCTTTGTTATAATAGTATGTTCCACGTGAAGCAAAACTAACCCCAACACCCAGTACTTGAGTTACATCTGAAGTTATGTTTAGTATAAATCATAAAAATGTTTATCAAGGTATTTAAGTGAACAACTTAGTTTTAAAGGTGGCTAACACAATTTTTATTCTCATCTCTATTTCTTACCCAAACACCAATAAATCTATTTAAAGATTGTATTACCATAAAAAATGAATAACTATAGAACTTACTATGTGCTTTAAAAAGACAAAATCTTTGGGTCATCATAAACCTTTCAAACTCCCATTCCCCCTCCTTGCCCAATTTGCATGGAGGAGTCTATTTTACAGCTTTATCCATGTAATGGTTTTGCAGGCTTCTCCTTCATGCCAAAAATTCTCTTTGAAGTTTGCCCTCCCATTAGTGCTTCAGTGTAGGTATTCAAACTGATCACACAAGCACAGCAAAACTCCAGAACTGTCCACGTTCTGTCGGATACAGTTGTTTCATGTTGCCTGTGATTTACAATCTTAATTATTGCTCAAAAGAAGAAGAGCACATATTTGGTGGAGCCTTCCCCCCCCCCTTCATCAACATCTTCTACTCTCTCTCTCTCTCTCTCTCTCTCTTTTTTTTAACAAAACAGTGCTCTCAGGGTTTTGTTGGACATTGTGCAGAATGTCTTTTACCAAGCCGAATGGAACACACTTAATACTTCTCCTTTATAACCTTTGTAATAAATCAGCTGTCACTCCATTTGCACAAGTGCAGCCATTAGTGTCCTGTCCCCTCCTCCCCAGCACTTCCCGAATTTTAAACAAAGTAGGAATAAACTGAAGCTGAACAGAGCCAGTGGGTCCAGTAAATCAGTTTAATGAGAACTGAAAACAACTGTAAGAAGTCCACTGCTGAACACAGGCATAGGAGGCTCATCTTTGGAATACAATTTGGACTTTCGAAAACTGTGGGAGTCGTATTGAGGAATAATTCATAGTTCAGTCATGACGTCTGCTGTGAACACTGTGTTCTTTAAAATTACTTTTACTGCAGTTTGGAGATGTATCTTGTTTAGATTCATCAGTTTGGTCCCATTATAGCTTCATGCTTTCATCTTTTCCCACAGATGTGGTGTATTGTTTGCTTATCCCTCATTTCTGAGCTCTTACTTAATTTCCTTGTTTTGCATTTATTGCAGGTGAATCACAAGGGTATGTATATCTGTTTTAGACACAAATGGTGAACAGCAAATGATCATCTTTTTTAAAAACTTGACAGGACAACAAACTAAAGTGCTGTACACTATTGGTCTGGATGCATCTTTGAAATGTTCCCTGATGCTACTTTTATTATTGGTTCCTAGCAATCCATGAGAAGTAAACCACATGTGTAATAGGAAATCCGCAAACTAATCACCATTCCCAAAGCAACCCACAATAGTCTAGGTTCCTCTTTGCATGTTGCCATTTTCTAGGCCTGTTACATTACTTGCAAGCCACATGTTCGATGTGCTCTTCTCAGAATTCTGAGTATCCTAAATTTCAGGCTGCTATTTAAAAAGGAAAATTTATACCACAAAAAAAAAAAAATCAGAATCTTTACATCTACTGTCAGATGCACCAACTGGTTTTATATTAATATCTGAGATTTTACTCTTTCATAGGAAAATAAAAATCCACCTAGTTTTTCACAGTGTAAAGCTCTACTCCCTGCCTCCCGGAAAGGACATCACATCAAGGAGGAGACCCTGTCTATAAGCCAGGGAAGGAGCATGGCTCTAATGCTTGCTTTCCTCTTCCATTCCCACTCCTTTTCTTGATGGCAGCTATAGTCCAGAGGTGACTCACAAGGCTGTTTTCCCCAAACCACCACCATATTACAAGTAATATTAAGTAAGGGACAGGTAGATACATTACTGCCTTAAAGTCAGCTGACTGGCAATGAGAACAAGCCAGCTGAGGTCAACTACTGAAGTTCACTCTTGAAGGCTAGTCTAGGAACCTTCTTTCTTGACATGTAAGGTTTCCACATAAGGCATAGGAAGTGATAGCAGGTAGCTAAAAAAGTTATTATTCACTAATAGGCAAAAATACCCTTGCGGTTTAAGAATGTACCTACAGCCAATAGATATTTCTATCAAACTTTAAAAAGCAGGGAAATTGGGCAGCTATAGTGAATGCACCAGGGGAGCAGGAGACCTGACCTCCTCTCTGAGATATTGTACTGCCCTAAACATATGTAGAAATGCAAACACAATTTGGGTTGGTCTTTCACAGTCCAATCCACTTCCTGTGTAGCTTGGAAGAATATGAAACTGAATCCACTGGAACTCTGTCAGGGAAACAGGCATCTCCTCTCAGCACCCTTCACAAACTATACTTCCCAGGATTCTTTGGGGAAGCCATGACTGTCTCAAGTGAAATCAAAGTCTGGTGTGGGTGTGATCCCCTGATTAGGCAAGGCAAGCAGCTGTGAGTCTGGCTGTCAGAACGCTGTCAGAACACTGACAGTTGGTTCTTACTGAGCGTGCCCAACATTATTATTGAGTTCAAGCCAAAATTTCTTAAATTAATTAAAAATCAGCCAGGCATTTTTTAACTTTTAAAGTGCAGAAGATGAAGGCCAGTAATAGGATTACTGACATGGGGCAAAGTCAGTAATAGGATTACAGGTACACTGTGAACATGGCTGATTTTTAATTAATTTCAACAGATTATGAGGACTCTTGACAGAAAAAAATCCAAAAGGGCTCTGTTTTTTCTCTCTCTTTTTACACTTTGAACTCTCAGTTCTCTCTGACTGTTTTGTGTATTGCCATGAAAATTTAGAGGATTGTTAAGCAATCATTTCTGAGTTCAGGACTATAGGTTCTGTAAGGTTTTGTTTTGAAATTAGCTTATGAGAAGGATCAGCATGGCATGGTGGGATATTTTCAATTTAACATTGCAGAATGCGAAAAATCCATGCTGACTATAGTATACAGCCACTCTTGTGGCATATAATATACACATTCTAAGCTGCATGGTAGAGTATCACATACAGCATTCAAACATACTCATCTGAATGGTAATCTCTACAATGTGGCTGTTCTTGAGAACAATCATCAATAAAATGGTATCATTTCAAAAGACAATATGTTTATGATATAATTGTGTGCAGTGTAAAGAGACTACTACTAGTATATTTACCTATTTGGGATATTAATTAAGATTCAGGACAGACTTCTTCACACAGCCCACAGTGAAACTATGGAATTTGCTCCCACAAGAGGTAGTAACAGTCACCAACCTGGATGGCTTTAAAAGAGAATTAGAGAAATTCATGGAGCAAAAAACTTGCTACTAGCTATGATGGCTATTCTGTGCCTTCATAGTCGGAGGTAGTATGCTTCCAAATACAGTAATACACCAGTTAACAAATCATCCAGGAAAGAAGCTCCTTTTAACAAAGTCTTTTTTGGGTGCAGTGGGGGGGTGGCACACACTCTGACATAGAATGCGGCTCCTTGTCTACTGGATTGCAGCTGCTGCAGGCAGTGCTTGTTTACTGCTAATGTGTCTGCTCAAGGGAAGGATGGCAGGCAGAGACAAAGACCAAACACAGGGTGGTGGTGGTGGCTGCCCCTTGCCTGCCTGCTCAAGTGTATTGAGAGGAGAACTGTGCTCAGTTTTTAGATTCCTATAGCAAGATGCTTCATGATAAAAGAAAAATGGGAAAGCAGGCATCACTGGATGCATTTTGGAAGAAGCCTTCAAGTGGTCTTATGCAAGGTTTACCCGACTTGGTTGTTTAATTTCAGACATACATATCGTTAGTTTTAAATAAAAGATTTGCTGAAATATGTTGAACTGCTCTTATTTTTTGTGGTGTAGGAACCTATCCCTATTCTTTCCATGTTACTCCTACCTCTAGTAACAAAGGTTAACTCATGTACTTTGTTAACTGAGGTATTGTTGTACCAGTTGCTGGAAACTACAGGAGGGAAGAGCACGCTTGCAATCGGGTCCTACTTGAGGGCTTTCCATGGGCATTTGGTTGGCCACTGAGAAAACAGGATGCTGAACTAGATGGACCACTGGTCTGATCCAGCAAGAGTTTTCTTATGTTATGTTCTTTTATGACAGCACCGTCTATATACATGGCACTTTGACAGGTCCCTACTCCAACAACATTACTATAAAAAACCCCAGATACAAATGAAACAAAAGAGCTAGTGGAAGGAAAATAGAGGCAACTATAATGGGGGAGGCAATAGTTCAGCTGTAAGTATTGCTTGCATCCAGTGTTGCATGAACATAAGGCAAGCTCATGCGATAGATATTTCTTGTCCTTCTCCCCCCTGCAGCCCCCTATACCCCCAAAACATTATCCAGAGGGTTGGGAGGGACTACCAGACATTTTTGGCTATGTTAGCTATATCTGTGGACTGCATTGAAAGCAAGGGGGAAATCCATGAAATTGGACAGAGGAATCCTGCACTGGTGGAGTACAATATTCATCCACCTGATTTCAAATAATACTTCCCTTCCACTGCTCAGTAGGTGGGTTTTGGGGGGCTTTTCAGGGGATAGCATGGGGGAGGGGGAAACATCCATTGCAGGAGCTTGCCTTCCATTCATGCCACATTTGATACAACCTTTTTTGGAATTTTGACAGAGAGCCATGGACACCACCCCCTCTGCTCGCTTATCTTCCCCTGATCAATCCCCTTCCCCCAGACAGACAGAAAGTGAGTAAGCTCACATACACATAGGCACTCATACACACAATAAAAGATCCAGTAGAATTAAAACAGACCCATTTGAATTTACATTATTTTACGTGGGGATCCCCAAGAACCACCATCAAATTAATGCTTACATTGTTAGACTGCCCAGTAAAAACCAGAGGCCGATGGCTTGCCAACACGACAAAAACAACAAGGCATGTGTCTTCATGAATTTTACAAAATTGATGGACAACAAAACTAAGAAATCATAGCATACATCTCTAGAAAAAGAGATGACCCATGTTTTGAAGGGATCATTTTTTAAAATTATGAAGATGTATAAGGATCTGAGCATCAGATACATTTTTTTGTGACATGGCAATGCTGGAATGTATCAGATCTGTGAATTCTACAGTTTAGTCAATAGATATGGATGTGATCTCTGATTTGATGGTAATTCAAGGTGGGGTGAGAAATTTGTTTTAAAAATATGCAATTTCAAGAGGACCCATTACACTCATAGAGGCACATGTGATGGGGCAGAACTTGCCTCCCAACACTGACATTGCTGCTGCTTTCCTGGATGGGATGAGTCAGGGACATGGGGTTACACCAATGGGAAGCTGTTGCTAATTGTCACTCCCTTCAGTTCAACTGTACAGCTTTGACCTCACCACCCTCCTGATCCAGCCTCATCCAGATATGCAGCAATGATGCCAGTGGTGGGAGGGCAGCTCCATGGCTCTGTCCCACCACACGCACCACTACGGGTTGCTCTGAATCTGACTTTGTGTGTTTGTGTGTGTGCAATGCACACCTCTCTTTCATACTCCAGATTCATGCAACACCCCACTTTACCCCCAAGTCACTCTGTTCCCCTCCCCTACTCTTCCAAATTACTACCCTTTCCCTCCTACCCTCTCTGTCAGTCTGTTTAGTTGCTCTGATGCCATAGAACTAGAAGAGTATGTGAAAATGTCACTCTTCAACTTCCTCATTTAGCTCTATGTACTTTTCAAGGAGAGAGAAAGTAACCACCTTTGCCTCACAACGGAGGCAGCTCATGATGGGGGGGGAGCACAATTTTCTTGTATAATGGGGTAACATATTTTTAATGTAAAATAAATAAGCATCTATAGCCAGACAGATGCACAGCCAACCACTCCTGACAAAGAAATGTTTTTAGAAAATAAAGATAAGAAAGGATGCTACAGTGACTAGCATCATCTCCAGTGGCCCCACATCCCTATGCTGGCCCAGGTGCTAATGCCAGGCCTGTTTTTTTGCTGATCTCTGGATGTCATGGGAGGGGCAGGCTGTGGGATCCTGGATTATGGCCCAAAATCCAATCTTAGCTGCACTCCTGGAAAGGGAATAACAAAAAAAAATTATCTGTAAAATAATGGTTTGAGAACCCCTTTTTGTGTTAGCATTCAACAGGTTCACTACTAACCTCCACAGACCTTTTCAGTACTGTGAGAGAGTAAAGATATGGGGGTTGCTGTAGACATGATATATGCAGTCCAAACGAACCCTTTAGCACCTGCCAGGCACTATCAGCATCCTTAGCCCAAAGAGAGTTTATGAAGTTCAACCATTGTTTTTTCTCATTTAAATCCAGTGACCCTATGCTAATGTCACTCTTGCTATAGTACTAGTATAATCAGTGCTGATTGGAAGGGTCAATCCTTGCAAGATGTCACTAAATCAACATCCCTTCAGGGTCTCATTCTGAAGAAAGGATGTATGCCTACAGATGACCTTTGGAGTTCAAAAAGTGGTTCGAGCTGAGCTGCTGCACCATTCATCAATGTGACCAGAGAGGACATTTGTGCAGGGTCCAAGTGGTGAAGGCCTGCTATGAACTTCCTTGTACCCTTTGTGCTAAACATAGGCTGCTTCTTAAAATGATTAATTTTGCTGGGAGGAGGGGGGGAATGATAGAAGGTGAGGTCAGTAAAGTCACAGTAGTTATAGTCAATTCCAGAATGAACTAACTAATGAAAACACACATACACACACAAACTGAGGGCATATGGGTTTGTTACAATAAATCTTATCTTTCACTTCAAATATTTTATTTTGGAAGTAGCCAAAGTAACAAGCACTTCTTCCACTCATCAGGAAGAAAAAAAGAGGCAGAAAGAGGAAGATGACCTTTCATTTGAAAACTAGTTTTAAACAAACAAGGTTGGAGCTGCTTCAAATACTGAGTGAGCTGAAGTACTTCTCATATGTCCTTTAAAGGAGATAAGAGACAAAACACAGCACCAGCCATCACTACTTGTCTTCATGTCAGTTTTAACTGACAGTAGCTGAGGGCAGTGAAAGAAGGGGGCAGGTTGAATCTAATGGGAAATTTAACACTGTCAGATGTAGCAATAATCAATTTACTGCGTAAAGTATGAATGTCATATGGAAAGCTGTCTTGCATGTATAAATAAAGGCTCTGAATAAAAAAATGATGAGAGGAAAATATTAGCAACTGTTGTGAGTTAGTTCAACAACGTGCAAAACGTCTCCTGCAAGGCATTATTAGATATCATATCCAAGTCACTTAGACACCTAGCGATTACTACTTTACAAAACAGAAGAAGAAAGACAGTCTTGTGCCTTCGATGAGAAAGAACACGTTGAAAAATAACTGCTTGGGCATTCAAGGCAGGATACTTTAAAAAATATTTGTTTGTTAATTCTCAAGAGCACTCTTATTTTGTTTGCTACTATTTGAGCTTTCACTATAGAAAGCAAAAGAATCAGAAGCCTGAATATAAAAGAAATGAAGTCATGGACTTTCTCCATGATTGATGTTAAAATGAATGGATGAAGATTGATTAAGGCTGGAATCAATATACACTCTTACTTGAGAGTCTCATTGAACTCAGTTGATCTTACTAATGAGCAGGTGCTGTAAACGTGGGTGTCTGTAGGAATTTTACTAGGGGTGGGAAGTAAACACTCCAAATAAACATATTAACATAAGTAAGATGAGGTCCATATTATTGCTTCACAAGTGGGGATCACAGAACAGATCTGGTGACTGAGTGGCAGCAAGGTCTGGTAAGCCTGACCTCTAAAAGACTTGTGTTCCAGCTCTATTCTTCCATTGGTTCTCAATAGGTAGACCTGGCATCCAGACAATGTTGTTCCACTCACCAATAACACCCTCAACAAAGCCCCCCCCAAAGCAAACACTGGGGGAGATATTCAGCTAAACTTGTCCCATCAGCGCAAGGATTTCTGTTTGCATAACAGGACTTTCTCTCACCCCCTTCACCCCTGTGTGCACCTTGCACCCTCCTCACATCTGCTCCAGAACAGATTCAGGGTATTGAGGGGAGGAGAGGGGAAGGACATTCTATTGCACAAGCAGAAATCTGTCTGCTGATGGAATGTTCACACAGGGCTATATTGGATACAACCCTAGGATAACAGTGGACTTCACTTTGAGGTTGTCATACACTACACCAACTATGCCCTACTACTAGCAAAATGGGTATAACAACACTGGGCTACATTATTTCAGCCACAGCTCCATTCCTTGTATATGGGTAGAATAATTATGGATTACCTGCATTAGCAGTGAGAGAGTAATGTTAAAATGTTGACAAATTGGGGGGGGGGGTTACTGTTTTTTATGAAATAGGATCAGAATTACAAAGATCAGGAACGGCTATCTTTGAGATTGACACACTACTCCCTACTCACAGCTACACTGAAACTGGTTTCCATGAGACAGCAATTGCTATGGAACAGTCTCCCCGAGGAAGTGCGCCTGGCGCCGACTCTGCTTTCTTTTCGGCGCCAGGTTAAAACCTTCCTATTCTCTGAAGCATTTTAATTTAAATTGATTTAATTTTAAAAATGTTATTGTATTGATTTTAGACTGTATTATTTTGTATTATATTGTGTCATTTATTGTATTTCCTATGTTATTGTATTTCTATGTTCACCGCCCAGAGAGCTATTGCTAGTCGGGCGGTTTATAAATTTAATAAATAATAATAATAATATTTCACCAAGGCAGGACCAGCATTAAAGGCTTAAAAACAATCTAAGAAGCTCATTCTTTAGAACAGGGGCCCTAATTTGTCCCACAAGGCCATTTCCCCCAAACTATGGCATATGTAATGTCAGGTGGGGGGCACTGGAACCTAATGTGAGCTCCCTGTGGTTCCTTTGTAAGTGAGCCCCCCTGTCAGCACCAATCAGCTGATGGGCACTGACAACGAGACCCAAGGGGATCAGTTGCACTAGGGAGACCCCCTTGCAGCCAAGGGGGTTCTGTATTGAAGCCATTTGCACTGAATTCACTTGTTAAAACAGAGCTTTTTTCCTCTGCATTTTAGCAAGCGGTTTCAATCAAAACTGCTTTGCACTAATAAAGCATGCTTTTGTGAAGGCACATTCCTATTGCCAATCAGCTGACTGGCATTGGGAGAGCACCTTCAAAGAGGCTTGCTCCATTAGTGCAAAGCAGTTGGTACTGAAACCACTTGCTAAAATGGAACTCTTCCCCATTTTCCAAAAAATGTTATGTGCTAATGAGGCAAGCCCCTTTGAAGGAACTGCCCTTCAAAGGATGTTTGTGCAACCACCCATAACTTGATGGGCAGTTACAGTGATCCCCTTTGAACTTTGACAGGTGTCAATCAGTTGGTCCACTGTTGCTTACTGGATGGGAGAGGGGTGAGGCAATGGGGCAACTGTAAGTGTGGTACCAACGCATCAGCTTCCACTGCCTTGCCCCTCCTATCTCCCTCTGGGCAAGCAACATTGACTTACCTCTTGGGGAGCTAGTGTAGCACCTTCCCCCGACCTAGCAAGCTGTTTCTGCTGAGAAGTAAGTCCCAGTTGTGTTCAATGAGACTTATTCCTTATTAAGTATGTTTAGACCCATAGCCTAAATCATCAGGAACATTCTAATCCAAAATGTTGTGTATCAGGACACAAAACACACTAAAGGCAACTGAATTTCTGCCAATAAGTTCTACACCCAATGTCCTATATCCTGTGCTCCATATTTTATATCCCAATAGTGGATAGAAAATATCCTGAAACATCTAATACCAACTGTTTGTGTGTACTCTGAACATTTATCAGAGAAAGATAAATGGCAGTAATGTCATTTTCACATACAGAAGCATACAGTCCATGCTTCTGAGCCATTACTATTTATTCACTTACAACAGGAATATTTGATAATCTGATCAGATGGGGCTGTAACAAACTGCAACAAACAAATGCCAAAAATATCATGCCTTTATAGCTTGTGGTATTATTATGTGTGAGGCCTTAGAAATATACTCATAAACATACTAACAATACTTTCAGTTTATTAAAATGTTTGGCACTGGTGATATGGAGGTTTAATAGAAGTGAGAAAGCTGATGGTTTTCTTATATGAACATGTTGTCAAGTTAAAAGAGAGAAAAATAACTCACTTTAAACCAAACACTTAGCTTGATGGCTCCACTAATTACAGGGCACTGTTGCTCATGCTGAGCTGAAGAAGGCAAATAGAAGTTGTCAAGCAGACAGATTTGCCACTGTTACCCATTAAGGCCACCATCTGAGTGCAGACAGTGACACAGAAGAAAACATAAGAAAGCAGCATGTGCATAATCAAACAGGCATCTATACTGAAAAGAAAACCCCTTAAGCCACTTTCTGCTTCATTAGCACATGAACACAAGGTAATTGAACACTTCATTCTCCCATCAAGAGCTGAGATTCATCAGTCATGGAAATGAAGTTTTGATATGGTGGTGTTCTGAAAAATGACCAAAATACTTCTTCAATTATTTAAAAAGAGATACAGAGACATGCATGTTAATGTTTAGGTGTGTATATATACACACAGAGACACATTGAACCTTGAACCTTATTACCAAGTACTTCTTTAGAAACAATAAACACTGCAGAAAAAGAATTAAATGTACATCTTAAATGAGAAATACTTTAATTAGATTGCTTCTAATGCTTAGATATTTATTTTCCTTTGGGGCTTTCCTACCTGTTTAACCTGAAAAATCATCATTTTGATTTTTATATTACAGCTGTGACACCTGGTATCCTCCAGATGTTTTGGAATACAACTCCCACCAAATCCATCCAGGACAGCTGTGCTGGTGAGGATGATGGGAGTTGTAGTCCAAAACATCTGCAGGGCATCAGTTGGCAAAGGCTGACATACATAAACATGCATGAGGCGAAAATGAAAACCTCCTTTTCCCAGTTCAGGCCTTCAGTTGTTTTCCAGGCACTAAATCAAGCAGTAGGGGATACACAAACCTTTGATTCTTAGACAGTTAAAACTACTAAAAAAATTCACTGTAAATTAATATAGTTTAAACCTAAATTTATTTGGGACCAAAAGAAGCTTGGAAGACTAGACACAGACAGGCAGACACAATGTTTGCTTCCAGTACTTTAAAGACCAGTTCTTCCAATCAAAAATATAATTTTACTTGCAAAGATAAAAAGAAATGCTAACTTTTGATCTTTAGTAAATCTTTGTTAAATAGCTTTTTCAACTCATAGCAAATTACAGACTGTTCCTCACTCTTCTCAAAAGATGACTACATTTACATTGCAGTACAAAAATCACACATAAATATTTAAGGAGGGGGGAGGAAATTTACCCAGAGAGGTCTGAGGGAAGGCTGACAAGCTTTAGCCTTTTGGTAACTATACACTAAGAAATGACTGAATGTAGGTGGCAGACAATATGGAGGAGTGAATTCCACATGCTATACCTCAACATGTCCTTGACTGGGGTGGGGGTGGTGAGAAGGTAGATCTGGATCAGCTAGGTAGATCTCTGGATGATTTATGATAGATCAAAAAGAGTTTGTGACTTTCAGTGGTTTAACAATAGCAACAACAAAATTACTTTTCCCACCTAAATTAGGCTGCTGAAATTAAGTAAGCTAACCTAAAGTAGACTTTTGTGGAAAAAAAGACTGAGTTCAGTTTAGCTCTGGTGCTGAAAACAAGTCCTTAGGCTCCAAATATGTTCAGGGATACTCTGTTCTTTAATTTCAAGTGTTATGTCTTTTGCACATAGCTCTGGTTGGTAGATCTTGGGATTCAAGTAAAAAATGAAGCAAATTGGACAAACTTAAAAGTCTGCCCACCCATATCCTAGAACTTTCACATTTCCTCCTCCACCCATGACTGTGCACAGAGTACACATGGAAGCCACCATGAGTTCCAGTTTTGGAAAAATGGTGGGGTATAAATAAAGATGATGATGATGATGATGATGATAATAATAATAATAATAATAATAATAATAATAAAATACATGCAGCCCATGATGAATGGAAGCTCAATTTCAGATAAAGCTAAGAAACGTGAGTAACAGGAGAGACACACTATGTTTTTATTTATTTATATCCCCCCCTTCCTTCCAGCAGAAGCTCAGACATGTTCTGTAATGCCTGATACTACTTTACGTTGAACGAATGTTTTGACTCTCCAGAGAGCAAAATGCATGGAATTAGAGACAGGTGATGCACGAGGAAAAGGAATAATAAATAGAAGGGGACAAGAGGAACAAGAGTAAAAACTTCTTGAGACTTGCAGGTGAGGTTCTCAAAACATTTGAAAGCTTTTCTCAATAGCCATGTGGAATAAAGAGTTTCAATAAAAATGAAAGGAGAGGTGGGGAAGACTTAAAAGTAATGGACCTCAATATTATCTTTAATTAACAGCAGATAATAATGAAAGAGAACAAAAGTACAGTTAACTACTGAAGTATAGTCAGTAAAATCTCTCACACAATTTTGCTGTTGCCCCAAGGTCCACAACTACACTTAGTGCTACTGCCAAGAATGTTGATGTGCTTGTAGTGTGTGTGAAAAATTGCCCAATGGAAACCAGAGATGGCCCAAGACATTTTGCTGCCTGAAGCAAAGTACAAGATGGGCACCTTCTCCAATTCTAGGTACAGAAGCTAACCAGACTGGCGGTTGAATATTTTGTTAATACTTGTGGCAGGACAGCATCTTTCTCCACACATGTGAGCAGCAGAATATTGTAGGGGACACAGGGCAGGCCACGTGGCACACACAGCTCTGTCCTCCAACATTTTGCTGCTACTCCCGCCATTAGAGTTCACTATGCCTAATGCTAGGTCTGGTCCTCACTGAAACAAGCCATGACAAGTAAAGGTCAATACATAACTTTGAATGGAGAGTAGGTGAACAAAAGTGAGCCCAAGATTGCTAAACTGATCCTGTCAGTCTGAGGAATTTCTCAATAAAAAAGAAGCAACAATAACCTTTGCTCACTAATAAGAATTTTGACTTCCTGTCTGTAAATTAAACTATCCATAGGGAAAGAGAAAGTTGTTAACATGTCCTGTCCCGTTATAAGAGTGCTGCTGAATTCTCTTGTACATGCCAAGTAGAAAAGTAATTTGTTGAATACTGCCAATAGTTTATCATTATAGAAGGTCCCAGGCTATGGTCTGAAGGCACATAAAGCCAGTGCGGTCAGGTCTGGCCAGTGCCTGGATGGGAGACCACCTGGGGACCATATGTAAGCTGCCTTGGGTTTCTATCATGAAAAGAAAGGTGGGGTATAAATGTAATAAAAAATATTGTCTAACTAGAATTATTAGCTGATATCTTGAGTCACTAGATAATAATTCATCTTAGAATTTACTTAACATCTACCATTGTTACCTAGTAATTTAACTTAACCTGGAAAGAATTTCTGTTTTAAAATTCCCCAACCAATTGTCTTATCTGGACCAGAATTTAAAAAATAGGACATAGTTAATGCTGCCACAGGGCAATTCACTCCAAGTGAATTTTCATAACAATATAAAAGTCTCTAAGTGACTTCTGTGGGACTACATCAGTTTACATCCCATGGAAATCTAGATTCAAAGGGCTCTTAAAGCCATTTGCAGAAAGAGAGAGAGAGAGAGAGAGAGAGTTTTATATTGTTATGAAAAGGTAAAAACTATTTCAAAAGGACAAATATCTTGTACTGATTAATTTAAAAAACACTATACAATGTTTATGCAACAATTCAGTGACTAGTATGTAGAGACAAAGAGAACTATTACACTAGTTATTGTATAGAAATAGAAGAGGACAACAAAAAGGGAAAAACAAGAGCTCTGTTCCAAAAGATTAGAGAAATGAAAGGGAAATTTAAACCACGAGTAGGGATGTTGAATAATCAACAGGGAAACACACTGATTGACCGAGATGAAATAAAAGGAAGATGGAAGCAATACACTGAAGAACTCTATAAAAGAGATGCCAGAATGACAGATCATTCACGGAGGAACCGTATGATGAAGAACCAGAAATTTTAGAATGTGAGGTGAAAGCTGCTCTTAAAATACTTGGAAGAAACAAATCACCAGTAATAGATGGCATACCAATAGAGTTGCTAGAAGCTACTGAGACTGAATCTGTCCAAATTTTGACAAAAAATTGTCAGTAAATATGGAAAACTAAACAATGGCCCACAGACTGGAAGCGTTCCATATATATCCCAAGTCCAAAGAAAGGGGATCCCAGGGAATGCAGTAATTATTGAACAATTGCCTTAATATCCCATGCAAGTAAACTAATGCTCAAGATTCTACAACAAAGGCTCTTACCATATATGGAGAGAGAAATGCCAGATGTCCAAGCTGCATTTAGAAAGGGAAGAGGCACCAGAGATCTTATCGCAAACATACGTTGGATAATGGAATGGAGCAAGAAATTTCAGAAGAAAATCACCCTGTGCTTTATAGATTACAGCAAAGCCTTTGACTGTGTAGATCATGAAAAACTATGGAATGCTTTAAAAGAAATGGGGGTGCCACAGCATCTGATTGTCCTGATGCATACCCTATACTCGGGACAAGAGGTTACTGTAAGGACAGAATATGGAGAAACCAATTGGTTCCCCATAGAAAAAGGTGTGAGATGGGTGTATTTTATCACCCTATTTGTTTAATCTGTACGCAGAACATATCATACGGAAAGCAGGATTGGACCAAGATGAAGGAGGTGTGAAAATTGGAGGAAGAAATATCAATAATTTAAGATATGCACACGATATCATACTATTAGCAGAAACCAGTAATGATTTGAAAAGAATGCTGATGAAAGTTAAAGAGGAAAGCACAAAAGCAGGACTACAGCTGAACGTCAAAAAAACTAAACTAATGACAACAGAAGATTTATGTAACTTTAAAGTTGACAATGAGGACATTGAACTTGTCAAGGATTATCAATACCTCGGCACAGTCATTAACCAAAATGGAGACAATAGTCAAGTAATCAGAAGAAGTCTAGGACTGGAGAGGGCAGCTATGAGAGAACTAGAAAAGGTCCTCAAATGCAAAGATGTATCACTGAACACCAAAGTCAAGATCACTCAGACCACAGTATTCCCGATCTCTATGTATGGATGTGAAAGTTGGACAGTGAAAAAAGCGGGTAAGAGAAAAATCCACAATTTGAAATGTGGTGTTGGAGGTGAGCTTTGTGCATACCGTGGACTGCAAAAAAGACAAATAATTGGGTGTTATAACAAATTAAACCAGAACTGTCACTAAAAGCTAAAATGATGAAACTGAGGTTATCATACTTTGGACACATCATGAGAAGACATGATTCACTAGAAAAGACCATCATGCTGGGAAAAATAGAAGGGAGTAGAAAAAGAGGAAGGCCAAACAAGAGATGGATTGATTCCATAAAGAAAGCTACAGACCTGAACGTATAAGATCTGAACAGGGCGGTTCATGACAGATGCTCTTGGAGGTCACCGATTCATAGGGTCACCATAAGTCGTAATCGACTTGAAGGCACATAACAACAACCACTTACAATGTTTATAAAAGTTTAGATATTTATTATTTATTTATTTTATTTATTATTTGATTTATATCCTACCCTTCCTCCCAGCAGGAGCCCAGTTCAGAGTCCAGTTTTGCTCGTGCTCAGTTGGATTCTCCCCTCCCATTCCCCACATCCCAAATGAAACAGAGCCATATATGCAAGATCAGCAGTGTGATTAATTAAGGCATTGCACTGAGTACTAAAAGCCTTACTCATTCACAATATACTTTCTTGTTAGTTGTAAGAAAACTGGAATGCAATCATCTGTTCCTGTTTGGATTTTTGCGGGGTGGTCTTGCTGGTGGTTTTGTTTTAGGTCTAATTTTATAAAATCTTCTTACCAATATAAGTTAGTTAAACTCATCAACCTTTTCAATGTCATTAGTTTTGACTGAAAGATTAGCCAGTTTCAGAATTTAATTATAAAACGCTCATTTCCAGTTTCTCTTTTTTTTCTTATCACACTTCAGGCTGCTACATCCTGAACTGATTAAACACACACTAGATAATAGAATCTTTAGAAGGAGGAGGGGGAAATCATTGCACAACCGTTTTCTGGTTTTGACTCTCTTTTAGTGAAAGCTTGGCTAACAATGAGAAAAGTTGAAAGGTTAGGGTGGATAAGCTACATGGACCCTTTCTCCTTCTCTATCCCCAGTACATCAGCAACATTTTCTAGACTTTGACTACAATTACTGGAAGTAAAAGTACACAAAGAGCTACTTCTGTATTATAGATTCACAGGTATACATTCCTAAAATGGTTATGTTCCACCAGTGCTTATAACTGCAGCAAAAACATTCCCTTCTCTCTTTGTTAATGACAACCAATAATCATAGGGTTGAATCCTACTAAGTCATAATCAGAGTAGATCTATTGAAATCAATGGACTTGTTAGTATGACTTAGGCCCAGCCATACCTAACGGCAAAATCCATGTTTTCCATATTTGGTTGGTGGTCTCACGATCCATACATGTCCTGTTTGTGGTCGAATTTATATTGTGAAAACCTGATTTTCAAGCATCCATACATGTGGGCTTTTTTTTCTAAATTGCTTTACCATTGGCCAGTCCCCTAAGTCCACCCCTTTTCAGTGATTGGTCCATAACAGTCATTTTGCTTATCGGAAGAGCGCAGAAATGTATATTTTTTAAAATTCCTACTCATGCGCAGGTTTATGAATGTGAAAAAGACATAGTTAATGGACCCCTCCCAAGTGCAAGCAAAATAAACTTCTAGGCTGTCACATATAACATAGTGCACACTAAGGATGAGAGCCGCTGGTTACTCCAGATTCCACTGAATTTGTCAAATTGGGAGGCAAATCCCTTTCCGTGTTCGATTGTTTTCCACTATCTCCTGCTTTTACCATTTTGAAAGGGCTTTCCTTCTGCCCAGTGAACCCATCAAATCTCCTTTTTGTACCTCCTCCTCCCAAATTGTATTAGATCCTCCACCACCCACCATGGAAGAAAGCAAGGGATCATCTGTCATTCAGTTTCAAGTTAGCAAAGGGAGGACCCAGATTGGTCAGGCTCAGAGGAAAAGAACACAACTGACAATGCATGCACTTACACACACACACACACACACACACAGAGAGAGAGAGAGAGAGAGAGAGAGAGAGAGAGAGAGAGAGATCTGGCTGCCTGGCTCTTTGGTTTGTTTGCCTCCCTCCCTCCCCCCTCCCCATCAGCTGTTGGGCAGGAAAAGAAAGGCTTTGCCTGCTGCTGGATTGGCTGCAAGATCAAAGCCACATTAAAGTACTAGAGCTTGCTCCTCTCCCTCCCCTTTCCCCCTATCAGCCCAAAGAAGCTCAGTTAAAAACTTCCTTTAAACTCTGTGTTTTCGATGAATTGTTTGCGTAATATCACAAAATAGCTTTTAAGTGGAAATATTATTAATTAAACATTTGATTTTATGTTTGATTGCAAAATAACAGTGGGTTTTTTTTAAAACAAACAATGCAATACAGTTACAGTAGCCAGAGGGAGGAAGTACCCCAGTTCTGTACCAGAAACAGGAATGGACTGTAAGAATGAAAGAGGAGGTGTGGACAGAGGATGGATCCAACTTCAGTACCAGAAATGCAACTGGCTATTTGGGGGAAGGAACATCCATGGACTGCCTATTGCAGGAAAGTCTGAGGCATTGTGTCCAAGCACACTGACATTAATGTGATTGAAAGCATATTGGTTTTTCAGTGGTATTTCTAATGCTGATTTGTGAATGTGATAATCCGTACTAGCTTGCAATGTCATATGGACAATGGTGAATTAATGAGGACACTAAGCAATAACATTGCAGATTATACAGTCGTATGGATGGGCCCCTAGTAGGATTTAGCCCATAATATAATTACCTAAAAACATACTGTCTAATGATATAGAGAGTAGCATAGTCTTAAAGAACCATTCCAAACTTGGGGAGGAGGCAGGCAATATAAGCCTCAGCTATTCAGTGTGCATGGCAGCCATACCAAAAATGTGCTCAAAATTAACACAGTAATGTTAGTTCCATTTCCCAGGCAGAGTTTTGGCTTTTCTGGGGTTCACTTGAAGCACTACAAAAACGAGCCAAAACTGGTTATCTAGATTCCATGGCAGAGTGAAAACACACGCACCTACACACAAGGCACCATTGACAATAGAACCTCTATAATGCCACCGTCATAGAAAAGCCATATGCAGCCTTGCAGTTTATATACTACTAATAAACTCATCATCCAAGTATGGAGTGTATAGGCAAAGTGTGTAACCAACTGTGGAGTGTATGCAAAACAACACTACCGATGCATATGAGGGTAGTATCTGCAGGCTTGGAGGAACTTTCAAGTAGCATAAAACAACTCCTGAAGGGTCACAAGTTCTCTGATGGCAGATATGGAGATTACAGAACCCTGTTCTCCTCTTCCTACTGTGATGTGCTTTTAACAGGCATACACACAAGCATAAAACAAGGGCATTACAGGGAAAGGTGGATTTATGTGCACCTCCCCAATCTTCATCCAATCTGCCCTCTCTGCTTGGTCAACAAACAAGTATAGTGGAGGTAAGACAGCTGGAGGCAGACACAGGAATCCCAGTCCTGGTAACAGTCCACCTATATGCACTGGAGCTCATGCACATGCACTGAGGTGAGCAGCAGGAGGGGGTAGGAATAAATTCTGTTATGATAAATGAGAATCTTTCCATGTATTAACCCTGTAATAAAGGTTTTTGGGCTCTGTCAGCCTCAGTCAGCATGGCACTGGTTGCAGGTAATGGCAGTCATGGGCCAGCAACATATGGAGGGCCACAGGTTCCACATCCTGGACTACACAGTAGTCCAAAAGGGAACACACATATACTGTACTTCTTATTTTGTATATGTAGCAATGTGTTTCAACATTTTTTCCCAGTATAGGATTGTGTACAATATATGTAAATGAGTCTTTATGTAAAAACACTTCAATACAAACTACCACAAAATAGTCATACAACTAGAATTTTCCTTCATTAATTAAAAATATTTTTGGAACTACCTCTCCTGGAAAAACATTATTCAGTAAACTTCTATTTCTATGTACCATCACAAAAAAGTGAAGCTAAAAGAAAATTGTACATCACATACTTTCCAAGACTCATGCAGTAAGTCTGCTGTTCGGGGCAATGGATATTTTAAATAAAACAAAGGAAGAAAAGAATGTACATTTTTCCCCTACCACAAAGGTCAGACTTTTATTTCAAGGCTTAGGAATAGGATAGCATTTTATATTCTTGTTAAAAATACATTAGAAATAAATGTAACTAACAGAGAAAAAAGAAGCAAAAATATTAGTGCAGTCACAGTCACTCTTGTTTCTTAATACATTTGATGAAATGCCATTTTTTAAAAAAAAATAAGATTGACTTCCACATTTGAGGTTAGAATACAAAAGATGTTTTAATTATTATTAATTGCTAAAGTTTCTTATGTTGAAAAGCAGCCTCCTGCTATTTTTTTTTAAAAAATACAACATAAATCCACAAATGCCTGGGAGGTTTGAAGAAACACATAGGCTAGAAGGGCAGCTCCTACTTCCAAACAGCACCTATTATTTTCTTCAGCCTTGAATAACAAAACAGGGCAGAAAGCTGTTGCCTGGCTTTAACATCATATAATCATTGGGAAAGCCCATCCACTAACTCCATGTCAGTTTTTAAAGTACACACTATATAAAAAGATGATTTATAAAACTTACTTTGAGAGAGAAAAGATGTAATTCCATTTTTGTTAAGACAGATTGTAGATAATATATTTTTTATCTTAGAAAACTGGATTGAGATTTATAGCAATGAGGAACCTATTTGGGAAGCTGCAATCTTAGGGAAAAAAAGTTATTGGCTGGGATCCAAAGAGATACTTTAGGTACACTCAAGCACTTGAGCATGCACAGTGGAAGTTTTGTTTCCTGCCCCTCCCCTTGGAAAAGCAAAAATAACCAAGAGTCTTGTGACACTAACATTTTATTATTGAATTTTTGTTCCGGGTTGGGACAAATGAAGACATAGATATCGGAAACTGTTTTTGAAAATCCCTTCAGTCCCAAAAGTGGCTCTGTGTGCATGGGATGTTTTTTTGAGGTAGGGAGAGGAGAGTTCTCCAGAAAACACAAGCCTAAATCCTTCTTGAGCATGTATAAATCGTTGGTTCATGGATTCTGGCCAAATTAAGAATATATTGTGCACATTATCACTTTTAAACTGGGTTTTATTGCAAAAGGTTAACCAAAACTAAAGTGATGTGTCTGAATATGTAAAATAAGTTAATCACCTTATTAAGCATATTTAAGGCACTAGCTATATATTAAAATGGAAAACACATATTATATAAAAATAAATATTGAATTAGTTATGTTTTATTTTTATGTAAACTGCTTTGGTATTTCTGTAAATTAAAAGCAGTATAAAATATTTTAATTAATAAATAAATTGGAATGTCATACGAACTGTTATGTCAACATAAAATGCATCACTTTCTTATGTAGTGCTAGTTTTGCTTTTTTCATGTAAATCAAGATTTCTCCACTTAACCTCCAATGGAACGGATTGGGTGGAAAATAGAAAAGTTATGGTGTATCTTTCTGCAATACTGGTGCAATATTGTTTGTTGCCATGCCATCCACACTAGCTTTTTCAGTTAGGTCCATATCACTCATTCAGATTGTTTAAAAAACAGGTTTATAATATTCACTTACTGTGGCACATGAAGTTCTGTTTACATGACTCTACCCAACAGATAGACATAATGGATAGGCAAAAGGGAGACCAGGACTGAAACCCAATATTCTCCAAAGAAGTGGTCAGTGTTGTCACAGTGTTGGCCATTTGTAGAACATGGTGCACACAACTCTATGCAATAAAGCAAAGTGTACTTGCTGGGCCAAATGGTGTATCTGAAATCCTATCATGAGAACCATGAAAGCAGCATTGGGCTGTGTTCAGTGATGTGACAGTAAGGCTTCCATCAGCAGAACAGGGAAGGAATTAATTTTCAAATACTTGATCCTTCCCCCTACAGCCCCATGTCCTTCCTAAATCTGCTCTGGAAGGTCCCCCATCTCTCTGCAGCACATTTAGGAGGCATGGGAACTGTGGAGCTGGAATCACTAAAAATTGCTTTGCTTTCCATTCTAACTAACAGAAGCTTTACTGTCCAGGTTAGAGACACCATTGGATACAACCCACTTTTTCAATATTCGGTTTCCAGTCCAGCTATTTCCATGTGTGGATTGACCCCAGTGAATCGGGTTACATGTGTACAAAACTGTAAGGTTGCAATTCTAAACCCACCAACTTCTGAGTACATATACAAAGGATTGTGTTGAAAGTTTTAAATAATGTTCAATGATAAATGTAATCTTGAATTTTGTGTTTAGACCTATCTTCACTATTATTTTTAAACCCTTTAATATTTTTATTCCAATGAAGAATATTACATTTTAAAAGCGTAATCATGAAAAGCATTTATAAAAAGTGTCTTTCCTTTAAACATATCTTTTTTGTTCATAGGAATTAAACATTCAATAAAATCCACTGACTTCTTTCCTTATAGAGAACATTTTGTTTCAAGTCAAGCATTTTTAAATAAAAACTATTCCCCCCCCTCACAGAAGACAAAAACACGACTCTACCAGAATAAGGCATGGCTCATACATCATATTTAACAATAGTTTATTTTTAAACATGGTTTAATGAGAATGAGCAGAGTGCTTGTATATGCTGCCTATTCACATTTAACTATGGTTTAACATTTATTTGTTTAATTTATGAATCACTTCCCATGAAACATCCTGAAGTGATATAGCATGATGTGAGAACATAGCCTAACACTTTCACTTTATAAAAGGAAGTAGGATTGCAAGTGGTTTATGTTATCTGCCAAATTACATTTAAATCTTTAACCTCTCTTGATCAAAAGTCATATTGACAGGCAAAACATATAAAACCATGCCACATATATTAAAGTCATACACATGTGGCCTTGTTTAGTCAGAGATGCATGAAAATAAAAAATAGAAAGATAATGAACACATGGTAGGTTTTATGAATGCAACAAAATGGTAAAGCTACTAATTTGTTACTCTACCAGAACATTACCCCTCACTGCAGTTTGTTGGGCTAAATAAAAATTCAGGATAATTACTAGGTATGATACAGCTTCTTCAGGGTCAGAGATTCAGGAAGTAAGCATATTTCAGAAATGGTCACACAGTGTTGAGTTTGGCTCTTCAGCCATTTTGGAAGTCAGATCTGCACTGCTGGGTTTTATCTAAACTGAGTTTAGATAAGTAGTAAGTGAAACGTCTGTTTTATTAAACACAATATATTGTAACCAGGAACCAGAAATCTGAACTCCAGATTTGTGAGGATATTAAAAGGAACATTGAGGGCAATCTGTTAACCTTAGATCTTTTTCACATTATTTGTTCCCATAAGACCTAGGCCTTCAGATAGTCGTTATAATAGGTTGAATCCAATTGGTGCCCTTGTAGTCGTGAAAGCACTTTTGATGCAACAGAGGTATCTAATAAAAGAAGGGGGGGAAAGCAATTTTTGCCAGTGTCTTCTTCCCCATGCCACCTTCTGTCATGACCTGAAGCTCCCCAACCCTCTCAAGCCGATTTTTGGGAGACTGCAGGGAGAGAAGAAATTGGAAAAATCACCTCTAACATCTTCCATTAGTAGACACCTCTGATGGATCAAAAGCCCTTCTATGAATGGAAGGGCACCAATTCCCATGAAACATCCACCCAGTGTAGTATCAGTTTGAAACATCATCAGGTCATTGGGTATAAAATAATCAAGAGGTATTTATTTGCACAGAAAATGTATATTCTGCTTTCATGTACATATATCAAGCAACAATAAAGGGATGCAAGGAACATACAAACAAGAAAACAGCACAACACTAGTCTACAATGAAATATCTGATTAATCAATAGGACTAGACTTTGAGGTTTAAATTAATACTCTCTGAATTTATTATTTCATGGCAAGGTACACACAGATAGGCTATCCTTCGACATAATTCATTTGGACCATAGATTGTGATAAAACCCAAAGATTGATACATAGTGTACATAAATATCAGCATCTATATTGTCATTTATTATTAAAACAATCCACCGTATCAGGATTTTTTTTTTTTGTTATGCATCATCCTTTGCAACACCACACAAAGTTAGTTTTATGTCTATTGCTGTTGATTTTTTGTTCATTTACCAAAAAACAGTGCCAGCAAGACGTTCTTCTGAGTGTCTTATAAACAGGGCAACTTAACAAATACTGTGCAAATCTCCTAGTACATATTTCCCCAAAATTAAAAACATGAAGGTCTTCCATTTAGTTTAATAATAACTGTCTAAAACCACAGACAGCATTTGCTGGAGCCACGAAAAAGAACATTATCAGAAAAGCATAAACAGAGAGTTCATGCAAAAAAAAAAGCATTTAAAAAGTATTAAATTGGCCCCTTGGTATTTTTCAGACATAGGTTCAGCAATTACAGTAATATTATATGTGGTATATTTTTCTTTATACTGTTTTCTTTGTAAAAAAGATCCATCATGGCAAGTAACTGAGAACTACTTTTGCTTGCTGTTAGGAAATCAGATAAACAAAAAAGGAAGCTTGGTAGCGATACCCACTTTCAAACTGTAAACATAAATACAATATATCCCTCTCATGTTTGCATTTTTTTATTGAATACTGTTTAAGTAAATTGATGCTTCAAACTACATGTTAATTAAATAGCACAAGCTATTCCTAAATCACTAAAGCTGGTTTTCATAACTGTCTTCACAAGTGCTCAAAACCTAACTGAAATAAATAATTCTCCCATTTATTTCCCATTGACATAATACATTTTTAATATAGAAGAAATTGTCTTAATAGAAGATTGACAAATTGAGAGTCTTGATTTATTTTGACCCACAGTGGTTATGACAACTCAGAAAAGGATGTTTTCCAGAACTAATACAGACAAATTTTTCAGAGAGAAGTATATGTACAAGGCAGTCCCTAAACTCCTTTACACCAAACAAGCTGATAATAAGAGAGTTGCCAACACAACTGTTTAGGAACCTTTAATCACAAATGCAGTATTACCAGGAAGCCATTTATAAAACATCTCCATGTGGTAAACTATACAAGTACGGAGTGCTTCTAAATATGTAGAAGCTACTGTTCGGGTGTGATTTAAAAAGTCTGACTTTAAGGAGGATACAAACTTTGAATGGCTTTTAGGGAGATTATAGAAGATATGATTAATGCAGAGTATGCTTTAGCCTAAAACAAAAGTCAACCAAAGGCTGCATAGGTGAGATGAATGAGGAGGGATGGTGGAAATCCTTCTTTTATCCTTGCATGCTTCTGGAATGTGGATTGAAAGATCATAGTAAAACTTTAATGTATTGGCAAATACATTAAAGGAAATCAGTTTAATCCAAGAACAAATACAAGGCTAACCTGCTCTGATATTTGTTTCTCAACATACATTGCTTTTAATGAAACTAGGCAAACTAATACTAACCAAGGATTACATCCAAGATTTCTACAGTGTGCCTTGCCAATTAAATAATGATCCACTTATGAATCAAAATTTCTACTATGGCTAATGTAAATATTATCCCAGCAGTTCTAATCCCATAAGTAAACACTAGCTACCAAGTATATTTTTAATTCCCATAAATTCTAATCCTTTCCAACTTTCCATAATAGACTATTTCTCAAAAATTTGCTATCCATTGCTAAATAGCGATTCAAACTAATTTGTTTAGCTATAACCAAAGGAAAAGATAAACACTATGGGCATATGATCATCATTCAAAACAAATTTATGTTGCATATTTGAAGGCTTCCTTGCATGCAGTGGTTAAATGTCAACATGGCTTCCCTCCATATATTGCTAGTAGTATAATGCTGCATGCAAACAGGCTAGTTCATTAAGAACATTTAAATGGACCACACAGAACCATGTATAAGTATCGATTTTACCTCATGTCTTGCAAAAAAATGTCCTGGGTGTTCCGCAGGGCATTTGAATTTTGTTTCATAGTAACTTGCTTTTGAAATTCAAGGGAGTTTCAAAAGCAGTTTGTGATGAGATAAAAAGTCTGCTGTGTATATCTAATTCCTTTACACTGCAATTGAAAAATCAAGCATAATTTAAATTCTATTATAAGAATGATTTCCTGAGAACAATGCTAATTTAGTATGTTATTAGGAATGTGGATTAACATTCTTACCTGGAAGTATATTCCACTAAAATATATTCACTAACTTCCATGTAAATATGCTTAGACTTGTGGCACAACAGTAGGGGAAAATCTTAGTTACTACTGCAGTACCTATCTTGTTTCATGCTTAGGCACATGCCTTGTGGACTGAAAAGACAACCCAAACACTGAATAATTGGAGAAGCAAACATTTGTCTAGCAGTCAAACCAAGAAGAAAAGCACCAATTGTAAAGAAAATGAGATGGTTGCCAGCAAAAAAAGAGGGTGTATGTGATATAGAACAATAATCACTGCTAAACTTTTAAAGTCAAAGCTCAATGACAGCTATTTACTACAGTTTTCTTAAGTAGCGAAAAGGATAGAAAATAATTGACATGCTATTTAAACCGTCCAGTGCCAAGAAAATAAATTATGTTGATTTACAATGCTTACACTAACAGTTATCAGATATTTATATTCATATCAGATGGAATCACTTAGAGAACAGTCTACCAACCACAGACTCAGTTCATTTCAAAGAGGGTTATGTAGAAGCCTTGTCGAAACTAGATGGATTGCACTTCTTAATCTGTAGCATTAGGGACTGAAATTAATACTTCTGCTATACTATGCCAATTACATTCCCTGTATTGATTGTTGTTGTTGTTGTTTGCCCTGGTAATTACATGGTTGTGCTTCAGCACCAATTACTTCAGGTTCTGTATAGGAGTTTGTAAAAAAAAGGTACAACATTTTTACTCCCATGCTTACTGTAAAGATCAACAGTAAACCTGTTAAGCAACTATACATCTTCATGTATACTCTGTTATAAATAGATTTCTGATAAGTTTTCACCCTTGCTTGTTGGTGTAAATATTGTCAGTTTGATGGACCGCGAAATGATTTGAGTTTTGTTGTACTAAAATTACTTTAGTCATTTCAAAGATGAATAACGATGCATTTAGCACAGTATTAGCGTACTGCAGTATTTAAGTGAATGCATATTTGTACACATAATGTAATGATGTCAAGCAATATTGATAAACTTACAACTATTAACCAGAGCTTGGAAAAGTTGCTTTTTTGAACTACAACTCCCTTCAGCCCCAGTCAGCATGGCCACTGGATTAGGCTGATGGGAGTTGTAGTTAAAAAAGTAACTTTTCCAAGGTCTGCTATTAACATTGATTGTGTGTACTCAGAATATTTTTAAAGCAACAAAAATGTACAGATCATGTTCACAGAACATGAATGCCTACCTTGAACTGGGTTATACATGTAAACAAAATGAACAGATAATTCATTACATTATTTCATCCAGAGTGCCACTTAGAAACTGTTACATAATTCGTTTTAAGGTAATGTTCATGAAATATGCATTCCTCTTTTAACATAACAGATGCATATTCATAAATAAAGCTCATTTTCCAAAATCTTAAATCTTTTAGAAACAGTAGCAGATTTACTGCATTATATCTTCAGTACTATTCACCAAGTTGGCAAATTAATACATATTCAAATATTTGCATTACATTTTCCCACTAATTATACTGTTTTAAGGAATTAAATATATTTCCAAATGCAAATATGTATAGACTTAGTTAAAATATTTTTAAAAATTGCAAATGAAAATAATTCAGTATAAATTACTTTTCAACTGTCACATACACAGTTTGGAAGATCACATTTGCCAAAATCTCCAAATAATTTTGAAATAATTTTGAAATGTGTACAAAGGATTGCAGCATACTTACAATAAAGTAATCCCCATTGAATTCAGTGAGACTTAATTCTGAGTAATCATGTATAGGATTGTACTGTCAGATCGCAAAGCCTGATCCTATGCATGTATATTCAAAAGCAAGACCTACTGTGTTAAACGGGGATAAATTGCAAGTAAGCTTATTAAAGTCAACTATTGTTTGATAAAGAGTTGTTAGATAATATTATCCATGTCATTTTACAATGTTTAGATTGGCCTTATGCCCAAATTCTTCAGCTCAGCAAATGAGTTCACTTGTTGTTGGCAGACACAATCACGTGAAGGAGAAAATAATTGAATGAGACTTAACTGTAACTGAACAAAATTTACTGAGAATAAACAATGTCATTTATTATGATTTGCTACACTAGGCCACAAAGAATCTGCAATAGTACCTTTTTAGACACTATCTTTTTGGCTGCAATCCTATGAACTGACAGACAACAGCAAGCTAACTATGCACAAGCAATTAAATAACTCATTAGAAACAACTACATTAAGTACTTGCATGTTTAAATATAAGAAGTATGAAATAAAATCTTTATGAACCCTGATTTACCATTTTAGAGCTTTCATTACCTCTGATATTGAACATACTGACCATGTACATTTACACCATGACAAGAAGTTCATTTTAGATCAACTTAGAAGTGTCAAGATGGTAATTTCATTATGAAATCAACAAGCAATATGTGTTACTTTTCATTCCAGTTATCAATTACAGACATAAAAAAAGGAAATGGGTACCATTCATGCTCCGTAATATAAGATGTATACATAAAATGAATTGTATCTTTGCTAAATACATTATAGCTAAATAGTTCTTATGAAATGTAGCCTTGTTCAAGAGATCAGCTAAACCAATTGATAACGTTTACAGGGATGGTAAGTAGCCACATGACATGGCCTTGGTTTTTAATCTTTGGTTATAGCATGTCTTACCTTTTCCAAATCTTCTTCTAGTGCTTTCAAAAAATGATCTAAAGGGGAAAGCAAACAGAGTCCTAATGAATCAGAATATAATTTTATCTACTCACTTTCTTTCCTATTCCCCCCCTTTCAAACCAGTTAGTTTCCTACTGTTTGAATTATACAAACAGGAAGCTTCCTGTTGACATATTGTTTTTAATGATCAACAATAGTCTTCCATTACCTAAATAGAACAATCGCTTAAATTTTATCTACCATAATCCTGTAGAGAAAGGGGGGGGGGAAACCTATCGAAAAACAGAAAGAGCCGGGAAAGTTTCATTTATAATTTCACAATAAAGGTTAACAGTTAAAACTGCTTGTCTGTTCCACATGCTCCACCCTCCCCCACAAATGGATTGTCCCTTGAAGGAATTAAATGTGTTCGTTTTTGTGTGTTCCCCCCCCCCGCCAAACAGAACTGTTCACTTTTATTACTACAGCAGTTCCTCAAAAATCACATGTTTTAAAAAGTTAATCCTGGAGAGAATCTATTGCTCTAAACTAACAGATCTGATATGTGAAATATATTTAAATCAAGGGTTATTGTACAAAAAAAGAGAGAGAAGAATCCAATACTATATTTTCTGAAGATTAGAAAGAAAGTGCTCCAGAATCCCAAAGAGTTACAGTATTTGTTACTTTCTTCTCCCCTACTCCCCACCTCCAGTAGAACACATCCCACCTGCTCCAAAATCCAGTCGGATTTCAAGGAAGGAATTAAAAATATTCCCAATGGTTCCTTTTTCAGAGTTTCTTTTGCCACCTCCTCCTTCAGTCTGGAGCTTTAAACCTGAAAAACAAACACCTCTATTGAATGCAAAGCAAGCTTTGGTGAGGTCTGAGTTAATTCTCTATCAGACAGCAAGTCTCAGTGTCTGGTTACACAAACATACCTTCACTCAGGTTGAAGAGAAATTCCTTAGAAACCAAAAAATCAGAATAGACAAAGATGAGGAAAGCAAAGAAGCATTTCTATAATCCTGGGCAGGTTTAGTGCTGATTTTAGGTGAAACATACTGGGGGAGAGGGGAGGAGAGGGGTTCAATATATGTTTAAAAACACAGCCTTATGACCCAGAAACTTGAAAATAAAAAGGTAAGGCTGTGATTCTAAGCATGCGCAACTGGAAGCAAGCTTCAGGGGGGCTTATTTTCAAGGAAATTAATGAAAAGATACACGTAAGGAAAACTGGTCAGAATGTATTTGGGTTTACAAGTCTTGGAGCCTAGCCCCAGTGGGACACGTAGCTTATGCCTACTCTGGAGTAAGACCCACTGAATTCCCAGTGAGTGTAGAACTGACTCCGAATAAAGACGCATCTTTTACCCAGAGCCACATGCAGTTCTTCCCCACCCCATTCCAGGTTGACTTCAGGACAAAACACGCTAGACAGCCTCCCTCCCCCAAGGAAAGCATGCATCCGTACATCAACAACCGGGGCGACTTACCTGACTCTTCCCGCTAGGCTGTATCCCAAGAGCAGGAAACCCCCGGCCTCATCTCGCTAAGCAAATACAGCATTGCACGCGGAGGGTGACGGGGTGTATGTGCAGACGAGAGCAACCACCACGTCCGCGAAGTGGACCCAACCGCGCAAGGAGGTCGGAGAACGAGGGAGGGAGCGCGCCGGCCGGTCTGGGGGATGAAGACCAGAGGAGGAGGAGGTGGGAACCGTGCTGAGACTGCTACTGGTCCCCTGGACTAGGAATGATTACATGGAGGATGTATCTCAAAACCGACTCGGTTGGGAAGCAGAATCAGAAATGTGTGTAAAACATAACGCGCCCGTCTCCTCAGAGAAACCGGCAATTCCCCTGTGAGCGATTCCCTCTCATGCCTTTTCCTTCCCGACCTGACGAGGCAGTTTCCCTCTCGGACGCACAATATCGCCCGTGTGTGTCTGTGTGTGAGGACCCCTGTGAGCGTCAGGCTCGTGGGCTGGTGAGTAAGAGAAAAGAGAATGAGGCGACACACACGCACAAAACCAGGGGAGTTCAGTTCCGCCGTGTGTGTGTGGGGGGAAGGTTTTGGACAGGGGGGGAGGCACTCAGCTGTGCGTCTGAGAGCCTTCGCTGACGAGCTCGCACGGCACAAGCCACGTGCCGAGTTATTTGCCCCGGCAACTTCACATTGACAGTGTCTCTCTCCCCCCCTCCGTTTAAAAACTCTCCCCACATTCCTTCCCAAATCTCTGTCTGATTGGGCAGTTTCCCGTCAGTCACGTGCCAGCCTCCCCCCCCTTTTCCTGTTTAAAGAGAAAAAAAAGCTGCTTGATTCATTCACTTTCACTTTGGTTCGACTGAGGCTTGATCCTGGGGGAATTTGAACAGGGGAAGAAAGCGTGGAAGGGAGACCTTCCCCCCCCCCCATTTTACCTGTTTGGGGAAAATGACATTGCAGTTTCCTTACAAAAGAAAAGGGTGTGGGAAAGGGCTTCGTTTACATAAGAAACCTCAACATGACAGTTGTTTTATAAAATTTATTTTGAAGTAACGACGCGAACTTCGATTTGCAACGCTGCTGAAGAGCTACGTTTTCAGGCTTGCGAGACTTGTGACCTGCTGTGGCTTGTATCTTAGGCACTAGATACACTTTCTCAAAGGGTTCTCCTAGTCTCCGGTTGACTATCACACGTGGCTGGTGGGTTACATTGCGATGGGAAATGGTGCAGACCTTTCCCAATATCGCCCCCCAAGTCCGCTTTCCTCCCTTTTCTAGCGGGCTTTAACAGCCTTGCCTGCTCTAGGTAGGGTTTGTATTTTCACTTTGAGACTTTACAGGGGCGATCCCACTTTAGGCTGCAATCCAGTACATGTCTACTCAGAAGTAAGCTCCATTGGGTTCAGTGGGACTTATTCCCAGGTAAGTGTGTATTGGATTACAGCCTAGAGAGGTGTATATTTGTGAAGCAGGATAGCGCGTCTATTCTACAATGCCTCTTCATTTTTAGGTGGCTACTTTTAGGAATATCGGAAGCATGCTGATATCCCACTTTGCCTGTGTACATCTCCCCATTATGTTTTTTAAAAAACAACTTCCGTGTAAACATGTGAAGCTTTTCTTGTTCTAAGTAAATGTTCTGTATTCCAAATACAGGCACAAAAAGAAAGAAAGAAAAATTCCAGAATGAGAGTAGAACCAGATAGACAATAATGGTAATTCCTGAGGTGGAAATTAGGTTTAAGGTAGTTGGGAGTTAGTGGAAAAAAGTTTAGTTAACCCTTTTAATAAAACCAAATTGATGGGGAATGGAATTATAAGCTTCCATGTTTTTGGAAGGCCTCCTTTGCCCTTGGTGAATGATTTATCAAACAATATGCCCTTGGGTGGTTGTGATAAGCATCTTTCAGAAACTGAAGTGCTTTGCCAGATTGCATGAGATACTATTCACAATTCACACAGAAAATGGATGCTGCTTTATATACTGAATCAAACCATTGGTCCAACAAAGGCTACAATCCAATATATGCCTACTCAGAAAAAAGCTCCATTGGATTCAATGGCACTCCCCGATAAATTTGTGTTAGGGCAGCCTAAGACAGTGTTTTCAACACAATCTGGCAATAGCTCTGCAGTATTAAAGACAGGATTTTCTTCCCCAGCCCTACCCTGACAATGCCAGGGGTTGACCTTGAGATTTTTCACAAGCAAAGCATATGCTAATTTTGCAACTGAAAGATGTACCTTCACTTAAAGAATGAGGTTCATGTGATTTCATGATTTCCTGCCATCTTTCATTCTCTGAAGGGCTGCTACTAAAGCTTGATCACATACTACAAAATACTTGCAAGTAAATGACATAACCCTTATTTAGAGCAGGATACATCTGGCCTAGTGTAAGTTTCAGGAACTGAACACAAATGTTTCCAACATATGAACATACTGTCTGTGAGGCCTAGATTCAATGGTTATAAGATTATGAGCTGGTCCACACACCACCTTGGTTTGTATTTTGAGTACAAGCCATAGTCAGCCTTGGATTCATGTGTTCCCCACTCTTTTGGTGTATCTGAGAGAAGAATTGCAAGAAGCTTTTGCTTCTGTTATTGTTTATCAACAGTTTGGCATGATATCCAAACCCTAAACAGTGTGAATCTTAGCTCTTAACTATAGTTAGTGACAATAAACGAGCTTCATAAAATATGGTTTAAAGTTGACTTGTTCCACTAACCATAGTTAAAGCTAACTGCAGTTTGGCTGGGTTTGGACCACATCAAGCTGGGGTTAGTCTAAAATGGAAGTGAAAACTTCCAAACTCCTCCTTGCAGTTATGCTAAAGGTGGAGACAGCCTGAGACTTGCTGTGGCTCATCCTTGCAATGCTAAACCATGGTTTAATGTGCAATGTTGGTTTGGGAATGGTCAATTCCATTTGATTATCACTTGTATATTTGCTAGTGACATTGAAGTTCATTTTGATGTATGTTTTTATTTATTTACTGCACAATAATCTTTATTTTTTACACCATCACATCCACCCCTGCATTCAATTCTTCTTTCTTTCTGAAACATTAGGATTATATATAGAGAGATAATATTTTAGAAACAGCTGTTTTGTTTTTTAAAAAAACAGCCACCTGGTCAAGGGTTTCACAATTTTTATGAACATCACAGTTCCACAGAATATGTCTTGGACCCCAGAACTGAAGGGGTAATGTCAGCATGATGAATAATTCCCGCAACTCCACAATGGTTTTTATTTTTGAAAATTTGACTCAGCTATCCTAAGGAAAAACTGATATACTAGAGGAGGAAAATATTCTTTTTCTATTGTGAAATATATATATTAAGATAAAGTATAGACATTTCTTTCTCTGTGCTTTGATTACAGGAAGCATGTCGCAACAGCTCAGGTACTAGTCTGTGTCTGGGCACAATTCAAAGTGCTGATTATGACCAACAAAGACTACATTCTCCCATATGAGCCTGCCTGGATTTTAAGATTATTGTGAGAAGTCCTTCTGTCTGTCCTGCCAACATCTACAGTATATTTGGCAGGAACTCAAGAGAGGGCCTTATTGGTAGCTGCTCCTGGTCTCTGGAAACCTGGCTAGCGTCATATCTGAAGACTTCCCAATGGCAGCCAAAGACATCCTAGACAGGCCTTTGTCGTGAGAGCCAAATTACATGTGACTACATCTAAGACCAGTATGATTGTCCCCTTAGGAGAGGTGGGGCTTGTCTATGGCCACCCTGCAAGATTGTGTCTGAGGAGTGAGTTGAACAATCTCATGGCTCATTTGTTCAATGAGAACAGTACAACTGCATTCGTACAAGCTGTACCAATAAGCTTTTGCCTTCTCACCATCATCACAGATCAGGCATTGCATTTCTCATGTTTTTGGTTTAATGCAGTCACATGCAGCAACATACATTCCCCAGGGATATCATAATAAAAACAGCAGTTATAGTCAGTACAGCCTGCGTCATCTCGTGCTGACCATAGCATATGAATGTTGCAAAACAACATGGAGATGACACATCAGAAAGTGTGGCTCGTTTCCCCTTACTTTTTAAAGTAACACTAGGCAATCATAATGCCAGTTAATGAGACATCCCTGAGGTTCCACAAACATTACATAAAAGAATGATTCTGAAAACACAAAGGCAATAAAAGCCTTGGCTCTCAAAGAAGACAGGTTTTAAAGTCATTCCTTTCTTTGACAGCTGCTAGCAACAGCACTTCCAATAACACGTGAAAAGAAAAGAAAAAAGCCAGCATATGTTTTGTAATGCTTTATTATAGAATAATTTTCTGGCCAGGCTTAAGTCCAGAACACCGAGGCTTGATAGCCTTCAATTTTATCCTGTAGTTATTGAAACTGCATTTAGAAGACCTACCCATACGCAGAGCTTGGAAAAGTTACTTTTTTGAACTACAGCTCCCATCAGCCCCAGCCAGCATGGCCACTGGATTGGGCTGATGGGAGTTGTAGTTCAAAAAAGTAACTTTTCCAAGCTCTGCATAAAAGTTTAAATTTCTTTTTGATTCTGTAGTGCTTCAACAGTTTCCTGTTGTAGGGAGTGCCACACAATCATTATGTCTTGCATGAACAAAATGTCCTTTAAACTGTTAATTTGCCCATTAATTCCAGCATTCTGTAATGTCCTTTTGTTATGTAAAAGTACATCCTTAAATACAAGTGCCCAGTGAGCCAGCTTTATGGTATTCACTGTTCCATTACACCTTTCCCTATTTTTATCATGTCTAAAGATAAAGGGCATGATCTAGCCAAAGTTAAACATGTTTAAATTTCATGGATTTCAATGGGAAAATTTTAAATATTTGCTTTGTTTAATAAATTTATATCCTCCCTTCAGTACAAACACTTTGGGATGATTTAATATATCTATTTATTTATCAGAATAATTTATATTCTACCTACCGACTTTAAAGAGTAGTGCTCAATGCAGGTCACTATATTCAAAGAACAATCAACCATCATCATCATCAACAACAATAAGCAGCTTGATAATTAATTAAAACAGTGGCAGATTAAAGCCCCAACGTTAGTAAAAAGTTTGCCTGAACAAAATTGTCTAGGCATGAAAGTTAAGAAGACAAGCACCATACAAACCTCTCATGGCAGAAAGTTTCACAACTTAAGAAAAGCCACAGAAAGGGCTTTTTGATGCATCCCTACTAACCTAGCTTCCACTCATGTTGGGATGAAATAAGGGCTTCTTCATTAGATCTTAGGCCCTAAGGTATAGACAGAATAATATGGTAGAAGATAGTAGCTTAGGTTCAGGATGTCTAAAGGTCAATTACAAAAAAAACAAACACAAAACTTAAAACAGGAAACAAAAACAAGAGTAAAACAACACATTTGCAGCATCAACTAATACCATCTCACGTTTTGGGCACCTGGTGCCAAAAAGACACCAAAATAGGTGCTAGGCAAGCCTGTCTGGGGAAAGCTCTTCTGCTAGTGGTGGCACCTGGCTGACCTTAGTATACATGTAAACCTTAGTACCCAGACAGGCTAATATTGGAACAGGTTACCTTCAGGTGCCCAGGTCCAGACCTACGCCATTTAGGGCTTTAAAGGTGAAACACATAACATATTACTGTGCTCAGAAACAGACCTGAAACCTGAAGCTGCTTATGTTCCTGTCACCCTGCTCCAATTAGTATTCTAGCAGCATTATTTTAAACTAGTTTATAGTCTCTAGCAATCTTAATTTTTCTGCCAAAATCAACTGAATGAATGAATAAATAAATAAGGCATTAAGACCTTGTGTCTGAATAATAAAAAAAGAAAACTACTCTTAGTCATGTAGACTAACTACACAAGGTTATTTGAATCAGCTTTCTTGTATTGTATGTGTGTATTCATCCCACTCCCACTTCTACCCTATCTTTTAGTTGAGTGTACACACCCAGGTGGCTTCCTACATGATATATTACTATCCAACAGTTTCTGCTAAGAGTTAAAAAGCCTTATCTACAAGCATGTTAAGACAGAGAACCTGGATTTAATACTGTTTAAAATGCTGCAATACTATACCTACCTACCTGGGAATAAGCTCCCAGGGCTTCTGAATAAGCATGGATAGGTTGCAATTTCCCTATAACTCATGCAGTTAATCCTATGCATGTTTATTAACTCAAAAACAAAGCATATGTACACTACATGTTTAATTAAAAAATGTGACTAACTACCAAGTAAGTGCATATGATCGTAGACTTAATAGATTTGTGAAGAGGATTAGACAGTGTAAGGCAGTGGTTCCCAAACTTTTTTCTCCTGGGCCACTTGAAGGATCTTGAAGGCTGAGGATCTTGGAGGACCACTTAATGATTTTCTGTCTGCCGTTTAGGAATTGTAATGCACTGTGCTAGATCCTAAAGGTTTTTTTTTTAAATTAAAACTTTCTGCCATGGACCACCTGAATGAAGCTCAGAGACCACTGGAGGTCTGTGGACTACTTTAGGAACCTGAACCCCTGGTTTAAGGCAATTTCTGATAAACTACTACATTTCAATTTGGCATTATTCCCCCCAACTACTAAAAAGTCAAATGTAAATTAGTTTATAATGCATTCTTACAAGTATTATATGATGTTCACTCCACATCAGGGAGGAATCAAACTTTCAGTGTGACAGCACCTGTGTTTTGGAACTCCCTGCCTATTAACATTAGGCAAGCACACATTCAAATGCCTGCTAAAAATCTTTTTGTTTGGCAAGTCTGTGAGGACATATTATCTAATTATGTGTACTTGTTTTTAAAACTAAATATACTCTATTTGTATATTATTGATAATTATAGATTGTGTTTATGTACACTGCTTAGGAATTTTCAGATTAAGTAGTTTATAAATTCTTATATATATATATACACACACACAACTTTAAAAATATTTTTATTGGGTTTTATGGATAAACAAATAGAAAAGAAATATGGAAGAATAATATTATATATGATTACGGCAGCAAGATTATTATATGCACAAAAGTGGAAAATGGAATCAACACCAACAACGGAAGAATGGCTATTGAAATTAATGGACTTAGTAGAGATGGATAAATTGACATGTTTACTTAGAGAAAAATCGACAGACACATTTCTTAAGGAATGGAAGCCTCTCTTAGACTTTTTGTTGAAAGATCAAAATAAAATGATGATATTGGGATTTGACGATTAACTAAGATAGCCTATGGAGAAAAGTGATCCTGTATGTATATATTAAGGGACAGGTTTGATATATATTATATACTTATAGCTGATCTGCGACAAATCGGAAGTCAACTATTTTTTTTCTTTTGTTGTATTGTTATGTTTTTGTTGTTTGACTTTGTTTTGTTTGTCTTTTGAAAAATTTGAATAAAAATTATTAAAAAATTTTTTTAAAAAAGCTTTCAAGACTTTTTTAAAAAGGTTAAAAAACATATTGTTTTTATTAAAAAGGTTTAAAAACATATTAAAAAGCAATTCCAACACAGAAGCAGACTGGGATAAGGTCTCATCTTAAAAGGCTTGTTGAAAGAGGAAGGTCTTCAATAGGCACCACAAAGATAACAGAGATGGCACCTGTCTAATATTTAAGGGGAGGGAGTTCCACAGGGTAGGGGCCACCACACTAAAGGTCTGTTTCCTATGTTGTGCGGAATGGACCTCCTGACAAGATGGTATCTGCAGGAGGCCCTCACCTGCAGAGCGCAGTGGGTATATAAGGGATAAGTCGGTCTTTCAGGTATCCTGGTCCCAAGCTATATAGGGCTTTGTACACCCAAACTAGAACCTTAAACTTGGCCCGGTAGCAAATGGGCAGCCAGTGCAATTCTTTCAGCAGCGGGGTGACATTTGGCCATACCCTGCCCCAGTGAGCAGTCTCGCCGCTACATTTTGCGCCAGCTGCAGCTTCTGGACCAACCTCAAGGGCAGCCCCACATTTTCCAAATGAAATGTAGAAAAATCCTGTTATTCTTCTGAGTACTTTAGTTTTGGACCAACATTTGCAGAATGGGGCAAAAATTAAGTGTTTGTGTTCTGTCTTTTCCAGTCTCAGGCACTGTTTGTTGCCTATGCCAAGACACCTTCATGTACTCTGTTATCAAATAATATAAGCCAGGGTTCTCTATTGTTTCGGTTCTCCTGAAATTCACTGCTCATTACATCTTGTGGAAAGAAACACTTAACTTTTACCATATGGAGAACTCCCATTGAGACTTTTAAATAATATTCTGTGTATAATAACCCAGTGTGAATACATATATAATAAGTTGGCTCTTCTTTCTCCAGTGTATATTATACAACCCCAAAAACTCTACACATGATACTAAACATTCAGCACTTGTAGTTTGGCAAGTTTCTGAAAATGAAGAAATCACTTTCATTCTACATACCCAGAAACAATATAACAAGAAGTGGACTGAAGGGTCCTTCCTTCAGTCAATTGTTCAACACGAAATGCAGCATGGATACCCACAGGAACCTGAAACTCTCTTTGATGTAATCCTAGCATCCCTAAAAGATACATGAAAAACAATCCGATGTACGTTTATTCCATAAGTAGGTAGCAGGGCAGTGGAGGGGGATGAAGATATGAAGCTCCACCACTTAATTCACAGCAGGTACAGTGAGGTCATCTCTTGGGGTGCTACTTGCAAGCCACACAAGCTTTTCTCAGAGATAAACCCACCAGATAAGCTAAGCGGAAGGAGAGATAGGTTACATTAGCACGTATGGCTGAGAGTTAAACTGCAGATTTTATTTTGAAAAATTCTCATTTTTCTTTTTTATGACCAACCAAGCTTTTGAGTCCACCAGAACTCTTCCTTCATCAGGCTGGACGTTAAGCAAAGTTGGGGTCAGATGGAAAAATCTGGCTTGGTATTGAAACCATACGGTCTGGATTGGTCAAAAAAACCCATTTTTGTTATATAAGGAGAGGCATGGCTGTGAGGGCTGTCATGAAAAATGCCTGCACTTCAGAATTCACCACTATACCACTAGTAACAAGCAGTAACTCACTGCTCTCAGCTGTAATCTCCTGGATTTATTCAGCCTGCACAATGTTATAGACCTGTCTTTGGCTGAAAGTTGTAAGCAGCATTTTCACTTGTTCTGCATTTTTCTGGCTAATGCAGATCTGAGATTCTTATATCTACAAAATCATAATCTGTGAACTGCTCCAAAGAGCAATAAGTTATGTGTAACAGGAAGAAAGAGATGCTGAATCACTTCCACTGCTGGCTGTGCCCTGGAACTGTTGCTTTCCAGGCACCCAGAATCCCAGCATCTTCTTTAGTTTTATCATTATGAATGCAAGAAAATGACATTTTTTTAAAAAAAAGAAATACTATCACTGTGATTCTCAAAACTTCTTCATGGTAATGTTAATGCTAATGTAACATTTGGAATTCATAGAATTGCATGTAAGCATGAACACAAAGAATTTCTTGTGGAGTTGGAAAATTCATATCAATTAGTATACAAGTACAATCCAATTAAATTTTGTTCCTAGATTACAGATAACGTATTGTTTCCACATTCTGGTTCAACATATGAACTATGGTTTAGCATATTCAATCAACTATGACCTAACTTTTCCATATGTACACAGTTGAAGGGAGGGTCACTTCAAAAAGTGTGAGGATCAGTTATGATATCAGAAGGATACCTTTAAGGGCTGTTTACATTGTTTATCTATACACCTTAAGATGTTTTAAGTCAAGGGTGGCTAACCCCCAGTTTGGGGGCAAATGTGCCCCCAGCAAATTTTTATAGCCCCCTAAGACCCCACCAATTTTGATGGCTGCAGGTAAAAGAAAAAAAAATAGACAGTGCTGAAGTGGGCAGAGTCCTGATGTGTATGCAGTTTGCCCCTCCCAGTCATCAGACTGATCATTGGATGAGTGGAGAGGGAATGAAAACCTTCCTTTTTAGCTGAGCTGCATGGATCAGACATTCCCTTTAAAAGAAGAGAATTTCATTGCAGAGCATGGTATTGCTATCAATATTTTTTACCACAGTCTGCTGAATAAGCTGGACAAATACAAAGATGACAATCTGAAAGAGGGTCTGCTGCTGTCCCTTCACCATCTCCCTTAAGATCATTTATTTATTATGAAATTAACTTGAAGGAGGTAATGCCTTGGATCAAAAGTAATCTAAATACAATCTTTCCCTGCCCTTCGATTTCCTGGTGCAGAACGAAAGGTGTCTCCTGTTTCTGTATTAGTGTTAAAGGGAGAAACATTGTTTAAACGCCAATAAAAATATCAATGAGTAATAGATATTAACTGCTTTTTATTTTTTATTTTTAGTAAACATGTTTTTTCTCATGGAGTGCTGAGCTATTAGTGTAATACCTGACAGCCTGCAAATAAAGTAAAAAGGTTTTTTTTGCTGAGAAGCAAGAAAATCTGTTCTTGCTTCATAGCAAAAAGGAGGAGGGACAAATGGAAAATTCTCCAATAAAGTAATCAAGCCTAGCTTGCTTATCTATTTCCCAGATTTAAGGTGTTGCATCAACATACACAGTGTCCAGATAATGTGCAATGAAATGGTTATAAAATACATTTTTGTGAGGGCAGACAGGAAACAGTTCTCACAAATTTTCTAAAGCATCTGTCCCATCTGGAGAAATAAAACAAGACAGACATCTCAGCTTCCCTCCAAAAAGTTGGGTGTCTCTGCAAGCCCCTCTTAAGGGAGTGAGCAGAACTCTGTGTGTGCACTTATTATGGCAGTTAAAATGTTCTATATCCTGCAGGGAGTGTGAATTTGGCACAATGGTGCAGCTCTAAGGAATTGTGGTTCCTTATATCTATTAGCTAGCAGCTTGTTAAAAAACAAAACAAGTTTCATCTTGTTTTGTCAAAGTGGCCCATTTATGCTTCACAACTCAAGAGGTCATGTACCTTAACTCTGAGGAAACACACTTGCTGTTTTAACACTTCCCTTAGGGTTTATGGCAAGGATGATGGTATTTTCAGGAGTGATAAATGAAACTCTGCCTGTTCTGTATAATTTAAGGGAAAGTCTGAGAAGAGGAATACTAGAACAGTAAAATCACCGCCTCTGTCTTCAGATCTGCTAAGCATGACTGTGATTCAGACACAAAAAAACCCTTAACAAGTTAAATCATACCATAATACTTCTGGTTAAACCAATTTAGTCCCATTTGGAAGTAAAATATATTGGATTCAATAATCAACTGAGTTCATGACCAAGATGCTAGTCAGTTTCCAGACATTTATGCTGCATGTACACATTCTGTGTGGCCTTTTCAGGTCATTTAAACATGCTGGTATTGTTCTGCACATTTAATGACAAAGGCCCTAATGTTATATTAGCAGGAACGGTACACAACATTTTGAATCCTACACAAGGTGTGTAGGAAAACGACTGTGTGTAATTCTTCCTGAAAGGTGAGTTACATGTGTGAGGGTTACCTGCCTTGTCCCAGAGTGGTGTAAAAGGGTCAATACATTACAAAGCTTTTTTTTTTTTTTAGCTTCCGGGTGGAGGATTGGATCTGTATAATAAGTCGCTGACGACGTTTCAAAGTGAGTGCTATGAATGGATTCAAGAGTCTGGGCCTTTCTCTTCCAGCTCCACTTCCTGGGGTTGTCTACTTACTGGGGCAACCCTTACTGCGGTGACTATCTAACTGACCACCCTCAAGGATGGTTCGGTTTAAATTAATTCCTCTTTTTTTAAATAGTCATTCACTTTTGATAAAACTTTAAAGGGATTTTGTTAACCATTAAAGTAAAATCTCGAAGGAAAGAGAAAAGGGATTCCTTCTTCCCGACATCAGCCCCGGTTTGTTTCTTTCAGCAATAGAAACCGGTTGATTCACCAGCTAGACCAAGATAAACTTTTTTTTTGCCGTCTGCCATTTCAAAACAATAAAAGCATAAAACGTTTGCAGGATAGCTCTGCTACTCTACCAGTAAATTAGTGAGCGATGGGAAAAAGAAAGCCCGCTGCTATAACCTGAAACAGCCTTTACGATGGGAAATCGGCGCCAGCTACAGTGTAGCTTTCACAGCTGTGCCGTGGACTGCGTGTTTTGAGGGCAGCAGAAGCAGCATCTGCTAAATTCCTCAAGGGAAGGGGGGGGAAACCCTTTTACCTGGCTATTCTCTCAGTTCTAGTTACAGAAGCTGTCTTGAGTTTATCGGTTTTGTGCCAGTTGAAATCAGTTTAAACTCTGGAGCTGCGATCCTATGCACATAAAGGCTGCGTACCTTATTTCCCCCAAAGAATCCTGTGAACTGTAGTTTGTTAAGGTTGCTGGGACTGGTAGCTCTGTGAAAGTATAAACGAACCACATGTAAGCCGCCTTGAGTTTCATGAAAAAAGAAAGGCGGGGTATAAATAAATGGTGCCTATACAGCCTTCGAACTGGTGGGGAAGCCGCATGGATCCTTCCGAGTACATAGGATCAAAGCAGCATTGTGGCTGCCACTCACGCGTTACTTGAGAAACAATGTTTATCCATTTCTCTGATAGAAAGGCACCTCTCCGATACAAAGGACCTCTCTCAGCTGTCACCAGCAATGGTATTTCCATTATGCCGTTTCCATCTCAGCTCCTCTCTATAAGAACTGAAACTTTCAAGAAGGGCAGCCTCAGTCTGCTTCTTTTTTTTCACCTCCCCAGCCCTTTTCCCTTGTGAGTCAAGTCTTTTAGATTTGAAGCCAGCGGGCCGGGGATGTGTTACTACTGATTTTTGTAAGCCGCTCTGCAAGCCTTTTTTGACAAAAATGTGGGGTTTTTAAAAAAGCAAATAAATATATAATGTAAATTCCACTGGTGGCATACTAGATAAGGTGCAATACCATGTGTATTAACTCCATGGGAAACTTCCAGAGGTGCCATGGTAAATTTTGATGTGTAGGCACTCTTCATGACAACCTCCATAGCCAGGCACCTTGTAACAATATGCAACAGAAATGCATTTTGGAACACCGCAGACATTATGGCTTCAGTACCATGCCATATTTCCCATCTACCTACCTACTCACCCATTGCTTAACATCCGGCCTGATGAAGAATTCTGGCAGACCCAAAAGCTTGCTCACTCTTTTGTAATAATTTGATTGGTCCTAATAAAGGGACTTTGGCATTTTTCAAAAGAAAAGCTACAGTTAACCATTAGCCATCTCTTTTAGCTTATTGAGTGGGTTTCTCTTTGAGAAAAGCTTATTTTGCATGCGGAGGATTGGCAAATAGCTTCCCAGAAGAAGACGTTATAGTCCCTGCGATGGACTAAGGTTGGCTTTTCGTTTCTGCTCGTCCCAGCTGCATTGCTCCTTTATTGAACTTCCCGAGCAGGCTGAAGTAGGATTGCTCTGCACGTGCCTTTTAGGGAGGAGGATGTAATGCCGGGATTACGTCACAGAGGGTTTGAGGTTTGTTTGGCTGTGCGTGCCTGCATTTCTTGTTGAACAATTGACTGAAGGAAGACCCTTCCAGATCTACGCTCTCGCGGGAAGGAGAGTGGCTCGGGACTTTCCACCTTCCCATCCATTAATATAGGAGTATGGGTGTTTGTATCCACACATTTTTCTTTCTATAATCTTTATGCTAATCTTTATTTTTAGTAGGAACAATATTTTAATTTCTCCCCATGTAGTCTGATGTTTCATAATATGGGATCTCTCTCCCCACTATATTATTCCTGATAACTCCCACTGTGGTGTGTGCACTGCCTTAATTTTTAAATGTTATCAGCACACGTGTTTATATTTAACAGCAACAATTTCCATTTTGCAGCGGAGGAACTGAAGCCAAAAAGCAATTCTTTGTCCCAAAGATCCGTAGCTGAATTGGGAATTAAATGCAGTCCAACATGCACGTACGCACGCACACAAAAAAAATTGGTTATAATAATAACTAGTGTGCCTTCTCTTTTACTCTCTCGACCAGCTGAAAGTCGGCATTGCTGCAGCCGTACTCTCAGTGGGGCTGCTTGCGTTGACTTCAGGTGCATTTAAGCCCTCTGTGTGCAGCTTCATTTTCCACGCGTTCTCTCCGTTTCTCCTCGACTCCTATGGTCATATCGACACACCTGATTTCCAAGAGTGCCCGCAGAAATATTTCTCGGTGGGGCGCAATGTCTCTGAATTGTTACTTCAGGTCATTGGCAACCCACACTCACGATTACATTTAGAATGGGGGGGAGTGCCCCCCTTGCCTCTCCGTCTTGTTCTTTCCTGTTTTTCTCATACTTTATACGAAGGAGCTATTTTCTGCAAACTCTTTAGCTAGGAGAAGAATCCACGTTTCTGCTATGAATGGAGTGGCTCAGGAAAGGAAAGCTCAAAAAGCCCCCCAAAAAGAAGCTCAGGAAAGTACCATTTGTGCTTGCAGGTGGATCTTGGTATTGCCAGGGACAGCATCCACAACTAGAGATTCCTGGCTCTTCGCAGGGACTACGAACTGTCTCCATCAGGACCTTCTGAAGTTCCATCCAACCGTGTGATTCGATACCTCCCCCCCCTTTTTTTTTGCTGCAGACCCTGTACAAAATTTACAGCTCTGTAACTTGTAATTAAGCATGTAATGACTGAAAACGGCGCCATCCAAGGAAGGTGAAATGGATAATGCTACTGAACTAGATAGGGGAACACCCAACTGTATAAATGGTCACAGAATTTACACACACAAACACACACGGTTCCATTGAGCATCTCAGTCCTAGGTTTATCTGGAAGTGATTTCAATGGGCCTTATTCCCAAGAAAGTGGACATACATTGCAGCCTCGACCTTTTTTAAATATTATTTTAAATATATTTAACGCATCCACCTTCCTGCTTTAATACCATATGGATTAATTTATATCAATGCACACACCCTTTCCCCCAGATTCTAGGCTATTTTACACTATGGGTAATATAGCGTTTAAGCTTATATAATAATTACATGCAAATAGTTGCCCGATACGAATAATACTAATTATCTAATAATGTATAACTATTATGAGATTCCCCTCCGCCCCATTTCAACCTTCACCCTATTGCCATTGCAATGTACCCCCTCTCCCGGTTTGATAACAGATGCAGGAAAGTTTGATAATTAAACTGTTAAAGTTCTTGAATGCTGAGTGGCAGGAGCTGAGGAGGAATGCGATAAAGTTTAAAGCGCTTTTTGGTTTTTATTTTACGTAATTCTAAACGGCGATCTTCTCGCAACTACAGCTTGCAGTATCTGCTGTCGTTTAAACCGAGCAATCGCTCTACCCTTCACGTTTATTGGTTCTCCAAACATTCACCATCCCGACCACCGGGATGTAGGCTGCATTACTTCACAATAATCCAGAAAAACGTCTACATTTCCTAGTTCCTTACTAAACCGAATTAAAACCTTCACTTCTCCCCTAAGAAAGGGTAGAACCATCCACCTATAAACTTCCCTGGTCAAACTAAGGGAGGTTCACGAGAAAAACTAATTCGCCTGCCGAAGGCTGAGAGAGAACTGAGAGGGGTCATCTTTTCACCGACTACCGTTTAGAATCTAAAGATACTGTAGCAATACACGTACAGAGTTCCAGAGAAGTCTTTATCATAAAAAAATCAAGCATAATGTCATGTAATGTAATATTTAAGTTAGATAGGTCGACTGATAAGTGACAGAGTAACATGTTTCACTTGGGAACCCGACTATGCCCCGTATGTAGCCAGAGATAGACCCATCCTGTCTGACGAGCGGTTCAGCATCAAGCCACTATAGCCTCTTCACCTTCCACTGTTGCACTTTTTTGCTTTGCAACCAAGAGGACAGAGACTGCCAATCATCACTGTCAGTGATACAGGAAAAAGTGTTTAAAAACTTCCTCATGGCCTGCAGAGGTCTGGCGTAAGACAGAAAGGGGTGGGGAGACAGTAATTCTTTGGGCTATTATTTTTCACTCGGCACAGTTTAATAATGCATGTGTTGTGGCAAATATATTAATAGGCATTACATCTGGGACGTGATCCAAGGCCTTTTAAATCCCACCGATTTCAGTGGGAAGCTAAACCAAACTCTTGAATTCTACACACACCTGAGTGTAACTCCCATTGAACTCAGTGTGACATATCTGAGCAGACGTGTATAGGATTGTACTGGAAGAGTCTTGTGGTGTATTAAAGATTAACAGATTTATTAAGGCATAAGTTTCGCAAAGTAGATACCACTTTATCAGATGCATAAAACGTGTATCCTATTCTCTTCCCTGCCACACACAGGCGTAGGAGGGGATTGTAAATAGTTGGGCAAAAGGTGCTGTCCAGCTAGGACAATCCGATGTAAAGTTTAAATGTTTGTAAGATAAGCACAGTGGCCCATTCACAGCAGAGGACCTGCTTAAATCTTTCCTGTTGAAATTAGAGACTTACAAGTGTTTAACTTGGGAGGATGGATCAAGGATATTGTTATTTCCTGCCTCTCCCCCTCCCCCCCCCAAACGGCAGGGGAACAACAAAAAAGACACCCCCCAATCGAGCAGCTCATTGGTGTCTAAAAGGCGATCAAAACTGCAGCGTTCCAGAAACATGGAATGAATACAAAAGTCCTTGAAATCGTTAAACTGATAATATTTAAAGAGGATCACTATAAACAAATAAGCCGGCCTGGAACTGTTCACCAGCTGATTCTCCGACTGTCACTGGAACTAGAAACTGGAAAAGAGGGAGGGAGGCAAATCATCCTCTTTTTCCACGGTTCACGGAAATCTGTGTGATTCCCCAAGGGGACAAGTGGTTTGCAGCTTTTGCAGATCTGATGGATTAAACACAAGCCGTCTTCAGGCGCTCCCATTCGAAGGCAACCTCCCTCCCTCCTTAGGGAACCTTTCCGCGAAGCCTCCTTCCATGTGTACTGTACACGCAGGAAGAGGTTGCTGTACAGATTTCCACGCGATCTTGAACTTCGGTTCAAGATCGAGTGGAAACCTGCAAGCGGTGGGGCCTTGTCTCTCTGTAGGTTGGGGGGGGGAGGGAATTTTATTTGGGTCCGGGGCCGGCCCGGCCGAAATTTACAAGAGGGTGAAACAACAATGATCGGGTTAGTGCGATTGCTCTGTTATAATCCAGCCTTGATTGAACAGTGTCGTCTCCTAACTGTAGGCTTATGAAGACGGCTACAGTCTAATGTGGTGCCTCTCGTATATCTATTGTCTTCGAAGCGTGTTGCACACTCTCCCCCGGTCGCTTAACCTTTGTTTGTTTGTTTGTACTTTAAAAGGCTTCGTTTGAACGTATTTTGGTTTGAAGCTATTCACGTCCCACTTAGGTTTTTTTTTTTTTTTTTTAAAAACAAGGTTATCTAGGTATTGCCTCACAAAAAATCTTCCAACATTGTTTTGCGAAGAACGGGCGGGAAAAACAGAACAGTTAGACGCGCTCTGTAAACAGAAGGGTCCAACCTCTGGTGAAGTTACACCAAAGATGCAAGGGGGACATGGAGTGGGGACGAGTGCCAATGAAATCGACAATGTCTTAATATCGTGAGGTGGAAAGAAAGTCTTGCCATTCCTGAGGCACTTGAAGGGGGGAAGGGGGATGGAGGCGGGGCTACCTGTAGCCGCGGCCAGTTGTTTTAACACTTGCAAGAGACAAGCGGCACAGCCAACTGGGATGCAAGCGCGAACAGTCCCCCTAAGCAATCTGAAGGTTTCTCTAAAGTGGCCGAGCGCAGCAAATCAAAAGGCATCCCGCTGTTTTGGCGGGAAATCGGACTGTAGCGTGAGGGAGGGAGGTGCGCGCTGCCACTTATTTTTCAGGAGAGGATAGTTAACCAGACAGGAAAACGCGCGCCTTCATCTCATAATGACCAGCGGGGAGCGGAGGAGGGAGAGACTTTCGTCCCTTAGATTTGTGATAGCCGACTTTTCTCTGAATCCAAGCAGCGGTTAGTGTGCGGAACTGCCCCTCACCCCAATAGTTGCACAGCATTTAAATTTTACTAATGCTGAACACAGAGAATGCACCATAAAAAACATCACCAAACCGTATCCTCGCAACACATGTCAAATGGAAACGTACTGGTGACATGGAGCTATTGTTAGACAGTCAATCACAGTCTTTATTCTCTTTGTCAAACCCGTGAGGCACACCACTATAATGGGCACTTTATTGTGGACTGGACATGTTTTATGTGACTTTGGTACACACGATCACTTTAACCTGCCAGCCCTGCCTGAGCCCACATACCTTTCTCAGCAATTCCATGGTGCGAATGGGCTTTGGGAGGATGTATACAGACAGCAGTTCATAAAGTGAATGGTGTGTGTTGGCCCACAGAATGGCGAATGAATACAGATAACCGTTCAATTATGCCAAGTGTGTGCATAACTATGTTCTTAGCTGCTGTTTCGTCCTGCCAAGCAGGGAGAAGAATCTTAGCTTGCCATTCTGCTTCCTTGGATTTCAGGTCAGTGTGGTAAGGCTGGAAGCGTTTTCATATGCATCCTGTGGTAAGTTGTCATTTAGCAAATTGTTGTTTATATTTATCCCAAGTCAGCAGCTGACATGGAATCTGCCCTCCAGCCTCCAGATCCAGGCACTGGCCATTGCTTCTAATTCACACATCTTTTATTGAGAAAGGTGGTTTGCCATTTTTGAGGTTGTAGTAAATAGCAGTCTGAGCACACAGGGTGCACATTCCTGATAACAATTTCTCTGCATGAAAATTATGAGGTAAAACTAAATTGTTGTGACATCTCCTCCTCAAAAATATGTAAAAATTGCCTTATTTGTATGTTATGTGAACAACTGAGTTGTTGAAGAAAATCCAAAGAATTTCTGTGAGATCTGCTGGTGTGTCCTGCCAAAGAATTTCCAGACAACTTCATAAACTTGTGCATTTTTGCCATACAATCTTTAACTTCCAAAATATTTTCAGTGCTCAAAATGCGTTACATGCTACCCAACTTCTCAGTTCCAGTTCTTAAACTAGACAGTGCGGTGTCTTGTTGTTGCTGCATTGTTCTTCATTTTGGGAGATAAGTTGAATAATTAAAGGGAAGAGAATGAATGATGATAAAATATTGAAACATTTCAGCAAGCTGAGTGGGCAGTGGGGGAAATAATAGAATAAACCTACAGTCCTACATGTGCTTACTGGGAGTAAGCTCCACTGAACAAAGCAGGACTGCACTATTTAGAGCTAGAAGGGACAAGAAGGCTGTCAAGTCCACAACTTTCCCATACTGTTAGGCAGGATCTTCTTCCTACTATCTCCTAAGTGTGTGCCACCCAGACCAAAACATACCACAATCAGAGAACAAGTGCACTGCAGAAATATACTTGCAAATAAGGGAGAAGGAACAAGTGCAGAGTTTTATTTTAATTACAAAGAGCCAAAAAGTCGCTGCTAGTTCAGATACAGATCTTGACATTCTTGGCCTGTGCTTTTCTCAGTAAGGAAGACTTAGAAGGAGAAAGTCTCTGGCAGGAATGGGGAAACTTAAACTCCCACACTTCACTCCTGCCATTTTAGTGCTATAAAAACTTCTTCAAAGGTTCCCATGGTTACAGTAAGAGATAGGACAGAAGCATAGATTACCTCCCTTCTCAGAGGAGAATCCACCTTACCTATAATGAGTCAATTCAGGACAATACAATATGCCCCTCTGTTTTGTTCTGCTAAGGAAAGCTAATGGTTCAGGTTGGACAGGAGCACAAGGGCTCTGCAGGTGAAAGGTTACTGGCCCTCTGGCAGGCCACTTCTTTTTTCAGGTGGTTATTAAACTGGCCTGGGTTGTAAGTAATTGGCAGTGGGAAATATCCTAGTGAATGTTACAAATGCTTAAGGCTATAACAGGTGATGATGAGCAAGAGCAGGCAGATCAGGGGGTTTCAGCACTTGCGAATCTCTTCATGTCATTTCATGGTTCAAAAGAAGTTGATTTTTAAAGAAAAAAATCTGGTGTCATACTGAAGAGACACTACTGATGATGCTTTCAAGGAGTGAACCTTTTCACATAGGATTAAACTGTTTTATAAGCTGAAATGATTTCACATTTTTTAAAAAGTAGTACCTCTTCTGCACATTCCTCAAGATTGTTGCCCTAAATTGTATTCACCCTGAAATACCTGCAGTGTAAGGTAGCTCAAAATGATTCAGAGTTTCAGGTTTACAGGGGCTTCACATTCTCTTTTATAAAAGGAAAAGCTTTGTGCGTAATTGGGAATTCCCCATTGAATAAATGGAGTGTTCCTGTGCTGACAGAAGAGAGTGGAAAAGCCCACTCACATGTGCTTTGGAGCTTATTCAGCAGTCTGGTGTCTTGGCCAGAGTGCAATCTTATGCAGTTCAAAGGTATAATAGTTCAGATAAGTATAGGATTTCATCTAAGAGACTGAATGCACAGTGTTTCAAAGGTGTTAGGGCAATGTATTTGAAATATTACACCACAACTCCTCCATATCATAAATGTTTCACTAAAATCTGGACTATAATATAAGTGTGGAGCAAAGATCAATAAAGATACAGAAATAGACAAGATAATGATATGGCATGGAGAATGAAGCCATACTGCTCAATGAAAGCAACTGAGCTTATTGTTCACAGAAGTCATGTTGAATGCTGTATTTTCAACTGTAGTTTATCCACTAAGGGATTGAATAGCACAATCTCTTTCCTCCTCCAACTATGTCTTCTTGACAGCACTACCAGTATTACACAAGGCATTCCATCAGACTGCAGAAGCAAGGTCACTCCATTGACTCTGCTTTTGGTTCTTCTTCGGTTACCTAGCAGAAGCCATTCAATCAAGCTGCAGAGCAAAGGGAGAGAAGGGTGACGGTTAGGATAGAGAGAAGTGCTGCCATTCCATTAGCTTTCTCTCTCCCTCAACTGTTCATTCCAGCTGATCATCATAACACAGACATGTTCTTGGACTCCAACTTCCATCAGCTATAGTCATTTTAATGGCCAGTCTTGAGGTTACCAGTGCATGGACCACAGTGGTTAGCCTATCCCAGTCCAGATATGCCCATAGCTGATGTGCCAGACAAAGCTGGAAAAAGCCACTCCTAGCCACAAAGGTCTCTTGGGCCTCTAATACCAAAGATGTACCAGGAGTACCTCCAAGGTATGTAACTGTTCCTTCATAGGAAGGGCAACCCCATTTGAGAACAGGCAATTGGCCTGTCTTCTGGATATAGGAACCACCTACCCACAAAGCCTCCATTTTTTCCAGGATTCAAACAGTTTATTGGCTCTCATCTAGCTCACCATTGCATTCAGGCACAAATCCAGGGCTTGCACAGCAACTCCTAATTTAGACATTATTCAGATGTCATCAACATGTGATGACAATGAACTGCAAATGATCATCCCCAATGGGTTCATGCATATATTAAATAACATTGGGGACAAAATAGTGCCATGCAGAACCCCATAGCATAAGTATGAAACAAGTAAACTCTTTGCAATATCTGTTAGTCAGTCCGTAATTTATTATTGCAAGTAATAAGACATCACAATATATTCAGTACCCTATGCTAATTTTCAGTTGCATTATAAGTCATTCTGCATAGTTCTGGTAAACAGTAGCAGCGGCATGATATTTTGGTCTGTACCTCCCACCTACATGTAGCCTAATGAGCCATTCATTGCTGGTAATTCTTTTACTGTGCACTCACTCTTAACAGCAGACTCCGTCAACAGTACCACTTGGTTCTACAACTCCTCTTGCATGTATAGATGTATGAAATATCTATAACAAAGAACTGCATGGATTCACACAAGGATTTAAAAAAACCTATCTTATTTTGTTTAGATCCTGTTCATAGGGAACTGGAGTGCTAGTACAAGTGGGCGATCTGCGGTATACAGGGTTGCAGTCTTCTCAATGCTTCTCAATAGTTATTCCAACTATGCCACATTCAAAAGTACTTTTGAAACTTCCTTCAGTTTCAAAATCAGTCTTTTCTCATGGCGTGTGGGTGGATGCCATAGTGCCAAAATCCCCCTTGGGCTTAAGGCACTAATTTCACAGTTCTTTTGATGCTGGGCAAAATACTTTCAACCAGGGTAATGGAGAGGAGCTCGTCTATATATTTGATGTTTGTAGTTTTATTTTTTCAGTATATACCACTTATTCTTTTCAGACATGGTACAAAATGTACAAATAATGTTTAACCTAATCACTGAAAGTGTGTTCAAGCACTGGAGAAGAGAGGGTCTGATCTTGGAAACCTTTTAAATGAATAGCTTTGACATGCAGTAATTATTTTTATTGAAGTAAGAAGATTATTCCACTATCATCAGGTAATGGATTTAAAAGTGTTTCACCTTCTGTTTATACTCAGCAGGAATTGGTACTTCAAAAGATTTAATCTTTTAATAGCATCATTTAATAAAACCTGATGGTCACTGCACTATGCTCTCTGCTAGAAAAAATATAATGTCTGTTCAAAAGCATTATATTTTATTGAAATGCACATGGACATAAATTATCTGAAAGCTCTGTATTGCATTTAATTAAAGGATTTTGAATGCTAGATCATGTATTTGTTTGCAGTGGAGACTGATGGTGTGCTTGTATGTAAACATACAAAAATATGCATGATAAATCCACATTTTTATTTGGTTATTTTTGAGACAACTATCTTACAATATGTTAGTGCCTTTTTTGCTTTTTTCATGTGAATGGCAGCTAGTTCTTTCACAGGTTAATAATAATTTTAGCTGCTACTAGTTGGGTTTATTGATTTTGCTGTTGTGTAACCCAAAACCATTGTACACTATAACTTAATGTGTAGTCACAGGAAAATAACCGTACACTTGGAACAGACTTGAAAATCAAATACTCACCAAATACAAATCCACCCAACCAAAAGCCCTTATAAGGAAAAGAGAAAAACAGTCAAATTGCACTAAAAGCCACCACTTTTTGTGAGGTGAGCTGAAAAGACTTAATTTAGCTGGGTAAAGAAATTTCTCATGTTGGCATGCAAGAATGTTTTGCAACTGTTCATAGAAAACGCAATTGTATTTTCTAGCACAGGGGAAGGCAACTTTTTTTTTCTGTTGAGGGTCACATTCTCCTAGGACAGCGTTTCCCAACTAGTGGGCCACCAGATGTTGTTGGACCACAACTCCCATCAGCCTCAGCCAGCATTGCCAATGGTCAGGAAAGATGGGAATAGTGGTCCAACAACATCTGATGGCCCACTAGTTGGGAAATGCTGTCCTAGGAGTAATCTGTCATAGGCCACATGCCAGTGGTGGGTGGAGTCAGAGTTGCTGATGGGTGGAGCCAGAGACAAATGTATTCTGGATTGATTTATGTGGAATAAAGTCTGCCCTGCTTCAATTTTCATCATGGCTGAAGATTAGAATTCCCAGTCCTAATGCAGGTCTCCTCTGAAGTAAGCACCTCTGGGTTTGATGGGATTACTCTTAAATAAGTATACAGGGGATTTTCTTTTCTAAGCACAGCAGACCAGTACAGCTTCTGTTCTGGAAAACAAGTGAAGTAATTCCTTTCTGACTACATACACACATGGCAGAAAACATACCAATTTGTTCTTAGGCAACTGGAGGGGGGGTCTTTTCCCCAAGCCATCCAACCAGGAAGAAAAGTAATTAAAAGCAATATTAATTTATTTTTTATCAAGTAAAATACTTCCCCTTCCAGTTATTATGAATCTATATAGGAAGAGGGAAGCAGTTTAAAAAGCAAGAAGAATGAACAGAAAGCAGTTGATTTCAAAGGGGGAAAGAACTGTGAAGGGATGGAAGAATAGGACAGCTTCAGAAAGCATCTGAGTCTGCATAAAATGAGTTTGGGGGTTTGAGGTTGTCCATTTGTGTGAGATGGAATGCAAAAATAGGTGCACTAATTACAATTAAGAATTACTTATTATTTCTAGACCAGAATACAAAGTTGTAAAACTTTATAAAACATTATAAAATATATTTGTGGGAGTGTATCTCATTTACAAACTGTAGTAGGATTAGATTTGCTAAGCAAAATCCACACAGCGCAGTCCTATGCATGTGTCTTCTGAATAGAGATGTCTTCTGAACACATGTATCACTGTGTTCAATTAATCTAACTTCCTCGGTGTGTTTAGGATTGCACACTTACAAAACAATCTCCAATGCATATTCACTCAGAAGGAAATTCCACTGTATGTAGCATAAGTATGTTTAGAACTGTACACTAAATGGTTGTTTATGAACCCTGGATAAAGAGAGACTGAAGGCCAATTTACAATCACAAATCTGGAAATGCTATATGGGACACTGAGGGTAGAAGCACACTCACAGTTCTGCTGGTTCCAATGCATCTCCACCTCTCCTGAAAATGAGGGCACATGACACTAGTCAAACCCCACCCCTTTTTACTTTAAACCTGGTAGGATCAGCTTGAGTGCACCTTTTTTAAAAAAATTCAGCTTCGAAGAGATTTTGCAACTGATTGGAAGATCAACCCATCCCCTCTCCAGGTGTGGATAATGGAAACACTTTGCTGTAGGCGACTAGTGTGTTCACAGCCCAAGTTTGTGTGTTCTCTCCCATTATGTGCACAATATAATTTATTTAAAAGGATATTTTCCTATAGCAACTGGTTTACCGTTATTTAGTATAGGCTACTGATAACACTTTGCAAACAATGGCAAAAGTGGCAATCACTGTACAATCATATTGTGCATATAATGGCTTAAAGTTAGTATTTCCAGTGATTATATTCTATTCAAGTTATTTTTGCTACATTCAGCTTACACCCCTACCTTCCAAACCATCTGCTCCCATTGGTGGTACATGCCCTGGTCTCCTCTCACCTAGACTACTGTAATGTGCTCTACATGGGGTTACCCTTGAAAATGGTCCGGAAGCTGCAACTGGTACAGAATGGGGTGGCTCGCCTGTTCAAGGGTAGCCGCCAGCGAGACCACATTACTCCAGTGCTGAAGGAGTTGCACTGGTTACCAGTTGCTTTCCAAGCCTAATTCAAGGTGTTGGTTTTGACCTTTAAAACCCTGTACGGTTTCGGCCCAGTCTATCTGAAAGAGCGCCTCCAGCATCATCAATGTTGCCGCCCAACAAGATCAGCCTCAAAAGACCTTCTCTCCGTCCCACCAGTTAAATCAGCTAGACTGGTGAGACCTAGGGAGAGGGCTTTTTCAATCGTGGCACCCACTCTATGGAACTCCATCCCAAATGACATCCGCCATGCCCCCGCCGTGATGAGCTTCCGCCGGACCCTGAAAACCTGGCTCTTCAGGCAGGCCTTTGGGGTGGGTTAGATTTTAGTGTTATTGTTGGAATTTTAAGGTTCTAATGTGAACTATATGTTTTTATGTTGTGCGTCGCCCAGAGAGGCTGGACAACCAGCCAGACTAATAAATTTAATAAATAAATAAATACCTCCAGCATTTCTAGGTGACACATGGTAGGGTGGAAGTATTATCTTTATGAAAGATGATGCGGGGGGAAGTGCTAAGAATGCCTATTAAGCTATACTCCCCATATAATAACATCACAACTGTAATGCAACACACTCAATAACATATTTATTCTTTTAACTTTACTATAGATTACCTCTTTTTTGACCTTTTAAATTCAGGAATTTTTCTACATTTGTAATTACAGCTTGCTCAGGAAAAAAAAATACAAAGAGCAACCTTCACAATTTCATATGGTTCATGTTTATTTTAGTAATCATCTTCCGCTTTCTATGGAGTGTAGCAAATATTTTACTGTAATGTTTATGTAATATCCAGAGTTGAGCTAGGATGAAAATCAGATTGGCATTTAGCAGGGAACTAGGTAAATAAACATTTCAAGAGGAGAAATGACCAGACTTTAAGAATGAGACAAGGGGGAGCAAATCCTGTTTGTTGGACTAATGAGATCAATGAGACCTTTTAAGTCAATGTGATGAGTAGCACAATTTAACTCCAAGTAAAAGAGATTTATAGTGATGTTTAGAAACTGGGAATGCCTAGAGAAAATGAAGTGTTGAGCTCCTTTAAGCATATAAAAGTGTTTATGGGAGTGAAGAGCATTTTGATTTAATCTTGCTAACATCTGTCCATTTCAAACCTGGAAACAGCCTAATATTCACCTAATAGTCTTAGTGCATCTTGTAATGAAACTAATTAAGCAAACAGCTTGGCTAGCTGCTCCTATGCTTCCCTTGTAGTAGAAATTTAACATAATCTCTTTTATTCATGGAACAGCTAAAACCCATCCCTTTACAAACATTTCCCCCCTGTTAATCTTTCAATATTGAAGACTTCATCTTGAGGGGATTGTGCTCTCAACATGCCATAGCAAAGAACAGGAGGTGGGGAGGGTGGAGAGAAGGGAGCCTTAAATTTCTCTAGGGAAAGAAAGTTTTTGATCTTACCAAACCTTACTCCCCCCTACTTTTTGTTTGCAACATCTATAAAATGCTTCTAGGCAAAATTAACTTTAAAGTCTATAAAATTGTGATATATCATTGAAATCATGACTTTTATAGCATTCTTTTTTATTGCTGGCCAGGGGAAACCTGTGCTATGGTGTGAAAGCATCGTATGCTTTGAAGATGACTGATGATAGCAAGGCGTTTTCAGTTTCAGTTACTCACGTTAAAAGTACTTCGGCCAGGATCCAAAGAACTGTTTAGCTCATGCAAGGCACCTGCAATAGCTCAGTGGAATTTTGGACTTTACAAATATGTTGAAACACCCTGTTATAGAAAAAAGAAATCTAAAGCTTTTGGGCCCACAGAACTAGCTCATGGTTCTTTGAATCAATGCCAACTCAGTATTCAGCAAGATGCCCTCAATGGGCTTCCAACACAGGTGCACACACTTCATCTTCTTCACCATAGTTCCTGCTGCCTATCCACTATTCACTACAGCTGTCTATTCACTTGCCTCTTCCTCTGGGTCCAATCCACACCACCTCCCAGAGAGAGAGAGAGAGATGACAAGGTGTGCAGAGGTACGGCTTCCTCTGCTTGCTGTCTCTCAGAGAGAGCAAATGGACAGGCAGCAACAGCAAAGAGGAGCAGCAGCAGATTCAGGAAGCTCCAAGATTTGTAGTGGGCTCCCTTCTTTGGCATTGGCCTCAGCAAGTGCTCAACCATGCCCACCTCTGACACTGGCCATGCTTTTTATCCTCACTTTAAATGGTAACATCACATCTTGAAGTTTATCTTCATGATTATATGGTAATTGATGTAATGTGTAAGAGAAATATACACATTGCACTATCTGTACCTCTGTACCTGTTGTACTTTATGGGATTATACAGCCACATGAGTGGCTGTATATTATAGTCAGCATGGATTTTTCACATTCCACAATGTTAAATTGAAAATACCCCCATGCCATTCTGATCCTTCCCATAAGCTCATTTCAAAACAAAACTGTACAAAACTTATTGTCCTGAACTCAAAAACGCTTGCTTAAAAATCCTCTAAATTTTCATGGTGATATACAAAACAGTCAGAGAGAATCGAGAGTTCAAAGTGTAAAAGGAGAGAGAGAAAAACCAGATCCCTTCTTTTTCTGTGAGAGTTCTCTAATCTGTTGAAATTAATTAAAAATCAGCCATGCTCACAGAATACCTGTAATTCCATTACTGACCTTGCCCAATACTCTGGCCTTCATCCTCTGCAGTTTAAAAGTTAAAAACTGCCTGGCTGTTTTTTAATTAATTTAATAAATTTTGGCTTGAACTCAATGATAATGTCGGGCATGCTCAGTAAGAACCAACTGTCAATGTTCTAAAAGCCAGACTCACAGCTGCTGGGCTTGCCTAATAAGGAGGCCACACCAACACCAGACTTTGATTTCACTTGAGATAGTCATGGTTTCCCCCAAATAATCCTGGGAAGTGTAGTTTGTGAAGGGTGCTGAGAGGAGGCTTCTATTCCACGGACAGAGCTCCAGTGGCCGGAGTGGTTTAACAGTCAGCTGCTCTGTTTGAAGCTCTGTGAGGGGAACAGGGCATCTCTTAGCAACTCTCAGCACCCTTCACTAACTACACTTCCCAGGGTACTTTGAGAGAAGCCATGACTGCCTATTCCTGGCCTGAGACTGATCCTGTATCTTTAGGAGAAGAGAAAGTCAGCCAAGTGCAGGTGTTCTTGCAACCCTGTAATGAGAAAAACCACAAGGTGGAATTCTCCCTTCCCCCTGCACAACTTTTAAAGATACAGAAGACCTCTTGGAGGCTGGGCCTGGCAACCAAGAGGTCTTCTGTATCTTTAAAAGTTGTGCAGGGGGAAGGAAGAATTGCACCTTGTGGTTTTTCTCATTACTGGGTTGCAAGAACATCTGCACTTGGCTGACTTTCTCTTCTCCTAAAGATACAGGATCAGTCTCAGGCCAGGGACCTGGCAACCCTAACTTGAAGGCAGTCCATTTCATTTTCAAGAGTGATTGCACAGGAGTAAATCTGATTGAACTCAATAAGTATGGAAATCATCAAACCTATCTTCACCTCCTCCTCCCTCCCATCACCTGCTTTTGCCCCTATTCCTCCCCCTCACTTCATCCTCTCCCCTTCCAATCCCATCCTTCCCCCTCCCATGCCTTCTGCTCCCCCCTCCCCCCTTCTTACTTCCCTCTACTCTTCCCTCCCCCCTCCTCCTACCCCATAGTCAGTTTTACCTATCCTAGCCATGATTGCAGGGGAGTAAATCCCATACTCAATAAGCACGCAAATTATCAGACCTTCCTTTCCTCTCCTTTCCCTCTCCCTTCCTTCTCCCTTCTTCCTTTCCTCCCCTCTTCCGTCTTCCTCTTCCGCTGCCCACACCAGGCTTCCCTCCCCGTGGTCAGTTTTACCTGTCCTAAACATGATTGCATGGGAGTAAATCTCACTGAGCTCAATAAACATGCAAATGATCAAATCTACCCTCCTCCCCCACCTGCCTGCTCCCATCCCTCTCCTCACCTCCCCATCTCCCGTGGTCAGTTTCACCTATCCTAAGCATAATTGCAGGGCAATAAATCCCACTGAACTCAATAAGCATGCAAATGATCAATCCATTCTCAGCAAACTTGCACAGGATTCCATTTCTTACCTCCCAGACTAAAAAGCAGAGAAATTCACTAATAGGCAAAAAACCTTGCAGTTTAAGAATGTACCTATAGCCCACAGATATTTCTATCAAACTTTAAAAAGCAGGGAAATTGGGCAGCTACAGAGAATGCACCAGGGGAGCAGGACACCTGACCTCCTCTCTGAGATATTGGACTGCCCTACAAATTTGTAAAAATGCAAACACAATTTGGGTTGGTCTTTCACAGTCCAATCCACTTCCTCTGCAGCTTGGAAGAATTTGGTATCATGTGCCTCTGAGCATATGGTGAGTGTTGTCAACACCTGCAATCAGCCCAAATAATAGAAAAAAGATATTATCTTGAGCTTTGGCTTTAAAAAGACATGAACAGGCCATTAGCCATAAAAATCACAATAAAATCTGTTTAAAATTTGTTTACACTGGCCAGCTGTAAGGGAAGCGTGTTGCATAGTGGCTTGAAATGTGTATGGAAAAGAAGGTTAGCAGTTTAGAATTGTTAAAACCCTGGGCTTAACAGGCTTCACAATTCTTCTCTAAGGTATCATGGCACAGTGAAAGCAAGCTGATGGGGTCCATTAGCATGAATGATGGCTTCCTTTTACACAAAAGTCAATTTGCAGGTAAAGTGTTTCACACTGTCAAGAGATAAATAAGGAAAGCTTTCCTGAAAATGTCCTCAAGCTGATCTTGGGGCAAAGGAGGGTCTCACTTAAGACAAAGCAACTGTTTGTTTACATTGATAAGTTTCACCTCTAAACAGCTAAGCTATTTTTTTTCAAGGTGACAAATTAGTAAGTGGATTCCCAGGTTACCTACCATTTTTCATTTTAAACTCTGACATAGGTAAGTTTCTTAATCTAAAATGTATGTAAACATTTCTGTCAAATTGTGTAAGCCAATATTTTACTTTCAGGATAGTGCAGTTTTGGAAGATCTCTGATACTACTGAAGCTGTAGAATGTCTGTCATTAAGTTTATTGGAAGGAGGGTGGAATAATTTTATAATGTCTTAAGGCATTTTTGGCCTACCTCAGTATTGTTAGTATATAACAGTAGGAATAAGAATAGTTGGAGTTTGAAGTATGTTCCAAAACTAGTTCTGTAACCAGCCTTCCTTGTTGGGAGGGGCAGCCACATTTCTAGGTGGGACATTTGGGGGGAGAGATGCATAGCGCCAGCCAATCCCCCACCTCTACTGATGGAGAGGACCTGAGGGCCAGGTCAGGGGAAGGAAAACAGTGACCTTCTCCATCATTCCTCCTCCATCCAGAGAGTGTGGTAACTTAACATGAATGAAGTTTAATCTGTTGAATTGTCTCACCCTTTTTGAGAGATTTCCCCAGGAATACCAGACTCAAAAGCTTGACTTTGCCTATAACTACAATTCCCTTCTTCATGAACTGAACTACTTTGTAAAGACAGTGAGCTATTGAGCTTGGCTTTGATGCTGCATTAGATATCTCAGTTTGGATTCCATTTGAAAAACAAACTTGTCCATACTAGAAGTTTAGGGAAGGGCAGAGAGAAAATAAATATTACAGGGTGTGTTTGTTAATTCTTCCTTGAGAGTCCCTCCTTCAAGTCTTATTCCTGACCTTTAGCCTTTCCTTCCAGTTGGACAATCAAGGGGATTTTTTTAAACTGGCTGCTATATAAATGATGAACTAAGCAATTGGAAACTAATTGTAGAAAGCAAGTGGATTTTTTTTTACTGGTTGCTGGGTTGATTTTTCTGTCTAGAAACCCTGAAAAGGCTTTATGATGAGCTGCACTTATTGGAAAAATCAGAAATTAGGCCTGAGTTACAGCCTAGGTGGCCAGCTAGCTAACTGTAGTGTACATAGCAATCTTTCTAGTCCTTTAGGGCTGTTTTCATCCTTTGCCATCAAGCAATCAAGAAAAAGAAAGAAAGCCTCTATGATTGTAAATATAGTGAGTGCTTGCACAGTAAAGGGTCACCATTTTTTCAGATCATTTTTGTTTTATTTCACCCTTCGGCAATAAGCACCAAATCCTGCTCTATTCATTATAATAACTGCAGAATAAACAAACTCTTACTTCTTACTCCAGGCAAACAAAAATGCTTTTTATTGCTGGCTGGGTAGATAGCACAACTGAAAATGAAAAGCAGAGCACAAGAAAGTTCCAAGGGGTGGAGTCTAACTAGCCCATAATATAAAGCTCAAATATTTAATTCTTCAAGGGTTACTATAGAGGTTGGTTTTTTCAGGATGATGTAAGTAATTATAGGGTGACTGTGATAATGAAAAATCCACCCTCAGTCAGGAAAAATGAGCAGACTTATAGGGGATGAGGCTTTTGTTGTGCATTCACTTTGACTTATTTACTGAATTTTTCAGAGGGTCCTATTCTTAAATTGCTCCTGTTCTTAAAACAAGCTATCATACTTTAAATGGAGGTTGTCATGTTTGTCATGTCACAAATTAAAAAGACAATTTTCCAAACAATCCTAGGGGGCACATTGCCCCCATTTGTCACCTCCGACTATAGGCCTGCCCAAAACAACAAGAATTTAATAGTAATATAAATTAATTAATTTGATTTCTTACCCATCCTTCACCATAAGGTCCCAGGGCGGGTTATTAAAAACAGCTGAAAACAAATTACAGTCACAGGAATCAGAAGCATTATTTCACTAGATGCTGTTGAACTACTTCTGCCACAAGATTACCACATTACCATAATCATATGTTCATTTGTAATGGGCCCAAGGAACATTTGCCTTAATTTTTTTTAGAAAAACTGCATGAGGACAAGTAAAAAGAGGTATGGAAAAGTGATCTTTGGGAAAACAGATTATTCATTAGGATTTTTATAATATACATATAGGGTTGCCAGAAGCACCCCAAACGCTAGTGATGTAATTGAGCATGATATATTAAGCATCAACCATAGTTGCTTGGTGCATAGCATTCAAACAAACAAAATCTCTGTCTGGAAATTAAGATAGAATTCTTAGCTAAAAGAGGGCGTTCCCAGATTCAGCTGAAGAGATGGGATCATTCCTTCTCACCTACTTAGGGAGCCTGGATAGGGAACATTTAATTTAGCCCACTTGCTTCTGGCAAGAAGACTTTAAGTGCCCTGACGCCAGTCCAGTGACCAGAAGGCCGTTGTAGGAAGAAGGGAACCTAATGTTGTGGAGATGTTAGATGGGAGGACTCAGGAGTAAAGATGGATTTCCCTGAAGGCTGCAATTCTAAACACACTTACTAAGCCCCATAGAACTAAACAGGACTTATTGTCCTGTTTGTAAGGCTTGTGCTGTTGGTAAGGCTTGACTAGGGATCTTCTGCAAGGATATCCATAACAAAGCAGGGTTGGCAACCCCTTGCCTGGAATGCCCTGCCCCCTGCATTTTAATGTGGCTGTGTGATGTTCCTATATATTAGTGTATTATGGTAAGTGCTGGTTGTTTAGAGTATACATGGTAAGTAGTGAAAGAGGAGGGGGAGTGAATGGGCAGTAGAATGCTTGATGATTGGCTGAATGTTTAAAATGGCTGACAGTATAAATGAAAGGATGACAGGTAAATCTGGGTGAATGTGAGGTGGTGAATTGTGGAATCTGGGGGGAGAAGAGAAAGAGTGGATTGCTTGGTGGGGTTTAGAGAGTTGTTTACCAGGAGGGAGGTGGAGTTCGGATTAGTATTGAGTAAAACCATATGCTTATGTGCCTTAAGAAGAAATCTTGTTAATCTTGTTAGCTTTGTTACCTGTAATAAATACTTAATTTGGTTTACCAAAGGCCTGATCCTTGGCTGGGGTTTCACAGACCAGAAGGGAGGGTAAGGTAATGACCAAGGCTGAAGGGGAACTGTAACAAATGGTGGCAGCGGTGAAGAGAATAACAATACCAGTATTCAGAGTCTCTGGGAATACTAGTATTGGGACGTTACTGGTGGTTGCCTAGCAGGGGGATCTGTTGAGATCTGTGCTAGAGCGGGGATAGGTAAACCATAAGAGAGAGCGGTCCGGACTGGTGGAGTCCCTGGTGGTGCCTAGAGACAGGCAGTAGCCACGCGCAGGTAGGAACCTGACAGGGAGAGCCAGGGAAGGACGCATCACATGTGGTGGCAGTAGCGGTGGGATACGAACAACAGAGAATCCAGATACGAATACTAGAGAATCCAGAACAGTGGTGTGGCAAACAGAAATAACAAAACAAGATTTCTTGTGAGAGTGACTGGCAAAGAGTGTGTGGCAAAGAGTGAGTGAACTCAAACACCATGGCTGAATACGTAAAAATGAAAAGAGAGGAGCTGGTGGAGAAGTGCATAACATTCAATTTACCTCACGAGGGTAAAGGGGTAGATGAATTGAGGGTAGCACTTATAGGATTTGCAACTGCCCAGCAAAAACAACCTGTCAGGGAAGAGACCCCAGAAGGATATTTAAGCAATCCCGCTTATATAGAGTACTTGAGAGAGAAGTTAAGATGGGAGGCTGAGGAAAAAGACAAGCAGAGGGAGTTGGAAGCTGAGAGATTGAGGATGGAAGCTGAGAGATTGAGGATGGAAGGTGCAGAGAAGGAAAAACAGAGGGAGTTGGAAATTGAGAGAATGAGATTGGGGTTTGAGAAGAGGGAGAAGCAACGAGCATTGGATGCTGAATTACAAGTAGAAAAGTTAAAATTTGATAGAGAGAAATTTCACTCTGAGGAGACAAGGAAAGACAGAGATGGAGCAAAAATAAAAATTACTCCAAAGGACTTTGCTGTCTATGAGCCTGGTCAAGAACCTCAAATTTACCTCAGCATCTTTGAAAAAGCAGCTCAGTTGTGGGGGCTACCTGAAGATAAATACATGCAGTATTTATCAAACCTGATTAAAGGGGAATTGGCTGAGGTATACCAATATTTCCCCTCAGACAGTCCCGTCACCTATGCTGAATTCAAAGAAGCAGTGTTTAAAAGATTCAGACTGGGGCCTGATTATTTTAGAAAGCTTTTCAGAAACTGCCAGATACAGACAGGGAGGTCTTTTGTGGAACTGGGAGCAAAGTTGATGGATATATTTGGAAAGTGGATGAGTAGTGCCAAAGCTCAGTCAGTGGAAGAGGTGAAAAGCCTCATGATACTGGATCAATTATACCATCAGTTACCACCAGAAATAAGGCTCCTGGTCAAAGACCGTTCCCCTACATCTGTGCAGGAGGCCGCAGAGATGGTGGATCACTTTGCCTCCAATAGAACTGGCTGGGTGGGGAAAACATCAAGAGAGTTTAAACCCAGACCATATAGTGCTGGCAGAAGGGATGTGGTACCACAGCGAGTGAGTCCTCCATTAAAATCTGAAGGGCGCAGGACACCCCAGAGTGGATCTGTGTACCCTAAAAGTGAGGAGAAATTATGCTACAAATGTGGTAGACCAGGGCACCTACGTTTTCAATGTGAGGTTGCCAACCCCATTAGTAATCCTGCTCAGACAAGGGCAGTGAAAACAGAGCCCAAGGCTTTAGAAGCAGCGAAAAAGGTTCAGTTTTGCCAGATAAACTGGACAGAAGTAACAGACCTTGATTCAAGTCTGAGAGAGGAAGTGAGTGTACAAGGGGCAAATTATTGGGCATTGCTTGACACTGGTGCCGCTCAGACGTTACTGAGGCCAGATTTAATAAAATCTGAAGAAATATTACCTCAGGAAACAGTGACTATCCAAGGAGTGAGGGGTCAACCAGAGAGTTTGCCTGTGGCCCTAGTGAAAATGGAATGGAGAGGCTGAAAGGGCCAATATAAAGTTGGTATTAATGCCCAGCAACAAGAACCAGTAATACTGGGAAGAGATGTTATGGGGGCACAGGGGAAAATATATGTAGTGACCAGACAGCAAATTGGCAGAGAAAAAGAAGCCATATTAAGGGGGGCTGAAACAAACAGGGTGGAATCTGTTAACCAGCCTCAGGTCACCATAGCAACCACTAGCAGGCCTGCTGAAGAAGACAAACTGTATCAAGTGGTCTCTGGGGAAGAAGCAGATCAATTCAGGGAAGAGCTGCATAAAGATATAAGTCTGAAGCAGATAAAGGAACAAGCGCTGACCCAACAGATTCCTTTCACTGACAAACTGAGGAATCAAGTTGTGTTTGAGAATGGGATTTTATATAGACTGTGGATGCCCGCTGAGAGAAAGGATGAATGTGAACCAGTGAAACAAATGATGGAAGTGGTGAAAGAGAATCTCAGTCAAGCTCAGCAGAAGCAAAGTTACTGGTATGACAGAACAGCCAGGGAACGTGTGTATGATGTGGGAGATATGGTTATGGCGTTCATACCCAGGAAACATGACAAATTACAGGCTAACTGGGAAGGACCATATACCATCAGAGAAAGGCTTGACACAGTGACGTATGTAATCACCACAGATCAATTAAACAAAAGCAAAGTGGTTCATGTAAATATGTTGAAGCCTTACCATACCAGGGATGCACAGGTGTTGCAAGTTACCTTATTCCCTGAGGGAAGTGGGCCTGAACTTCCAGATTTGGCACAGGAAAGCAAAGACAAAGGAGGGGTAGATCAAGTGGAATGGTCAGAGGAGGTGAAGGAGGAAGTAAAAGAGGAGATTCTGAGAGTTTTGAAAACCTATAGGAATCTCTTTAGCAACAAACCTGGCCGAACCAGTATAGTTATACATTCCATTGATACTGGAGATCATGCCCCAATCAGATCTGTTCCGTACCGTGTGAATGGGAAAGTTTTGAATGAGATCAAAAAGGAGGTGGAAGAGATGCTGGAATTAGGAGTGATCAGGGAATCCATCAGTCCCTGGGCCTCAAGTATTGTCCTGGTTCCGAAAAAAGATGGAACGACCAGGTTTTGCATTGATTATCGGCTAATCAATAAAATTACTGTCCCAGATGCGTATCCTATGCCTAGGGTAGATGCAATGTTAGAGTTATTGGGGGCAGCAACCATTATCTCTACACTAGATCTCTGTAAAGGATTTTGGCAAATGGAACTAGACGAACAATCCAGAGCCAAAACTGCCTTCAGTACACCAGATGGGTTATATGAGTTTGTGACCTTACCCATGGGACTAAGGAACTCACCAAGTTCATTTCAGAGGCTAATCAATACTGTGTTGCGAGGCATGTCAGATTTTGCAGTGGCCTATATCGATGATGTGGCCATTTTTAGCAAGTCGGTGCCTGAGCATGTCCAACACCTGACAACAGTATTGGAGGCCTTAAGAAAAGCAGGCCTCACAATAAAAGCTAAGAAATGCCAGTTTGGACTAAAGGAAGTAATCTATTTAGGACATAAGGTGGGGAGTGGGAAAATCACCCCCTTATGGAGCAAGGTGGAGGCAATACAAGCGTGGCCGATCCCCTTAACCAAAAAACAAGTAAGGGCATTTCTGGGTGTGGCTGGATTTTATAGGAAGTTTGTGAGAAATTTTGGGGAAATAGCAACCCCCTTGCATGAATTAACAAAGAAGAAGTGTTCTGAGCGTGTGGTATGGATGGATGAATGTCAGAAGGCTTTTGATCTACTGAAGCAAGCCTTGTGCCAAGGACCCATATTAATAGCACCAGACTATGAGAAACCATTCATCGTGGCTACAGATGCGTCGGACCTCGCACTGGGAGTCGTCTTGCTGCAGGAGAGAGAAGGCACCAGACATCCAGTGGCGTACCTGAGTCGCAAGCTGACGCCGAGGGAGAAAAACTATTCGTCGGTCCAGAAGGAGTGCCTAGCGGTCGTGTGGGGACTGAACAAGTTGCGCCCATACGTGTGGGGATGAAGATTCACAGTGACTACGGATCATCGGGCCTTGTTATGGTTGCAGACTATGAAAAACCATAATACTATGCTGCAGAGGTGGTCCTGGGCCCTACAGGACTATCAAGTGGACTTCCAGTTCATAAAAGGCAAGGACAATGTACTGGCCGATGGACTTTCCAGGCAAGTGGCTGGGACTGCAGTGACGTGACCAGACAGAGGAACAAAGAAAGACATTTTCCCCATAGAGACTTTTATTTGTTAACGCGACGTATAAATCCTGGAACAGGAATAATACTCTGCCGTTGTTTAAGGGGGGGGAAATGTGATGTTCCTATATATTAGTGTATTATGGTAAGTGCTGGTTGTTTAGAGTATACATGGTAAGTAGTGAAAGAGGAGGGGGAGTGAATGGGCAATAGAATGCTTGATGATTGGCTGAATGTTTAAAATGGCTGACAGTATAAATGAAAGGATGACAGGTAAATCTGGGTGAATGTGAGGTGGTGAATTGTGGAATCTGGGGGGAGAAGAGAAAGAGTGGATTGCTTGGTGGGGTTTAGAGAGTTGTTTACCAGGAGGGAGGTGGAGTTCGGATTAGTATTGAGTAAAACCATATGCTTATGTGCCTTAAGAAATCTTGTTAATCTTGTTAGCTTTGTTATCTGTAATAAATACTTAATTTGGTTTACCAAAGGCCTGATCCTTGGCTGGGGTTTCACAGACCAGAAGGGAGGGTAAGGTAATGACCAAGGCTGAAGGGGAACTGTAACAAATGGTGGCAGCGGTGAAGAGAATAACAATACCAGTATTCAGAGTCTCTGGGAATACTAGTATTGGGACGTTACTGGTGGTTGCCTAGCAGGGGGATCTGTTGAGATCTGTGCTAGAGCGGGGAGAGAAATCATAAGAGAGAGCGGTCCGGACTGGTGGAGTCCCTGGTGGTGCCTAGAGACAGGCAGTAGCCACGCGCAGGTAGGAACCTGACAGGGAGAGCCAGGGAAGGACGCATCACAGGCTGCTCCAAACCTCTTTGAAAATGAAATGGACTGCCTTCAAGTTGATCCCGACTTATGGCTACCCTATGAATAGGGTTTTCACGGTAAGCGGTATTCAGAGGGGGATTACCATTGCCTCCCTCTGAGGCTAGTCCTCTCCAGCTAGCTAGGGCCTGCTCAGCTTGCCATGACTTCACAAGCCAGCCCCTTCCTTGTCCGCAATTGCCAGCTGCGGGGCAACTGGGCTGCTTGCTTGCCCATGGCTGCACAGGTGGCAGGGCACATAACCCCTGAGCCACTCACTGCGGGGTGATCTTTAGCTGGCCCTTCACGCCCAGGAGACACTAGTGGGGATTTGAACTTACAGACTCTGGACTCCCAGCCAGGCTCTCCTCCCCACTGTGCTATACCAGCTGTCCAAACCTCTTTACAGACAGAGAAATGAGTAAGAAGTTTCTCTACACTTTCCTGCCTACCCTGTGGGCTGCTATATCTCACTTTGACAGCCAACCCAATTCCAGTGAGTAATAACTGACAGAGGAAACACACATGGTTTGGTCTACTTTCATAGGCAGCAGCTTAGGTACATCAGCAATTGCAGCCACACTTCCTAGTATGTGGATATTCTTTTGCCACTATCAGCAAAAAAACTACCATGCAACTAATAAAGTGTATCATCAGTGAGTTTAAGAGGGTTGAGCTGAGCACATGGAATCACTGTTGTTGCTTCTATTGATGTATGGGACTGAGGACAGAGGTAAATGAAATGTAAATAGAAAAGAAAAACAAATGACAGTGATGATGTCCAAAATGTAATACCATACCAGCCACAACAGGATTTCTATGTGTAAGGCTGAAAATTCAGCATCCCACAACCAGTCAGAGTTCCTAACCAAAAACTAAAACTAAAAGAATGCTGGCAGCCACAGAAATCCCCATGCAGCACAACCTGACCCAGGGGCTGCAATTAGTGCAGAATGCTGCAGCACAATTGTTGACATGAGTGAGACCCTATCAGCACATATCAGCTCTGCTCTGAAATCTGCACTGTTTGTCGATTTGTTACCAGGCCAAGTTCAAGGTGTGCTTTCCATATTATGGGTGCCACATGGTACTACTTCTGCTCTTGTCCTTTAGTGTGGCAGCACCTACACTTTGGAACTTCCTGCCTATTGACATTGGGCAGGCCCCTTCATTGTACTCTTTTCGGCAACTGCTAAAAACATTTTTGTTTAGGCAAGCCTACCCAGGCATGTAGGAGCTATTATGTTTTTATCTGTTTTTAACTCATTGTTGGTTTTATTATTCTGAATGTTTTTAAACATTCAAAATGTTTTTGCCAATAATTTTATTAATTCCTTTTGTAAACTGCTTTGAGGTTTGTTTTTTTTACAATAAAGTGGTATATAAATGTTGTAAATAAAATACATACATAAATTTAGGAATCACTGTGGCCCTTCAGTCTCTTTCCTCTTTTAGGAATAAAGGAATTTACCTTATACTGACTCAGGCCATTTGGTACCATCTAGCTCAGTACTCCAGAAGATTAGAGAAATGAAAGGCAAATTTAAACCAAGAGTAGGGATGTTGAATAATCGACAGGAGAACACACTAACTGACCGAGATGAAATAAAAGGAAGATGGAAGCAATACACTGAAGAACTCTATAAAAGAGATGCAAGGATGACAGATTTATTCATGGAGGAACCGTATGATGAAGAACCAGAAATTTTAGAATGTGAGGTGAAAGCTGCTCTTAAAATACTTGGAAGAAACAAATCACCAGTAATAGATGGCATACCAATAGAGCTGCTACAAGCTACTGAGACTGAATCTGTACAAATTTTGAAAAAAATCTGTCAAGAAATATAGAAAACTAAACAATGGCCCACAGACTGAAAGTGTTCAATATACATCCCAATTCCAAAGAAAGGGGATCCCAGGGAATGCAGTAATTACTGAACAATTGCCTTAATATCCCATGCAAGTAAACTAATGCTCAAGATTCTACAACAAAAGCTCTTACCATATATGGAGCAAGAAATGCCAGATGTCCAAGCTGGATTTAGAAAGCGAAGAGGCACCAGAGATCATATCACAAACATATGTTGGATAATGGAACGGACCAAGGAATTTCAGAATAGAATCTCCCTATGCTTTATAGATTACAGCAAAGCTTTTGACTGTGTAGATCATGAAAAACTATGGAATGCTTTAAAAGAAATGGGGGTGCCACAGCATCTGATTGTCCTGATGCGCAACCTATACTCTGGACAAGAGGCTATTGTAAGGACAGAATATGGAGAAACCAATTGGTTCCCCATTGGAAAGAGTGTGAGATAGGGGTGTATTTTTTCACCCTATTTATTTAATCTATATGCAGAACATATCATATGAGAAGCGGGATTGGACCAAGATGAAGGAGGTGTGAAAACTGGAGGGAGAAATATCAATAATTTAAGATATGCAGACGATAGCATACTAGTAGCAGAAATCAATAATGATTTAAAATGAATGCTGATGAAAGTTAAAGATGAAAGCACAAAAGCCGGACTGAATGTAAAAAAGACTAAAGTAATGACAACAGAAAATTTATGCAACTTTAAAGGTGACAATGGGGACATTGAACATGTCAAGGATTATCAACACCTTGGCACAGTCACTAACCAAAATGGAGACAATAGTCAAGAAATCAGAAGAAGGCTAGGACTGGGGAGGGTAGCTAAGAGAGAACTAGAAAAAGTCCTCAAATACAAAGATGAACATTAAAGTCAGGATCATTCAGACCATGGTATTCCCAATCTCTATGTATGGATGTGAAAGTTGGACAGTGAAAAATGTGGATAAGAGAAAAATCAACTCATTTGAAATGTGGTGTTGGAGGAGAGCTTTGCGGATACCATGGACTGTGAAAAAGACAAATCATTGGGTGTTAGAACATATTAAACCAGAACTGTCACTAGAAGCCAAAACGATGAAACTGAGGTTATCATACTTTGGACACATCATGAGAAGACATGATTCACTAGAAAAGACAATAATGCTGGGAAAAACAGAAGGGAGTAGAAAAAGAGGAAGGCCGAACAAGAGATGGATTGATTCCATATAGGAAGCCACAGGCCTGAACTTACAAGGTCTGAGCAGGGTGGTTCATGACAGATGCTTTTGGAGGTCACTGATTCATAGGGTCGCCATAAGTCGTAATCGACTTGAAGGCACATAACAACAACAAAGCTCAGTACTGATGACATGGACTAGTATTGGCTTTCCAGGATTCCAGGCAACAGTCTTTTCCAGAGATTAAATTTTGGACCTTTGCATGCAAAGCATGTGCCCTACCACTGAGCTACAGCCCTTTCTCTGTTTAAAAATTATCTTTTAAAAATTTTCTTTTCAATTCACTAATGAAAGCATAGCATACCTAGGGCATATACACATGATGCATTTAAAGTACATTCAACATACTTGAAGCACATGAGTTTCCACCATAGAACCATGGGAACTGTAGTTTGTTAAGGGGGTGGGTGGGAACTATAACTGTGGGGGAAACTACACTTCCTAGGATTATTTGGCGGAAGTCATGCACTTTAAATGTGAGTTGGATGTGCTTTAAATGTATTGAGTAGATCTGTATTGCTTCATAAGCTTTGCCGGTATAGAAATCATTTTAATATTTTTTTTTGAAGTGGAAATCAGCTGCAAAATTTACTAGGTGACCACGGGCTACTCATAATCTCTCAGTCTAATCTTCCCCTCAGAGTGACAACAGAGGGGGACCATGACCACCCCAAGGAAGAAGGGCACAACTTAAAATGTTGGGGAAATAATAATGCACAACATAATGTGAAATCAGATACTTGTCAAAACATAGTATGAATAAACATTTATATAAACATGACTATCAAAGATGTTTATTATTTACACAACCCATAATATTTATAGTGCATGTTTACTCAAATGCAAGTCCCAATGAATTTAGTGGGCCTTACTCAAACTGGGAAGTATGCACCGGACTGCAACCTCATGTGATAAGGAACTTCACTCACCCAACCCAAAATTCAGAATCATGCCACTTTACGCTATTTTGCAACTGTTTTATACTTGTTTTATGATTATTGGATTTTAAATGGATTTATTTCTTGTTGTGAGTTGCCTTGGTTTCCAATCAGCAACCCTACCTCAGAGGGTTGTTGGAAAGACTCCATACACATACACATTGGAGAAGTAAAATTACATATGCCCCAAATAATAGTTTATTGCCAAAACCAGTTGGTCATCTCAGAACATTTTTTAAAAAAAGAATCAGTATTAGTTTCCTACCAAATAAAAGCAGTGACACGTAAGCAAGCCCTGCCTAATTGCTTAAAAAATAGGATTGGAGGGGAAGAGAACAATTTACAAAACAATCATTTTCTATGTTCACTCAAAAGCCCAATTGATTTAAAGCACAATCCTAACCATGTCTACTCAAAAGTAAGTCCTATTGAATTCAACTGAGTTAACTCCCAAGTATGTAGGATTAGTATTGCAGCTTTACTCCAAGAAAAGTGAGTATAGGATTAAAGCTTCATATTGGGAAAGTTTTCAAAACAGGCTATGGATCAGACAAATAAACTGCCCTCTTCAGTAAAATTTAAACTTGTTTTGACTCCTTATAATTAGAAAAGTATAACACATTGCAATGGCATCATAAGATGCATGTACACTTTTTAAAATGTTCAAAAATTATTTGAAAGATAATATGTATAATATGCTATTTTTGCAAGTCATTAACAAACCCTGCATGTACATTTTTATTATAATCGTAACCAATTGTTTACTGTGCATGTTTACCAAGATCCTGTTGTGATCTTGTTCTAAACCTCCTGTTTCATTATTGTGCAGTATATGCATACAGCGAAAAAGGTACTCTTGCTGCTGAAAGCTACAAACTTATTAAATGTGATGTGCAGATAAACAGGAAAAGGAAGCTATATTCAGGACTTGCAATGAGTTCTAGTTGTTGCCTGGAGGTGAACAAATCCCTTCTCAATCACAACCCTGACGTCACTTATTGGCTAAAAACCTGACATTTTGGTATATATCTCTTCAACCGGGCCACCTAGGAACTTAATTCTTTTTAAATGAAAGCTAACAGTCCTGAGATTGGGTGACTCACCCAAAGACCTGGAGGGTACCCCAAAAAACTGGAATCTCTGGGTGAAAACGAGAGACCTGGTGACCCTATATACATAATTTTCTAAAACTCAAAATTATTTAGCAATATTTATATACCATTTGATTGTAAATAAAAACTCTGAGCAGTTTACAAAAAATAAAACAAACATTAAAATTGTCAATAAAATACAAAACAGTTTAAAAACAGGTATTTAAAAAAAATATTTACGGCAGCATTGTTATTTCTAAATGACTGTCTCAGCCCAAAGGGGTTTCAGCCAGGAGGACCTTGTAAGGTAGAGACAAACTATCTGACTATGTCCTTACATTTCCATGACAATGTGCATAGTGTGATAGAGTGTACAGACATTACATCAGCAGTAGTGTAGTGGCAAATTCAGAAGTGCAGGGTCGCATCAGGATAGCTACACCACTCCGTCTTTTTTTGCTGCTGGGTTGAGAAGGCGATTCTTGTTAATGCCTTCTCCCACAACAACAGACATCCACAGGAGCCAAAAAGCACAGATGAGGAGAGTGTTAGCTGCTGAAAAGAGTCTTCACAGTGCGGACTCACCTCTTTTCACTCTGATTGGCTCCAGCAGGAAAGGACAAGGAAGCATGTCCTTCTTAGGGGAAGGAAGGACATGGAAGGACATGAAGCATGACTCTTCTCAGGTGTTAGCACCCTCCGTTTTCATGCTGAATGGCTCATAGGATGCTGGAGACATAGGGACCCTGCTCTATGACCCCCTGAGACCCTGCATGACTACACCACTGTATGTCAGAGATCCATGTTTCCTAAAAGAACTGCCAGAATTGAACAGGCCCTGGTCAATTTCACCTCTTCAACTGAACAGGCCCTATTCAAGACCCTGTTCAACGCCCTGTTGTCTGAGATATCTAGTAAGGCCAATTTTGAGGGTCAGGGAGAATTTTTTTTGGTCATTTGCAAATTATGAACAGCTCCCATGCAAAAGAAAAGCAGTTTTATATGGTAAATTACTGGAAATGTGGGCCAAGTCAATACTAAATTTACACTTACAAGTACCAGGTGTGAGGCAGAAAATACTACTCATTCCCAAGATAGGCCCCAGTACAAGGATGACCACTGACTAGGAAGAAAAGATCTTAACCTCTATTTTTGGGTTGCTAAAGCTACATATGTAGCTGTCGGAGTAATAAAATCCACAACATTGGTTTGAACCAGTTTGAACTCCACATTTAATATCAGGTGAACTCATATTCAAAAATACTGAATCTGTAATTTGTGGTTTTATCCATTAGAATAATGACATAGGAAATGGTTATCTAATCATTCTGAACCAGTCATAAACAGCTGTGCATTGGTAACTAACAACTTTGCCAGGTTAGTTGTGAACGTAAAGGTCAATAGGAATATATACTGATATTTGATATAGCTAGAAACATAATTAGCCTGGTTGCTAAGATTTTGCAACTCTGTCAGTAACCTTCAAAATTAAATTGGCATCTATAATTTATTTACTCAGTTTTTAAAAAACAAAATTGATAGTCACTTCAAGGTTTATTTATAAGATTGCTTTGCTAGTATCATGTCATTTCATTTGTAATCAATCATGAATGCTCATTTAGAAATAGCAAGGCATTTTAAACTTTCTACTAGGTTTGATTTATGACCCAGGAGGTTTGGGAATAGCGCACAAAATCAAATTGCACTTGGATAAAGGTGATGATGACACTCCATGGGGTCTCCGCCTCCAAACCACCCAATCTAGTTTCTCTATTTGCATGGGATAGTGATCAAAACAACATAAGAACTGTCACAGTAAACTAGTAAAGATCTGTATAGATCACCAGTACATGACAAACAGTTTTTGTTTGTCCCCAGTTTCTAGTAATTAAAGGTATAATTGATGTACATGGAATTTCATTTTGAGCTGCCATAGCTGTGTGACACTGATAGTACACAAATTTGTCAGTCTTTTAAAAAAGTGATATATGCTGGTGGTCCTCCAAGACTGAATTCCATAAACTGAGATACATTGTGAATCATCTTTTCTATTTGTCCTGAACCTTTTGCAAGTTTCACTGGGTGATCCCAATTTCTACTGTTTTGAAAGTGGCTGAATATTTTATCTTGTGATTCATGATTTTATAAAAACCTTAACCACTGAAGTTTGCTTTAAGGGAAGATTAGTCACCTTAGGGCCAAACATTTGACGTTCAGTCACTTTCTAACCTGGCTAATCTGTTTAGTACTACCTTCAACATTTTTATTAGTTACTAATCCATAACAGAATGTGTTATTATCCCATAAGTATTTTGTGTTGCTTTTCAGTGTTTTTATGTTGCTGTACACCATCCTGCTTTTTTGCAAGAAGGAAGTAAATAAATAAATAAATGCTAACTTTTTCTTATGAGTCTTTGGTGAAGTTCTAGTATATGATGGCTTCTTAACTGGACTAGCTATAACAACATGTTTGTTCACAGTCTTGTAAAGAAGACATGCTGGATCCTGCTCAGCAAGGCTTACTCTGTTATTAGCTGTAATAGAGGTTAAGCTGATATAGCTCTGTAATTTATTCGATCTCTGCCTGATAATTTTTTAAAGTATGGTCCTCTAAATTTTCAGACAAAGAGGATAATATTAGTTGCAAGTTACACATTCTTTTAACTAAAGTTATTTTTTTAAGAAAAAAGAACAATTTAACATTTTGTGTTTTAAGAACTCTTAGTTGAATGTTGTCTGGGCTGGCTTGCTTTTTTATTTAAATATACAAATTAGTTCTACAAATTCTAAAGTGATAGTACATTTTTGCCCTCATAACCCTAGACAACTAGAATTTCTGTTGGAACAGATTCCTGACCAGAAATGCAGTTGTATATTCATCTTCTATTATCAAATGAAAACCAAACTGAGTCATAACTTACTTGGAAAAGTGAGCAGTCAAGAGAATTGGCAGGGACTAGGAATTTGATTTATGTGCATTCTTGAATAACTTTCACTAGCCTTACAAAGTGCCCCTGGGAAATGGGCAAAAATACTGTTGTTCGTTAGTTCTCTTTTTTTTTTGATGCAGCATGTCTGTATTTACTTTATCAATCTTCTACACTAGGGGGTTCAACTGTTGCTGCTCTGTCCCCGAGTACTGAATTATTAAGAGATGGGCTAGAACTCAATCCTGGCTTGAAGTCATTATCCCCTGCCTTGAAAACCCTGGACTCCAAGGGAAGGAGGCTAGCTTTCTCAAGAAGAGAAAGTGATAGAGAATCCCCCCCACCGCCTTTCATAATGTAAGAAGGAAGAGCCATCCTCTGAAGCTGAATGATGCAAGATTCAGAATAGACAAAAGGAGGTTCTCATTCACACAGTGCATTGTTAAATTATGGGATTTATGTCAAGATATTGTGATATGCAGCAACTTGGATGGCATTCAGACAAATTCATAGAGATCAAGAGATGCCCAGGCCACTTCTAGCTTTTGAGGTCCCTAGCTATAACAAAAAATAAAAATGACAATGCACAAAAACAAAATAAGGCACCATACAAAGGAGTGAGTGGCTTGTTTATGTAATCAGCTGATCTGAGAGAATATGTCCTTCCTGGTCTAATCTTGCACCATCAGAACTGATATATTTTTTATTAATATTTATGAAAATGTTTCACTCTTTAATGTGATAAAATCTATATCGGTTAACAAAAAAACTGATTTTTTTTTTACCAAATAGCATCTCTTCTTTGCTTAAATTTCCAGTTTGAAGCTGAATCAGAAGTTGTGAAGCTTATTAAATGCCCTCCAATTAACAAGTGTCTAAATCTGAGACCTGCTTTGACTTTGAGGCCACAGGCCAAATAGCCCTCCTAATCAACCTTGACAGTGACTATTGGCTAAGGTTTCTAGGTCTCCAGTTTTCACCCAGAGACTTGTTTTGGGGGGTCCTCTCTGGGTCTCCGGGTGACTCATCTTAATATCCTTTAAGACTCCCAGCTTTCATTTTTTAAAAAAAGTTTCTAGGTGGTCTGGTTCATGAGATATACACCAAAACGACAGCCACACTCCCACAACTTCTGTTAGAAGTCGGCTGCTCTAATCCTTACCCTTTCAGGTTTTAGTTAATAAGTGAAGTCAGGGTTGTGATTGACAAGAGATTTGCTGACCTGCAGGCAATACCTAGAACCCATTGGAAATCTTGAAAACAGTTTCCTTTTCCTGTTAGTCTGCACATCAGAAGTTGAGTGAGTGTATAATATATTATACTTTTCTAATTATAAGGAGTCAAACTAATTTAAATTTTACTGGGCTGTTGAACAGGGGAGTTTATTTGTCTAATTCATAGCCTGTATTAAAAGCCTTTCAAATATGAAATTTTAACCCATTACCCACTTTTCTTGGAGTAAAGCTGCAATGCTAATCCCACATACCTGGGAGTAAACCCAACTGAATTCATTAGGACTTACTTTTGAGTAGACATGGTTAGGATTGTACTGTAAATCAATGGGACTTTACAGTGACCATAGCAAAGGAATGTGTTGTAAATTGTTCTCTTCCCCTTCAATCCTTTTTTTTCTAAAGCAACTACGCAGGGCTTACTCAGAATTATTATTAGAATTAGAATTTATTACCCGGCCTTCACCCAAAGGTCAATGCTTTTATTTGGTAGGAAACTAATACTGATTTTTTTTTAAAGTTCTGCAATGACCAACTGGTTTTGACAATTGACTATTACATGAAAAATGAAATGGACTGCCTTCAAGTCAATTTCAACTTACGGTGATGCTATGAATAGGGTTTTTGTGGTAAGTGGTATTCAGAGGGGGGTTACCATTGCCTTCCTCTGAGGCTGAGAGACAGTGACTAGTGAGCCTCATGGCTGTGTGGGGATTCATACCCTAGTCTCCTAGGTTGTAGTCCAACACCTTAACCACTATGCCACACTGGCTCTCAAACTATTATATAGGGTGTATATATTTTTACATCTTCAGTGTATGGGATTATGGAATCTTTCCAACAACTCTGTAAGGTAGGGCTGGAAACCAAGGCAGCTTACAACAAGAAATAAATCCAATAACCATAAAAATGGAAATGGGCTGCCTTCAAGTCGATCCCGACTTATGGCAACCCTATGAATAGGGTTTTCATGGCAAGCGATATTCAGAGGGGGTTTACCATTTCCTCTCTCTGAGGATGAGAGGCAGTGACTGGCCCAAGGTCACCCAGTGAGCTTCATGGCTATGTGGGGATTCAAACCCTGGTCTGCCAGGTCGTAGTCCACCACCTTAACCACTACACCAGCTACAGCATAAGAGGTGGCTAGAGTAGGTAACTTGAACTCAAATTGTTTTCTTTGAGTGTGTGTGTCAAATGTTGCTCCCAACAGATGCCCAAGAGTTACACCCAGCAGAGTGCTTCTGCTAGCACAAGGACTTTTAGCTGCACAATGGAACTTTGTCTCCCTGTGTGCTCCCAGTGCACCCCCCCCAAATCTTTCTAGGCAGCAGATTTAGGAATGGTGTGGGGGGCACACAGGCAGAGGAAAGGGAGGCGAAGTTCCATTCTGCAAGGGGAAATCCTTGTGCTAGCGGAAACATTTAGTTGGATACCAACCATAGTTTTTCACAAAAATATTACCAGTTTTGATGGGGGAGAAAGATCCAGTAAAGTGCCATGATTAGTGTCTATAAAACCCATTTACTTTCTAGTCCTGCTGTGCCACACATCTTGCCTGCCCAAACCCTTCACTGACACCACCACCATTGCCCCCAATTGCAGTTCCTCCTGTAGCTACAAACTCAGTCATCTAAGCTTTCTTCTCCATGTGTCAATGCATGTCCTATAAATCTGTCATATCCTAATCAGCTGCCTTCCATTCTGCCAATCTAAATATCCCAGGTCTCCCCCCCCCAATGAAGGTTCCCCCTTGGCTGCAAATGCTGGAAAATGGCAAACTACACACTCTACACTGTCTCTTTGACACCAGAAATTCTCATTTAAATGGCTGACAAAGATGCTTTCTTTCTTTCTTTCTTTCTTTCTTTCTTTCTTTCTTTCTTTCTTTCTTTCTTTCTTTCTTTCTTTCTTTCTTTCTTTCTTTCTTTCTTATTTAAAATATATCCTGCCCTTCCTCCCAAAGGAGTCCAGAGCAGCAAACACATCAGTGATAAAACAACACAATAAAAACATCTAAAAACAATTCCATATAGAAACAATTAAAAACAATGTCATACATAAAAATAATTCCAAGACAGATGCAGAATGGGATATAGACCTCTACTTAAAAGGCTTCTTGAAAGAGGAAGGTCTTCAGTAGGTACCCACAAGACAGTAGAGAGGGTATCTGTCTAACATTTAACAGGAGGGAATTTGGGGGCATGTAGTAGCAACCATTTGTTAAGCACAATCCTAACCATGTCAACTCAGATGTAAATCCCAATGAATTCAGTGGGGCTTACTCCCAGGTAGATAGGGCTAGGATTACAGCCTTAGCCTGTGTCTCTGTACTACTATGGGCATTGCTTCCTTGACTTGAATATGGGTTAGCAATTTGTATGGAATATGTGGTGATGAGAGTTGCACTGGGGATTTCAAAAGACCAGATGAAGATTCTGAGCCTTATACAGTTGATAGCCGTGAGTGAGTGTGCCATTTCCAGAAGGATGTTGTTGATTTCATGGAGTACTATACTTGATAACATTTGTCACAAGTTTCAGTTAGATTGTTTCTAAGTGCAAGATTAGTCTTAGTGCAAACCTAAAGAGAGCAAATTCTGTTGAATACACTTTGTCATACTGTGCTCCAAGTTGAGCAATGGAAGACCCCTTCTCTATTCTTTTCTGGGAAAGATAACATATACAAAATATTCCCTAGAACAAAACACTAACAACATTATCCCACTAAACAGGGAAGAATTTTAAATTAAGGGTAATTCCAATGTGACCACATTCATTTGCAGAAGTGGTGCCCCAGTCCCAGGATAGAGACTGTAACATGGGTAAAATTTTGTACATCATTGTTCACAAGTCAGATATGGGTATACTGAGAACTATAAACACTTCCTTAGCTCCATATGCATTTGACTTATGAATATGCCCAGATATCATTCCTTCTTCTTGTTAACATTTTTGTTATGGAAGTGTCTTGTGGGAACAAAAGAAAATGGGCAGATCCACATCATATATTTAAAGCACATCCAACACACATTTAAAGCACATGATTTCCCCCAAAGAACCATGGGAACTATAGTTTGTTAAGGGTGCTGGGAGTTGTTTATTTCTTACATTTATACTCCACCTTTCCTCCAAGGAGCTCAAAGTGATGTACATGGTTCTTTTATTCTCTCAACAACTCTATGAGGTAGATTAGGCTGAGAGACAATGACTGGCCCAATGTCACCCAATGAGCTTCATGGCTGAGTGGGGATTTGTACCCTGGTCTCTCAGGTCATAGTGTAACACCCAAACCGTTATACTACACATGGCTTCCCCCATATAATCATGGGAACTGGTTTGTTGGGTGCTGGGATTTGTAGCTCTGTGAGGGGATAGCCACAGTTCCCAGGATTCTTTGGGGGAGGTCATGCCCTTTAAATGTGTGTTGGATGTGCTTTAAATGGTGTGGAGCTGCCCATGTGTACTGCCTGAACATAAGAACTGCCTTGCTAGCTCTGACCAAAGGTTGTCTAAATCAATGTTCTGTTTCTGACTATTCAGTCAGAAGCCTCAGGGTAGGGAAGCTTGCAAGCAGTGCTCCCCTGTTATTTAGTGACAGTATACCTTTGAAAAGCAGGTGCTGTCCATAGAGGCTCCTAGTCTCCATAATTGTCAATACCCTATCTGAATAGCTTTCATCTAGCTCAGGTGTTTTTTTCAGCCCAAAGGCTGGATTCCCTTCTGAGCAATTTTTTGAGGACAACATATCAGTGGTGGGCAGGACAGAGGTGAAAATAAGCAAAGCAACAAATGTCAGTATTATTTTTGTACAGTAGTCTAGTTTCTACACATATTTACACACCCATCTCTATCCTCCATCTAGACAAACAAGAGGCCTTATCAGAGTTCAAAGTCAAAATGTTTAGCCAGGCAACAGCTCTTAGAGTATGAGGGGCAGAGCCACTGAGGGATGTGGCAGGGGGGGAGTTTTGAGGGCCAGATAGAGAGGCCTAGAGGGCTGCATTGGCCCGGGCCCAAGATAGTCCACCCTGATTTAGCCATATTGAGGAAAAGCTTTAACTCAGTGAAAGAGCACATGCAAAAGGTCTCAGGTTCAATCCCCGGTACTTCCAGGTTGGACAAGAAAAGATTACTGTTTGAAATCATAGAGAACCACTTCCAGTTAGTACAGAGAAGATGAGCTAAATGTTTCATTGTCTGACATTCTATGGCAACTTCCTATGTTTCTAGTAGATAATTCTAACCCCTTCTGCAGCTAACAGTAACTAGGAGGAGGAGATTTGGATTTGGATGCAACTTACAAATCTACCACAAAATGTCTAGTGTGGGCCTTAATAGACAATTTCAGCTGTAAAATACAAGACACGTTTACTTGAAAGTGAGTTCCGCTGAAACCAGTGAGGCTTAGTGCTGAGTAAACATATTGGGGTCAAACAGTTGGAAAGCAAAGGAGGGCAGTTAATGGTTATGGGGAAAATGAAAAGACGGATGCTTGTAAAGAGTAAGTAATGGAATTAGGATATTTTCCAGATGGAGTTTTCAAGGATTAGGTTCTAAGGCCCTAGGTAGCTAGACTGGCTTTGGGGGCTAAGCTTTTTGAATAAGCTATCTGTGTTTTCCTTCTTTGAAAGAGCTACAAATCCCTCCATCCCCAAACTGATATATGTGGAGTTGCAATTTCATTTACAAAGATCTGAAATATTGATCAGATATATAAATAGAAGGATATCAAAATCAGATGTTGTAGTTCATAGTCTTAACATCATAATGAGAGAGAGTATCCATCTTAGCTTTGAACTTGAGAAATGCTTAATTTTGTCCATATTTTTATTATCCACATTTGGAGAAACAGAAAAAGTTCTGAGACTTTGCTTTAAGGAGTTACAAATACACCACTAGGACAAATATTTTTTTCCAACAGAGATGCTAGAAACATAAGCTAATCACTAATATTTCCAGTATGCATAAATATTTCTAGTACTGTATGCATAAATTCAACCCAAACAACTGAACAAAACACAATTTACTCAAATTAACCAAGTAGTCTCCAATTATTAATGCAAGTTACTAGTGTGACTTGTAAGTTGCCTATAATTTATAAAATTATGCATACCATTATGAGAGTGGATAGCGAGAGTTTTTTCTCCCTCTCTCATAATACTAGAACTCAAGGACATCCAATGAAACTCAGTGCTGTAAGAGTCAGGGCAGATAAAAGTACTTCTTCATACAGCACATAGTTAAGGCTATGGAACTCACTCCCTGAGGAGGCAGTGATGTCCACCAACTTGGACAACTTTAAAAGAGGATTAGACAAATTAATGGAGGATAATGCTATAAAAGGCTACTAGCCACAACAACTATGCTCTGTCTACACAGTTGGAGGCAGTATGCTTCTGGAAACTGCAGTGAGGGGAGAGTGCTCTTGAGCTCAGATTCTGCTTGCAGGCTTCCCATGGGCATCTGGTTGGCCACTGTGAGAACAGGATGTTGGACTAGATGGGCCACTGTCCTGATCCAGCATGCTCTTCTTATGTTCTTATATAGTCTATATGAAATATTTTACACAGAGCTTTCATGAGGGTAAGACCACTTACTATGTTTCTGTTTTCCATTCAAATATCAAATATTTATTATTTAATTATTTATTACATTTATACCCAACCTTTCTTTTCATGAAACCCAAGGCGGCTTACATATAGTTCCCAGGCGGTCTCCCATCCAGGCACTGACCAGACCTGATCCTGCTTATCTTCAGCAGGGAGCTGGCCTTATGCCTTCAGACGGTTATCTTCCTCAGTATTAGTTTTCAGCAGCAAAAAGAAAAGAAAAATCTTCAAAGGGAGATATTCCAGTGTAAAATTGTTGAAATAAAATTTAACGGTAAGTTTGATTCTGTTTATCTGGGACTTGGTCAAAATAAACATTTTCACTCTTCTCTCCAACTACAGCTATTTTATTAGCATAGTAAAGCTAGGGAGATTGCATTATCACAAATTACTGTGATGTAAATGAATGCTGATGAAAGTTAAAGAGAAAGGCACAAAAGCAGGACTACAGCTGAAAGTCAAAAAGACTAAAGTAATGACAACAGAAGATTTATGCAACTTTACACTTGACAATGACGACATGGAACTTGTCAAGGATTATCAATACCTTGGCACAATCATTAACCAAAATGGAGACAATAGTCAAGAAATCAGAAGAAGGCTAGGAGTGGGGAGGGAAGCTGTGAGAGAACTAGAAAAGGTCCTCAAATGTAAAGATGTATCACTGAACACTAAAGTCAGGATCATTCAGACGATGGTATTTCCGATCTCTATGTATAGATGTGAAAGTTGGACAGTGAAAGAAGCTGATAAGAGAAAAATCAACGCATTTGAAATGTGGTGTTGGAGAAGAGCTTTGCGGATACCATAGACTGCAAAACAGACAAATAATTGGGTGTTAAACCAGAACTATCACTAGAAGCTAAAATTATGAAACTGAGGTTATCATACTTTGGACACATCATGAGAAGACATGATTCATTAGAAAAGATAATAATGCTTGGAAAAACTGAAGGAAGTAGAACAAGAGGAAGGCCAAACAAGAGATGGATTGATTCCATCGAGGAAGCCACAGACCTGAACTTACAAGATCTGGTGGTTCATGACAGATGCTCTTGGAGGTCACTGATTCATAGGGTCGCCACAAGTCGTAGTCGACATGGAGGCACATAACAACAAACAAATGGTCAATGTGCTTACCTTCCTTTCATTTGAGCTTTGCAAAGAAATGTACTTTTGGCATTTCATGGCCTTGTGGCACTACTATTTTCAATTTTACCTCAATACTTATAATATATATAATAATATATAGCTGATCTTTAGGAGAACTGGTTATTAAGAACTGTTCCTGAGATTGCTTATTTCCTTGTCCCTTCCTCCCAATCCATTTTTCTTTCATGTCATGTATTTTTAGATTGTAAGATTGATTGTAAGCAGGGACTGTATTTTTTTAGTGATCTGTAAGCCATTGTGGGAGCCTTTTTTGACTGAAGAGCACAATAAAAATGCTGTAAATAAATGAATAGTATGATTTCATACAGCTAATAAAGTGAGCTCTAGTCCACAAAAGCTGATGCTACACCAATGAACTAAGGGAAATGAAACAGGCCAGATGATGGCTAGATCGCAAGTACTGAAAGATGTGCTGTGAGGCTGATCAGCACGAGTAAAACATCATAACCATGCCTACTGTGTGGCAGTGTGGGCGGCGAAGAAGGCCCATTTCTTTGCCTCCATTGAATCCTCAAGTAGTCATCCAGTGCAGCTTTTTCGTATTGTCAGGGGTCTGTTGACATCAGCTCCAGGAAATGGAGTTTTAGACCCTTTGGAAGCCCACTGTGAATTGTTTGCAAGGCACTTTGAGGGTAAAGTTGGTCGTCTCCATAGAAATCTTGATGCCCCATTCACATCTACTGTTTTCCCCAGTGAGTTGTCCAGTGCAATGTCTGCTGCAACTTCGTGGGATCAGTTTCAGATGATGTGGCCTAATGACGTAGACAGGGTGCTTGTGATGATGCAATTGCAAGGACTCTTGGATGAAACAGATAATATTGACCTATTCCAATCTGGGTTCAGGCCTAGTTATTCAGAGGTGGTTTTACCATTGTCTTCCTCTGAGGCTGAGAGGCAGTGACTGGCCCGAGGTCACCCAGTGAGCTTCATGGCTGTGTGGGGATTCAAACCCTGGTCTCCCAGGTCGTAGTCCAACACTGACCCAGGGGAGGGGCAGGGAGGGTAGGAGGAGGGTAGGAGATTGGGTTGGTGGGCACTGGGCAGAGGGGAAGCTTATTTTCTTTTCAAAATGAAAACATTGTGAACAGTATCATTGCTTTTCAGCATTTCCCCCACCATTTTATTCTACAGCAGGCACATGTAGCCTCCCACCCATATTTAAACCAAAGCTGTTCCTGGCCACATCCACACCAGACCTTTATTTTACTTTAGGCAGTCATTGCTACTCTGAAAGAATCCTGGGAAGTGTAGTTAGTGAAGGGTGCTGAGAGTTGCTAGGAGATGCCCTGTTCCCCTCACAGACCTTCACTCAGAGTCGCTGACTGTTAAACCAGTCTGGCCACTGGAGCTCTGTCAGTGGAATAGGAGTCTCCTCTCAGCACCCTTCACAAACTAAGCTTCCCAGGATTCTTTGGGGGAAGCCATGACTGTCTCACATGAAATCAAAGTCTGGTGTGGATGTGGCCCCCTGATTAGGCTAGCCAAGTAGCTGTGAGTCTGGCTTTCAGAACACTGACGGTTGGTTCTTACTGAGCATGCCCGACACTATCATGCAGTTCAATGCAAAATTTCTTAAATTAATTAAAACTCAGCCAGGCATTTTTTAAACTTTTAAACAGCAGAAGATGAAGGTGCGAGTATTGGGCAAGGTCAGTAATAGGATTACAGGTATTCTGTGAACATGGCTGATTTTTAATGAATTTCAACAGATTATGAGAACTCTGACAGAAAAAAGTCGAAAAGGGCTCTGGAGTTTTCCCCCTCTCTTTTTAGATTCTATTCTCTATTCTCTCTGCCTGTTTTGTGTCTCACCATGAAAATTTAGAGGGTTGTTAAGCAAGCATTTCTGAGTTCAGGACTCTTAAGTTTTGTAAGGCTTTGTTTTGAAATGAGCTTACGGGAAGCATCAGAATGGCATGGGGGTATTTTCAATTTAACATTGCGGAATGTAAAAAATCCACGCTGGCTATAGCATACAGCCACTCTTGTGGTTGTATAATTTAAACCAAGAGTAGGAATGTTGAACAGGGAAACAAACTCCCTGACCGAGATGAAATAAAAGGAAGATGGAAGCAATACACTGAAGAACTCTATAAAAGAGATGCCAGGATGACAGAGTCATTCATGGAGGAACCGTATGATGAAGGACCAGAAATTTTAGAATGTGAGGTGAAAGCTGCTCTTAAAATACTTGGAAGAAACAAATCACCAGGAACAGATGGCATACCAATAGAGTTGCTACAAGTTACTGAGAATGAATCTGTCCAAATTTTGACAAAAATCTGTCAAGAAATATAGAAAACTAAACAATGGCCCACAGACTGGAAGTGTTCAATATACATCCCAATTCCAAAGAAAGGGGATCCCAGGGAATGCAATAATTATCAGTAGGATCCAATTACAATGAAATAGGAGGCCCCTTATATTTCCCAAGACCTTTATCAAAAACAGCTCTGAAATAATTTAGGATGCTATCCCATAATTGTTACACTCAATTCCGAGGTTCGTACCGCTGGATGAGATCCCAATACTCAAACAACGTGAGACTCGAGGTTTCAAACCAAAGCTCTGTTTATTACGTTTGCAAACGGAGACCCACAGACAGCTCTTGCCAGTCCAGTGAGGTCTAAAATTACAGTTCTCACAAGCATAGATATATTCTTCTATCACTAGGCAGATTGCACAAAGCACATAAGTGGGCGTCGTGGGAGTCTTGTCTTGGCCTGGCATAGTTACGCACAGCACACAAGATGATACAGTTGTATGTGAATCTCACTTGTTGTTCCAGTGTCGACCTTCATCCCTTAACCCTTGCATGTCAGACAACTTAACATTGGCGTTTACTAAAGATCTCTTTCACATGGAACAAATCAATCAAAATTTTCCATTCTAACATAATGATTCACCAATAGCTCAAACCAGTCTAAGCCAAGGAGACAGGTGCAATGCCCTTGAGCAACCAATAACTGTCAAGTTCCATGGAAAGTTTGGTAATGCACCTCAACTTCACAAACACTCTTTATTTGGAGTGGAAAGGGACAATTTGTGGGCCCCCAAAAGGAAGTATTTGGTGGTAGGTTTCTGATGAGATGATAGTATAACCTGAGCCTGAATCCACTTCCATGGTGCATGGAGTGCCCTGGGTGGTGACTGTCACCTTCACCTTCCTCACATTGGCAGAGTACTGCAACCCTGGCTTGATGTGGATCACCTCCTCTGTGTTGTCATATGTGGAAAACTTCTGTATGTGGTTTTCCTTTCCACAGCACTTCTGAGGGCGGCTGCTTCTGCTTTGGCTTGGCATACTCGCTTAATATGCCCAACTTTTTGACAATACCGAAACTGTGCACTTCTGAAATGGCAGGTACACCATTCATGGGATCCGCCACGGCTCTTACATTTCACTGGAGAAACTTGTCTGGATCTTGGAGGTCCTGCAACAACTACTCTGGTTGATGAGCATTTGCACTGCAGCCTGTGGATCTCTAGAAGTTGTTGATTTGAATCTTTAGCCAGCTCGGTTTCTGAACAGGATGAGTTTCTTGCCAAGTGCACTTCTTGGGTGCTTGCTGCTGCTTCTGTTGCCAGAGCTTCCTCTAATGCATTCTTGAACATGAGCTGTCCTTTTGCAAACAGATGCTTTTGCAGGCCCTCATCATGCAACCCACAGACCAGGGGATCAAGCAGCATCTCCTCAAGGTTTGGGAAATTGCAGTGTTTCACCATGCGTCTAAGTTCAGCAACATACAGTGATGCACTCTCTGTTGGGCCCTGATTTGGTTTGTAGAGAGAATTACATAGTGCTATTTCAGACCGTTTTGGAGAGAAATGTCCTTGTAAAGCATTCAGGATATCCTCATAAGATGTATTAGCAAGTTTTGCTGGTGCTACAAGGGCCTGGGCTAGGTCAAAGGTGACTAGGGTTGCCATATTGCCCGGTTAGCTGGCATTCTATGCATGCCACCTGGTGCCCGGCTAGCCCTTTAGGTGGCCCGAATTCTCAGCTTTAATTTAAAAAAAAATTAAGTTTCTAGGTGGTCCGGTTCTCGAGATATACATAAAAACGTCAGCCGCCCCCCCGACTGTTAAACCTTTCTTTAAACAGTACTGTATAGCACTTCGTAGCTTTAACCCCGCCCGTTCAGGATTGCAGCCAATCAGGGATTCTGTTTCAGTTTCATTGACCTAAGGCAGTGTCTAGAAAACAAAATGGTGGTTTCACCCCGTTTATCTGAAAATCTCATAAATTGGGTAAGTATATACATTTCAGTTTTTTTTCCTCTTGTGTGCAGGAGTCAGATCTTGGGCAGTGTTTTGAAAACCTTCCCAATGCTTGCTTTTTGTAAAAGCAATGCTAATCCCATATGCCCAGAGCAGAGCTTGGAAGTAACTCGTTATTTTTAACGAGTTACTTTTAATTCATTACAATTTTAAATAACGAGTGGGTAATTCCATTATATTTGGCAAGTAACGGAACGAATAGTAATTTCCCTACTTTTCAGCTTCAACTTTAACGTTTCCACGTTAGGTTGGATGTTACTTGGGGGCGGGAACAAGGGGAAGTCAGCTCCTGGCTGTGATTGGTTAACACAAGACATGTGCCTCACACTGATTGGACCTCTGCGCAGACTGTCTCTTCCCTCGTGATCTGTGTTAGGAGGCATGATAGAAGAGATGAATAGGCAGGGGGAGCCTGCTAGCGTCTGACTCTGAGAGGAAAAAGTGGACGCTGGAGGAAAAAGCCAGAGCAAGGAAGGCAGAATGGCGAAGAGCTGTGGAGGTGAGTGACGATGATTTGTGTGTGTGTGTGCCCCGGTGTGTGTGTTTTCGGCTGGAGTCTCTGGTTTTGGGGGGGGGTCCGGCTCTCTGGCTACCACCCCTTATTCTCTGGACTCTCCGCTTCAATTAAAAAAAAAGTTTCTAGGTGGTCTAATTCCCGAGATATACACCAAAACGTAACCCCCCCCTGCACAACTTTTTTTTAAACAGATCATGCTCTAGCTACAACTCCCATCAGCCCAATCCAGTGGCCATGCTGGCTGGGGCTGATGGGAGTTGTAGTTTAAAGTAACTTTTCAAAGCTCTGGCTGCAACCCCGCCCTTTCATGATTGTGAGTAAAGTGCAGACTTGTGTTTGAGTTGTAAATCTCTCTCCCTCCAACCCTATTTTTAAAGAAATTGGGCAGGGTTTATCACAGTTTTTATTATGTAAGAAACTAATACTCATTTTTTAAAAAAATGAATGAAGTTTATTTATTTATTTTTATTATTTTATTTATATCCCACCCTTCCTCCCAGTAGGAGCCCAGGGCAGCAAACAAAAGCACTAAAAACACTTCAAAAATCATAAAAACAGACTTTAAAATATATTAAAACAAAACATCTTTAAAAACATTTTTAAAAGCTTTAAAAACATTTTTTTTAAGAAAAAATTTAAAAACATATTAAAAAGCAATTTCAACACAGACGCAGACTGGGATAAGCTCTCAACTTAAAGGACTTGTTAAAATAACAAGTTCCTTATCACTTGAGGCTGCAGTTTTCCCTGGTTGAGTAAGCCCCATTGAATACATTGGGACTTGCTTCTGAGTAAACAAACATAGGATTGCACTATAAATATCTTTACAGGTTATATAAATAAACATATTTGATAGTCATGCTTATATAAATATTTTCATAGAATCATAGAATAGTAGAGTTGGAAGGGGCCTATAACGCCATCAAGTCCAACCCCCTGCTCAATGCAGGAATCCAAATCAAAGCATTCCCGACAGATGGCTATCCAGCTGCCTCTTGAATGCCTCCAGTGTCGGAGATCCCACTACCTCTCTAGTAATTAGTTCCATTGTTGTATGGCTCTAACAGTTAGGAAGCTTTTCCTGATGTCCAGTCGAAATCTGGCTTCTTGCAACTTGGGCCCATTATTCTGTGTCCTGCACTCTAGGATCATTGAGAAGAGATCCCGGCCCACCTCTGTGTGGCAACCTTTCAAATACTTGAAGAGTGCTATCATATCTCCCCTCAGTCTTCTCTTCTCCAGGTTAAATATGCCCAGTTCCTTCAGTCTCTCCTCATAGGGCGTTGTTTCCAGTCCCCTGATCATCCTTGTTGCCCTCCTCTGAACCTGTTCCAGTTTGTCTGCATCCTTCTTGAAGTGCAGAGACCAGAACTGGACACAGCACTCAAGATGAGGCCTAACCAGTGCTGAATAGAGGGGAACTAATACTTCACATGATTTGGAAACTATACTTCTGTTAATGCAGCCTGATATAGCATTTGCCTTTTTTGCAGCCACATCACACTGTTGGCTCATATTCAGCTTGTGATCAACAACAATTCCAAGATCCTTCTTGCATGTCGTACTGCTGAGCCAAGTATCCCCCATCTTATAACTGTGCATTTGGTTTCTTTTTCCTAAGTGTAGAACTTTTACTTCCACCCAGTTTTGTCATGCTGTGTCCCTATAAGTATCCAATTGCATACTATGGTTGTACAATACTTCCTTTACATTTTAAGTATGCCTTGGGGTAGTCATGGTTCTCCATTGTTTTCATCCTGAGGGGCAGATAGGCTGAGAAATGGTGAGTAGCCCATGGTCACCCACTACACTTTATAGCTTATTTTCATTTTGAAAAATTAATTAGAACAATTTACATGCAGGCAAAATTTATTAAGCGGATTCACACAATATGTGTAAAGTACATCCAACTCGCATTTAAAGCGCATGACTTCCCCTAAAGAATTCTGGGAAGTGTCATTTCCCCCTCACAGTTATAGTTCTCACCACTCTTAACAAACTGCAGTTCCCATGATTCTGTGGTGGGATTCATGTGCTTCAAATGGGTGTTGAATGTGCTTTAAAGGAATGGTGTGGATCTGCCCTAGGTATGATGTTCATTCAAGAGTGAATTGAAAAGAACAATTTTAAAAGATACTTCTTACTCTTACTCATTTTTCAGACCTCTTTCTGAAGTAAAGGGTCAAATCTGTAAAAACATTTGGAGCAGCCACATTAAAAGATAAGGGCAGGGTATTCCAGGCAGGGGGTTGCCAACCCTGCTTGGATATGGATGTCTTTGCAGAAGAACCCTAGTCAAGGTTTACCAACAGCACAGTCCAAACTATATCTACTTAGAAGTCAGTCCTGTTGAGTTCTATGGGGCTTAATCCCTTAGTAAGTGTGTTTAGAATTGCAGCCTTCAGGAGCCTCCATCTTTACTCCCCAAAGCTCCCATCTAACATCTCCACAACACTAGGCTCCTTTGTCTCTGCTGTGGCCTTCTGGTGACTGCCCTAGCCTGAAGGCACTTAACCCTTCTTGCTGAAAGCAAGTAGGCTAGATTAAATGTTCCCTACCCAGGCTCATATATATAAAATATAAACGGCATTTTGTCAAAAGTATTTTTGTCCACATTTTATACCTCATCCTTGGTTTTCCAAGCTTGGCATGGAATGCTTCTCATACAGAATTAATTTGAAATGCTGCATATTTATTATCATCATCATCATATTCAAAATAAAAAATATATGTACCGCCTTCAAGTTGATTCCAACTTATGGTGACCCTATGAATAGGGTTTTCATGAGGCTGAGAGGCAGTGACTGGCCCAAGGTCACTCAGTGAGCTTCATGGCTATGTGGGGATTTGAACCCTAGTCTCATTTTGTTCTCACAACAACCCTGTGAGATAGTAGGTTAGACTGGCCCAGGGAGGGTTATTCAGTGAGCAAATAGGATCTCTTTTAATTGTGCTATCGACCTGCTTACTTCCACTCTGACTGGGGGATCTTGCAGCATGGGGAAGAGATGGGGGCACATCACAGCTGAAGTTCACCCATATAGGAGCATTATCTCTTGTTTATTACAGAGACGCCTGTTGCGGTTTTGCTGCTGAGAGCAGCAGTCAGTTAGTGCGGCCACTTGAGTCACAGCTTGTTGATCCTGAGGAGGCAAAACTAGAAAGTGAGGTTCAGAAAGGAGGCCCTGTGCACGACGAGGAGGAGGGCATAAAGCAGTGCCAGTTGCCCACAGCCACATCTGCAGAACAGCAAGTACCATGGTTTGGCTTTGAGAAAGCTTGTACATTTGTGAGCCAGAGTGGGAAAAATGTTGTTGTACGATGCAATTACTGCCTTCCAAGGATCAAAAATCTGAGATCAGCTGTTTCCCCCTCATCCAATGTGAAGAAACCTTTTGAGGTAAGCCTTTGTCATGCTGGTCCTCAAAGAGTGTCCATTGTCTATTTATGTTTAAATTGTGAAGTTCCTCTTCCATTTTTTCTTGGATTCATGCTTTGTTCTTCTTCCTCAGAGGGCACACCCTGAGAAGCTGAGAGCAATTGAAGAAGCAATAAAGGCAAGGAGACGTGGCCTTCCTGAACCAATGCATGACACCCCTCCTCCCAAAATGCTGAAGCAGCAGCAGACAACCCTTGAGAGGTGGGGATCTGGCAGGGATCTGCTTCTTCTGGCAGCCTGCGTACACCCTCGCTTCAAACTAGATCGGCTGGAATCGTGTCAGGCCACCACCCATACCAACAAGTAAGAACATTAGGGAAGCCCTTTGGGTGGATTACTCCAAGGGAAATGTTGTCTCAAGGGAGGCATCAGAGGGCTTAAGGTGGTAGGCAGGGGCTGGGCCTTTTCTTCCTGGGGCTCCTCATCACAACCTTGGGTTGCTGCAGGTAATCCTTAAGGGTCTGCTGTACTGCCCCATGAGTGTGGTGACTTGGTCACCTTCCTACCTTCCATGCCATCATCCACAGGCTCAGGCTGGACCCTGAACCAGGGGACATGACAAGCATCAGGAAATGAAGAGCCGATGATGGTTTCCTAACATATGTGTGTTAACATATCCTCTCTCTTTCTTAGATACACAATGGAAGCCTTGTTGAAAGCTGAAATAAAGATGGGTGTACTTAATGAGGACAGTGATCAGTCTTCAGATAAAGACCAGGAAGGAGATGACTTAGAAGATGACTTCTTTAACTTTCTGCCCCAGGGCAAGAAGTCAGCAGTGGACACTGCTGAGGAGGAACTGGTGAGGTACCTGAGGTCTCCCAGCAGGGAAGTGTCATCACTCCATGGCTTTCCACGTGTGCTGCGGTGTTTTTTGCAGCACAACACAGGCATGCCTTCAAGCGCCGCAGTAGAACGCCTGTTCAGTACTGGTGGCAACGTAATGACTGTAAAAAGACATTCCTTGTCTGACATGCTCTTTGAGCATCTTGTTCTTTTGAGACATAACAGAAACATATTATAAAAGCATTTCAAGTGTAAAATTTGATTTCAAGAGTTGGGGTATCTTCGTTGCTTGGGGGGATGTGAGATTCTGTTATGCCATTATGTTAATCTTATGGATAAATTTTTTTATTCTACTACCCCCTGTGTGTGTGTGTTTATTTTTAATATTGTTTTAGGCTTCTTAGATGTGCAGCAGCCAAGGCCAGCACCTTGTAGGGGGTTTTTTAAAAAAGTAACTGAAATGTAATTGTAGTGATTACTTTTGAGAAAAAGTAAAGTAATCAGTTACTTTCAGAGCAATTGTAATTGTAACGGTAATTACTACTTTTTTGGGCCAAGTAATTGTAACTGTAATTTATTACTTTTTAAAAGTAATCTTCCAAGCTCTGGCCCAGAGTAAATCCCATTGAATTCAATAGGACTTACTTTTGAGTAGACATGGTTATGAATGTGCTGAAAATCAATGGGACTTTGGAGTGAATGTAAAAAAGAATTGTGTTTGTGCCCTCCAGTCCTATTTTAAAGCAAGTGGGCAGGGCTTACTTAGGTATTACAGTTTTTATTCTGTAGGAAAGTAATACTGATTTTTTTAAAACTAATACTGATTTTTCTACAATGACCAACTGGTTTGACAATAAACTATTATATGGGCTGTATGTATTTATACATCTGCAGTGTGTGCGTGTGCGTGTATGGAGTCTTTCCAACACCTCTGTGAGGTAGGGTTGGAAACCAAGGCAGCTCACAACAAGAAATAAAGCCATTTAAAATCCAATGACCATAAAAACATGTATAAACAGTGTAAAGTGGCATGATTCAGAATTTTGGGTTGTGTGAATGAAGTTGCTTATCACTTGAAGTTGCATTTCTGTCCCTGTTTGAGTAAGCCCCACTGAATACGCTGGGACTTGCTTCTGAATAAATAAACCTAGGATTGCACTATAAATATCTTTACAGTTTGTGTAAATAATAAATATATTTGATAGTCATGCTTTTATGTAAATATTTCTTCATTTATCATATTTTTGGTTGTGAGATGCTTAGTTTTCTGCCTTACTCATAGGAATCTTGTTGTGGTTGGTATGGTATTACATTTAGGAAAGTGTTACTGCCTTTTGTGTTGTTTTTTTCCTATTTGCATTTCACTTATCTTTAACCTCACTCCGTTACAGCCATAGAAGCAACAGCAGCATATGCAAGATAATTAACTCCCATTAGTGATAAGAACAAGAATTTATAATTATTATTTCAATTAAAACAAGAGACTTATCAATACTTTGAAGAGGACCAGATATTTATTTTCTTTCTGAGCCCAGGACTGGGTCTTTCATGATGCCCGGGGGGGGGGGAGCAGGAGAGTAGTCGATAAGACAGACATCCTGGCATTGGTAATCTAATTAGCAAGGTATGTGTGGGGTTGTTGCACACTTCCAGGCCCAGTTTAATTTTGAGTATGGAGGTGGAACCTGTGTAGATGTGGTTGATCAAAGGGAGAAGAAATTTTGAGTTAAGCAAAGCTCTGCTTTTATAAAACCTAAGAAACATACAGATACTTTGAATGTCTGAGTGCCTGCACCAGTGGAATACTGGAGGAACTTGTAAAGCTTGCTGCAACAGTATTTACAACTGAGCATGTGGTGTGAAAGACTCCTTTTCCTAACATTTTGGCTTCTTGTTTTTCTCCACCCACCACATCTTTGAAATATATCGTATATGGTTAACCGTACTGTTGCCCTGACTTACTTTATGTTTGTTGCTATTTTGTGTTTTTATTATGTTTTTATATTGATTGTGTATTTTTATTGTTTTTATTATATTTGTAAGCTGTGCTGAGCTCTGTTTTTAACAGTAAAAGGGCAGGATATAAATTCTCTTAATCAATCAATCAATGCTCCATAGTGTTGGAAACTAGAGTCTAGGCATTTAAGGCTGAAAATGTTGCTTTTAAAAAAAAGATTTCTCACATCTTTCCCCAGTTTTTGGTGGTAATTCCTAGGCACAAAAACAAAACAACTGGACAATCCAAGTATTAACATGCAAATATTTGCATAATATGCAAATAATTTGCATAACATGCAAATACTTTACATAATATGCAAATTAACCTGCCTGGATTTGTGGAACTGGAATATGGCAACCCTAAAGGTGCCCTGCCCACATACACTGAGTAATACAGCACACTTCTTCTCTGATTCTGTAATGTCATTTGCTGCCAAGTAAAACTCCAGCCTGGCTGCATAACTTTCCCATTTGCTGGGACATGCAGGGTTAAATTCTTCAAGATGCCCTTGGGTGGCCGTATTCCACAATATACACACTGACCTGGAATGTTTTGCAGGGGTTTCCAGAAGGCCCAAGCTGAAGTCCTAATCCAGTCTAAGGAGAAATGTCGCCAGTGAAAAGTATCATGAAGGAAGAGGCCACACAGAGGATCTAAACAAAAACGAGAACTTTACTATAACTAATCATATACAGAGAACAAGGCCCACAGCATGGTGCTGCTTGTAAGGCAGGCCTGGAACTGAAATCGCCACAGCTTGGGGCTGACTCAGCAGTTGCTGGTATGGCAAGCCTAGAGGGCCAATACACTACAATCGAACTATTGCCTTAATACCCCATGCAAGTAAACTAATGCTCAAGATTCTACAGCAAAGGCTCTTACCATATATGGAGCAAGAAATGCCAGATGTCCAAGCTGGATTTAGAAAGGGAAGAGTTACCAGAGATCATATCGCAAACATACGTTGGATAATGGAACAGACCAAGGAATTTCAGAATAAAATCACCCTATGCTTTATAGATTACAGCAAAGCTTTTGACTGTGTAGATCATGAAAAACTATGGAATGCTTTAAAAGAAATGGGGGTGCCACAGCATCTGATTGTCCTGATGCGCAACCTATACTCTGGACAAGAGGCTATTGTAAGGACAGAATATGGAGAAACCAATTGGTTCCCCATTGGAAAGAGTGTGAGATAGGGGTGTATTTTTTCACCCTATTTATTTAATCTATATGCAGAACATATCATATGAGAAGCGGGATTGGACCAAGATGAAGGAGGTGTGAAAACTGGAGGGAGAAATATCAATAATTTAAGATATGCAGACGATAGCATACTACTAGCAGAAATCAATAATGATTTAAAATGAATGCTGATGAAAGTTAAAGATGAAAGCACAAAAGCCGGACTGAATGTAAAAAAGACTAAAGTAATGACAACAGAAGATTTATGTAACTATACAGTTGACAACAAAGACATTGAACTTGTCAAGGTTTATCAATACCTCAGCACAGTCATTAACCAAAATGGAGACAATAGTCAAGAAATCAGAAGAAGGCTAGGACTGAGGAGGGCAGCTGTGAGAGAACTAGAAAAGGTCCTCAAATGCAAAGATGTATCACTGAACACCAAAGTCAGGATCATTCAGACCATGGTATTCCCGATCTCTATGTATGGATGTGAAAGTTGGACAGTGAAAAAGGCGGATAGGAGAAAAATCAACTCATTTGAAATGTGGTGCTGGAGGAGAGCTTTGCGCATACCATGGACTGCGAAAAAGACAAATAATTGGGTGATAGAACAAATTAAACCAGAACTGTCACTAGAAGCTAAAATTATGAAACTGAGGTTGTCATACTTTGGACACATCATGAGAAGACATGATTCACTAGAAAAGACAATAATGCTGGGGAAAACAGAAGGAAGTAGAAAAAGAGGAAGGCCGAACAAGAGATGGATTGATGCCATAAAGGAAGCCGCTGACCTGAACTTGCAAGATCTGAACAGGGTGGTTCATGGCAGATGCTCTTGGAGGTCACTGATTCATAGGGTCGCCATAAGTCGTAATCGAGTTGAAGGCACATAACAACAAAGATATTTTGATTGAATATATTTTAAATTCTATTTTTAAAATGTTTTAGAGTGTTTTTAGTGTTTTTGTTTGCTGCCCTAGGCTCCTTCTGGGATGAAGGGCGGGATGATGATGATCATCATCATCATAAACCTATTTGTCTTTAGTGCCACAAGACAATGTGTTTGTTAGAATTCTGTGTATATGAGATCTGAATGAGTTACTACAGAGAAAGCAACCTTAGGGTGGCATTGTAATTGTCATTTTTGAAACTGAGTTTTGAACAAAGGATTTACTCACATTACTGCTTTGCTGATATCATCTTGTGGTTTTGCTTGAATTAGGGAAGTGAACAGCTTAAGTTTATGAAGGCTGCAACAAGCCCAGCTTTCTACTCATGTTTGAACCTCAAATTTTCTTTAATTTTTCTATCAACCCTACTCCACCCTTAAAGGAAAGTGGCTTTTTTGTGTGTGTGAAATGAAACTTTGCTAATCAGCACTTTCTCAAAAAGTGGAAGGTGAAAGAGTTGTTGTTGTTAGCTGGCACCAGGCCGTTATCTGGGAACCAAGTGTTTATTGCATCAGATGAAGGGCCATGGTTTTCTTAAGAGGTACAACAGAGCACATTTTGTGGTAAGATCTGATGTCCAGCACAGAAAATATTTCTTTAAGGTGACTTGAGCATTCACATTTTATATAAAGTCACAGAAATGAAGAAGGGGTATCTCTGCATGTTGTTTATCTGAAGACCACATCCATTGGAGTAGTTGGGCTAACTATGTTGATGCACACCTTCACATTGATTTAGAATACTTGATTATGTTTTATTCCTTTGTATTATTTCAAATGTCATGGAGGTTCAAAATTTAAGAGCACATTTAAAACCGAAGCATAATATTACTAGCAAGATAAAATTATAGGTAAAGATAACTTTTGGCGGGTGCAACTCAGGGCCAAGCTAGAAACCAAGACGAGCTTTTCTTCCCAGGGATGAGTGTTTCAGAGGTCTGTGGTCTGTGGTGGAAAAGGATACGTGGAAAAAGATACGTGATCCAGATTTTAATACTCTTTGGGCCTGCAAAAGTTTCAGGGCAGAAATACTGCTTCTTTTCTAACATGTCCCATAGCTTCCTGCTGAAATTCTGTAGCTTTTCATACTACAAATGTTCCAGGGTTTTTTGTCCTGCTTTTGTTGTACTATAGCTCAAGGGTGTCCTTTAGACAGCAATATTGTGGTAACATTGGGGAAGCATTACAGAACTAATAGAGAGATGTGTGGATGGTCCAGTAGAAATCCACCATGAATGCAGTATTATTGCATCAACTACATAATAATTCTAAAGATTATTTCACAATCTCCAACTGTCCTAAATTCATGCAGTTCAGAACAAGCAAGTTCAGTGCAAGCAAAGTGAACTGGTGGGTGGCTTAGATGTATATCTTTTTCTTCTGCATGCATTATAGGAATTTTCTGAGCTGTGTCTTACAGGAGAGCTGTCCCACAGTTTTTGTGCTATTAATATGATGGTTGTACTTATGTGCCTTCAAGTCGATATTGACTTATGGCGACCCTATGAATCAGTGACCTCCAATAGCATCTACTATAAACCATTACTCTAAAGTAAGTAGCCTGTGAATGCCGATATAGGGCAATAAGGAAAGATTGTGGGGAGTTGGAGGGTATGCAGCATGAAAAAAGAAGTTATATTCAAATATAATGAGAAATCATAATCCTTTATTGTTTCTGCTGTTGTTTTTCAGGTTGGGAAGTTGGTTAGGAGACTGGATGTAATGCTTCATCTAATTGCAAGCAGCTGCCTGTTAACCTAGCTTGGCCAAGTGTTTTTAATTCCACTTTGGAATTATGAAAGTAATAGGACTTATAGGGAAATTTTGGCATGTACTCTGCATGAACTTGCCCTGTGCTTTTTCAGGAAGTCTCAAAGTGTAAAGTAGAGCTGAGAAAATGCATTTGAATTGACTGCAGGTTTATAATGATGAAATCACTTACTTTACTAGAATGCATTAGGAAAATGCAGACACACTGTGGCAGATCAAATTCCATTTTTGTCAACTCCACAAAACCATTTCATATGAGGTTTTCTCACTGCCAGAGGCGAAAGTGGTTTGAAGCATAAGGCAGGCCAGCTCCAATTATCATGGAATCCTATGAGCAAGTGGGAGAAGAGACAGCTTGAAAGAAGGGGTGGTAGACAGAGCGAATGCTCTTTCAGGAGTACGTTAAATAGTCGACATGGAAAAATATTGCAATCTGATGTGTTTTAGAAGTATGCTTCCTTTAAATCTCAAAATCTGTTATGAATTATGTAAAGCAGAATGCTTTTGGGAAGTCTACATTGTTTTATAATAAGTATCCAGCCAAACTTCCATTCCCATGACATTTTCATCTAGTGTAATAATTGATTTTGCAAGACAAGTGTAACAATGAGGTATTTAAAAAAACATTAAATCTAATGTCATCCTTACAGTGAATTATGCTTAATATTTGTTTGTTTGATTGTTTCTCTTGGACTTTTTAAAATTAGATTGAGAAAAAAACATATCAAAGAGTCTGGTGCTATTCATAGAATGTAATCAAAATTACTATCATCATGTTGTATAACTACTTGACATCCAGGATAGTATTACGTGATAGTAGCTTAGGTACCTTCCTGCCTCCCAAAACTTTTAGGCCTCATATAATCCTTTGTGAATTAATCTAACCCACTATGTTGCCTCTGCCACAAATGCACCAAAAACACTATCTGGCTCCATCGTGACCTCTACTTTTACCTTGACTGTTAATTTCACAAGCATTGCCTGCTACCCAAATCTTCAGCTATGACTCGACATCCCCAGTTCCATGTCCCTAGCATCCTCCAGTGATTTAGATTCATCAGCCATGATCTCTCCCACTACCTCTTTGAATGTCTTCCAAAATCTTTCAGCAGATGCAAGGTTGAGAGAAATAGCAGGGAACTCCTGCTGGTTATGCTGCTTGCCTCTTTTCTCTATGTGGTTGGGAAGGGATAAAGCAATCCGACTCCTACTCCATAATACTTTGGAGGCAAGACAAAGAATCTATCTTGGTGTTACCTGTCCACGGGTAGTGGTATAAATGGAGAGGGAGGGAGGGTAGAATCTCTAAATCAAGGCTGGGGAACCTCAGGCCCAGGAGCCAAATGCAGCCCTCTAAGCCTTTCTACCTGGCCATTAGGACTCTCCCTGCACCTTCACATCCCTTTCTCAGCCACGCTGCCTCTCCTCAGAACATGCCTTTTACTCTCCGTGAATGCTTTTGTCTGGCTGGAATGAATCCTTGAACTCTGATAGTGCACGTTGCTTCCATGGAAGGAGGATAGAGAGTGATGCATAAACGTTAGTAGAACCAGCCTACTGTACAAAAGTACATTTTGTATCTGTTGGTCTGCCCACATTTGCCTCAGGCCCCACCCACCAGTGGCATGTGCCCAATTCCCTGGAATGCAGTCCCTGGACTGAAAAACATCTCACACCAGTGCTCTAAATTGCCCCCACACACTCCAATATCCCTCAGAAGCAGTTTACTGCCAGAATTCATTGAGTAAGAATACAAGGGGTACAAAGGAATCTATATTAATGGTAGAGAAGCAACTTTTCATGGTAGTAGTATGGCTGGATTAACTGCAGGCTGTCCAATAAGAAGGCAGGATGAAGGCCCAGTAGTGGTGGCTAATCTGTGTTTGGCCTGTCTAGTCAGGCCCCACACTGTCAAGGCTTCGCAGATAACCAAGGTTATTGTGTGCACAGACAGTAACAACATCCAAGGCCTGTCCAAGGTTCCATTTCCAGGCAAGCAGAGGTTCCAACAAGAGCTCAGGCAAGAGACATGTCAAGAGGCAGTCCAAGATCCAAGCAGGGACCTCAGGCAAAAGGGGCAGACCAAGGTACAGATTAACCAACAGTCAAACTCACAAACAAAACACAAAGCTTACAGCAGCTCTCTTTGTCTTGTATGGAGGCTTTTAAGCCAGAGCTGCCTGAACCCAGCTGCATCTCCTTAGAGGTTTCTGCAGAGAATCCTCCTCAAGGCCCTACTCCTGAGTAACTCTTTACTCATGAGTAGTCTGCCTCTGCAACCAAGCACTCCTCCTGACTAGGGTTGCCTGGTTCAGGGCCTAAGACTGATCCTGTATCTTTAGGAGAAGAGAAAGTCAGCCAAGTGCAGGTGTTCTTGCAACACTGTAATGGGAAAAACCACAAGGTGGAATTCTCCCTCCCCCCTGAACAACTTTTAAAGATACAAAAGACCTTTTGGTTGCCAGGTCCAGCCTCGCAGAGGTCTTCTGTATCTTTAAAAGTTGTGTGCAGGGGGAAGGGAGAATTTCACCTTGTGGTTTTTCCCATTACAGTGTTGCAAGAACACCTGCACTTGGCTGACTTTCTCTTCTCCTAAAGATACAGGATCAGTCTCAGGCCCTGAATCTGGCAACCCTACCCATATAATAAGTTTCGCCTCTCCTTAAATGAACAGAGAATTCACTACAGGAGAAACTTCATCTGTGTGTTTGAATGAGGGATCATTAGATTGGTGCAACAATCCTGCCAAGACATTCTGCAAAGAAAAAACTACAGCAACTTGTAGCACATAACATATTGCATACAAAATATGTTCTATCTCCACTGTTGGAGGCAGTATGCTGGGAACTGCAAGTGGGGAGAGTGCTTTTGCACTCAGGTCCTGCTGGTGGACAGGGCCGGATTATCCATTAGGCTTAGTAGGTTGAAGTGTAGGGGCCCGGAGCTCTTGGGGGTCCGTGCATAAGCTAAAAAAAAAGCAGGACAGGAGCCGCGGATCGCAGGACAAGAGCTTCCGAACCACCAACCATCCCTCCGCTTCACTTACCTTTTTCTCTGCTGTTTTTTGCGGTTTGCCATCAATGAAGATGGCGGCAGAGGTTTCGCTAAGGGGCTGAAGCCTCTGCCGCCATCTTGGTTGATGACACACATGCATGCTACATGCGCACATTGCTGCCATCAACCAAGATGGTGGCAGAGGCTTCAGCGCCTTAGCGAAACCTCAGCCACCATCTTGATTGATGGCAAACCTGCGCGTACAGTGCACGGAGCCGCAAAAAAAACCAGAAAGGTAGGTGAAGCAGGGTGGGATAGGATGGGACAGGATGGCGGGAGGCTCAGAAGTTTGAGAAAAATATTGCCTAAGAGGAGAAGGGCCCCCAAAACACCAATCAGCCTAGGGGCCCTCCTCAGCTTAATCCGGCCCTGCTTGTGGACTTCCCATAAGTAACTGAATGGCCACTGTGACAACATGATGCTGGACTAGGTGGACTATTGGCCTGATCCAACAAGCTTGTCATATGTTTTTGATACTGCCTCTAAAGTCAAATGAAGAAGATTAAGTTATTCCTGCTTAAATTTAACTTAAGCAGTTAAGATCAGGTCTACAACAGCTGTTTGAGTCATCCTTCTGACTCAAGGACTCCGCTCCTTTGCAAGAAAGCCAGTTCAATTGTACCACTTAAGTCTTTGTTGAGATTTCAAACAAGGTCATAGTGCACTGACTAGGCATATACAAATATTAGGAAAAGATAAGTGAGGAGCGAGAGCTATTTAGACTTAACAGATTTTAGTAGCAGGGGCCTAGGCAGTCAAGACTCAATGTGGGGGAGGGGAAGTTGTGAAGCACTGATGCCATCTGTTCTAACTCTGCTTACTAGGCATATTCATCAACATTTAAATGCGGCCAGCTGACTGATTGCTAGACGCTCCTTTGAAACAGGACAAAGGAAGAAGAACTAGCAGCAGTAACGAACTGGATAGACTAGAGTAGGAGCAGATTAAGGAATAGTGCTGCTGGAAATGCACCTAAAGGTTTATAGATTGGGTTTATGGTCAAGTCTTGTGGCTGAAGGTTGTGGCTGAAAAAGCAAGGATTCTAGCACTCTTGTTTAGAAGTCTGGAAAAGAGGAAGAAAGCCTGTTCATGGCTTTGAACTGGCTGGAATTAATATTTAGCTTAGACCCGTGATCTTTTTATATTGACAGTTTATAACTGCACTTAAGATAAATGGAGCCTCATGCATAGTACAGTTTATACTGCCCCACAGGCTCTTCCAGTGGGGCACTTGAAAACTTGTTCCTATCTTGCATTAGCATGTTATTCCTAAACAACAGGGCAGTTGCATGCTATGGTGATTGTATTCTGGATTCCATATTCCCACCTCTCTGTTCATTCCTGTGTTCATGCTGATGGGTTTGATGCATTGGAAGTGTTAAAAAAAATATTGTGAGTTAAATGCAACACTTCCTGAGAAGTTGTGATGGAATAGGCATGATATCCCATTATTCCCCATAAGACTAATGTCAGATTGCACAACATGAATTTTTAATTTGCAACACATGCATTTTGTACATAATTCACAATAAATGTTGACTTTTTATCAATAATTCTTCAAGTTTTTGAAAGCCAGAAGGGTTTCTAGGAAATCTCCGACTCAACCATCATTGCTCCTGCTCTGAAAATGTTCCCTCTGCTACACCACTGATCATCACTGGATAGAAGCCCTCTATGCAGTACCTAGAGCACACTGGAGGTACTACATATTAAGTAGAAATAAAAAGATCTATTGTGACAATATCATCAATGTAAAGGCAGATAAAGCCTATTAACAAAATTCATTGTAAGTGCCCCAGTTCTCTGAGATGTCTGTGCTCTGGAAGAAGATCCTTTTTTAAAGGTGGCAACAAAACAGCAGCAGATTAGAGAAATAGTAGTAGCACACAGCAGTGAACAGATAGAAAGATCATTAAAAAAACAAGCAGACCAAGAAATAGTTCAGCTACCAAAATTACAAAAAATAGCAACTCTAAAGCCATATATAGGCTTTTTGCCTTCTTTCCATTTACATCTTTATGTCCTGTGGGGCAAATAGTACCTTGGGGGGATTTTCAGAGGAAAGGGTTAATCTCCCTCCCCCACCAGCAATTGTCTCTTCAGTCTGAATCCCATCCCTTGCCCACCAAAGGCTTATATTAACATATTTTTAAAAGTTCAGCAGATCCTATTTACAGAGATAATGTATCCTATTTAATTTGGCCCTTAGGCCATCCTTGATTGGCTGGTCCAGTACAACTGCTATAAGGCTGGTATTATGTCCATTCAGTCACACAAAAATACCAGCCAGACCAGATGAAAATTAAACCATCCCTGTTTGCATCTGCAGATTAGCCTGTGTGGTGCAAACTTCCAAAGAACTACCAGAATTTCCATGAGAAAACTGCATCAATGCCTCCTGTTCCCCACCATCCAAAGTCAAGTGTTATTAGTTACTTAAATACCAGAGGACACTGCTTTAACAAGACAGGAAACCAACTTTCTGCTTTCTTACCAAATAGCTTCATCAATTTCACATATGCATGTAAGGCTAATTTAACCTCACGGCACTTAGCGTCTTTATCTGGGTGAATATGCTCAGACACACGTTCTTCTAAGGAAACCACAGGAAAAAGTATCAGGAAAGAATATCAAAAAGCTGCAAAACTCCTGCACAGTGCCATTGTAAGGGTTTTTCTTCTGATTTCTCAAAACCTGTTTCTCAGTTGTCACTGGTAGTGCAGTGGTAAATTTTGAAGTGCAGGAGGTTATCATGACAGCCCGATAGCCACACACCCTAAGAAAAGTCCATAGTCACACTCAAGGAGCATCCAAAACACCCTCCTGAAGTGCATTGCATAATGCCCAATTTATTAGAATCTACTGACAGTCATAGAATAGTAAGCTAGCAAAGGATGGTGTACAAGTTAGTGTGTTGGACTTGGGCAGGAGACCAGGGTTACATCTCTTACCAGCCATGAAATTCACTGCATGACCTTGGGCCTGTCATAGTCTGAGCCTAGCCTACCTCACAGGGCTGTTGTTATTATGAGGATAAAGTAGGATGGTCACACTCCTGTATATACCATTGTGAGCTCAGGTGTCCAGCAGATAACATTATTGCTCCTGCTCTGAAAATGTCCCAGAGCTATGTTTCCCCTCTGCTACACCACTGATCATCACTGGATAGAAGCCCTCTATGCAGTATCTAGAGCACTGGAGGTACTACATATTAAGTAGAAATAAGAACATCTATTGTGACAATATCATCAGTGTAAAGGCAGATAAACCTATTGAAATAAACGTTGTTAATGCACTGATCTGGCCTTGGATTCATGTGCTTCTCTTCTCTTTCCTCCTCTGGTGTGACTGTGAGGAAGAGTTTGGAAGCTTTAACCTTTGTTTTGATTAACCACAGCTGCCATGTTGTCCAACTCTAACAAACTGGTTAATCCTAACTATGGTTAGTTGAAACAAGCCAACTTTTTGTTTGGTCTGTGACCGTATTAAACTTTACTACCACTACTACTACTACAAGCCAACTTCAAACCATAGTTCAAGAAGCTGGCATGTTTCAATCGCTGACCACAGTTAAGCATTCAGATTAACAATAACATAGGATTCAGACATAACACTAAACTGTAGTTAATGTACAATGGAAGGAGATGCTTCTGGTCTCCTCTCAGCCACATCAGAAGCAGAGAGAGAAGAGTGGGAACCTGTGAGCCTAAAACCCATTGCAGCTCATTCTTGTAACATTAAATCTTGATTTAGCATTATGTGAGAACCCTTTTAATATTAAGCATCAGTGTTTGCATTGGCTAAAATAGTAACATTTAATCAGAAATAGTTATCAGATACTTTTTTATTATTTAGAGAAAAACTGTACTGGAGTTAGCTATGTTGTCCAAATTAAGGTTTTGTTATGTCCAAAAAGATTTGATTGTGTGTGTAGCAGTTGGAGGATGTTAAGAAATGCCTGCTGCTGTTTTTCTGTCAAAAATACTCAAGCACTGGGAATTAAAAGGTTTTTAAAAAAATGAAAGGAAATTTGGTAACTGATAATTTGGGAAATGTTTTGCAATAATTTTTGTCACTCTACATTTATCATCATCATCAATAATAATTATTAATAATCATAATTTAGAATCCAGCCAAAGCCACACACTTTCCTGTTGAGTTCAATGGGGGTAACTTAAGCATGTGGTTAAACGTCTTTTTCACTGAAATCAATAGAACTTAAATGTGCTTAACTCTGGATAGATTGCTCCCAGTATCTTTAAAATCATCACAAAATCAAGGTTTGATTCAGGGTTTTTATTCCTAGCATTTAGATTGGTCTATTCATTGACTTCATGGGAAAGATTCTGAACCTATGGATCCCACACCAATTATCAGTTGCTGGAAGGTATTTTGAAGTTATAATTATGATAAGGAGGCATGAAGACTCCAAGTACTATAGTTATAGAATGGTTAATACCTGCTATTTTATAGAAATACCTATAATTCACGCCAGCAAAATCAGAATAAAATTAATAGAGGTTTAGGCTTAATATGACATTGGGCATGATCTAGTATAGTTGAATACTTCTAAGTTTGATCAGAGAGCTAATCATATTGCTACCGCAAATAACTACATTATGGCTTGATTATGCCCAAAGTAGTTGAGGTCAGAATGTGGTTAAAGGGAATCTGTGCAGAGTTTAGGGCATATTGCATATGTCATATGATTGCCGCAGCATGTGGCCCACTTAGCCTACAACTGTGGAGGCATAATAAAATATGGGTTGCTTTATGTATTGTTCACATTCTGAATAAACTCATGACATATTCACCACATGTCAAACGTCCAGTCTCCTTTCTTGGCAATTTTGCCATGGGAATTGTCTCTTATTGTACTCTTAATGCAGTTTTCATATCACCACCCAAGCATACATTCCCTTGACATCAATTTGTCTGGTGGTGAGAAGCAGCAGTAGCAGAATCATTGACAGAGAAAGAAGACATCTGCCAGCATGATTGTGTGCAAAGAACTGATAGGTAGGGGCAGCCTCAGTGAATTATGCTTTTTATTAATTCAAATTTTAACAACTAGAGCAGATGTTCCCATACTTTAGTTCCATGGACCATCAGTGGTCTCTGAACTTCATTCAGGTGTTCTGCAGCATGTCTATGGATTTGTGGTTGAAGATGGGCAATGGCCAATCTATCAGTTTTAATTGTATTTTATTTTACTTCTTATTTTGTATTTTATTGCATTACAGTTTGAATTCTATGGAATTACAATTGCTACAACAGCCAGAAAAATCATTAAGTGTTCCACCAAGTCCCTCAGCAATTTTCAAGAAGTCTCTGAGGAAAGAAGTTTGGGAACCATTGGACTAGAGTATAAATTAAATATGTTGAAGAGATCTTGCCAACTGCCCATTGGGCACCAGAGCACACATTACAGTTGCAACATGAATATCACTGATAATGGCCTCCCTATGGGAAAGATGGAGGGAGGTGGAAAGAACTAGAAGGGTGCTTCTGGATGGGGTCAGTTGTGGTGTGGGTGGTCCTCATACATGCAAATGTTTTGCAGTGTCCACACAGTATTGGCATCAAAACACGAGCCTCTGCACCTCCCCAATTTTATCAGATTTATCCCTTCCAGGGAAAATCTGGTAAGATTTTTTTTTTAAAAAAACTGTTGCCAATGACCCATTTGTGATAGCTCAACAACCCATCTGTGAATTAAGCTCCTGCCAGAGGTATGCAAGAAAGGAGCGACAACCTGCTAAGGTGTTTGCTTTTCCTCAGACCTGCATAAGGGCCAAACTGATACCCCTTCATCCAATGACTTGACTGATACAGTTGTCCTGTAAAGGGGAGTGGTGCAACTCTCTGAATTTTAAAACAGGCCTTTTTGTAACACCTCTGACTGAAAAGGCTAAGTCACTCGGAGTGAGCCAGATATAGGGTGGCCGCGTGCCCTGCTTTACAAAGCTTTCTATTTGAAGGACTCAGAAGTCAGTCCTCCCATGTGAAGGCATCCTCTGTTTGAAGGGCTGTCTAATCCAAGCCCTGTTTAAAGATAATGAGCCACAGGAAGGGAGAGCAGGAGCCCAAAAAATGCCCATGAACAGTTAGCATGTCAACAGGAAATTGAGCACGTACCACTATCCTACTATAGTGAGATTTATTTCTATTTAATTTATAGTAATTATTTTGACATTTGCACCTATAAATCTATAGTAGTACCTGCAAATTTAATGCACATCTGTATCTGTATCTTATTTTGTCCTCCTTTTTGATGATACATTTCCACTTTTTTGGAGGGGGGGAGGAGGTGATGCATAAGTGGACATCCTTACCAGATATTATTAGTAAAAAGTCTTTATAAACCACTTTTTAGTCCAAGGGTTTGTTTGGCCACGCATCTATGGATGTGCCGATACTCTCTATTTTCTATCCTCTGGTTTCCAGTCCTGTGGTTTGGGAATGCAGCCACTTGCAGGATGATGATAGAACACGGTGCAGTACATTTGTAACTGTTCCAACGCAGCAGGGATCACTTGCAGTGGGGAGAACATTTGTATGGTAACGGTTCTGTGTATTCTGAAACGTTTCAGAATATTTTTCACTAAGTAAGTAAGTAAGTAAAATTTAATTTTTGTGTCGCCTATCTGGCCGAAGCCACTCTAGGCGACGTACACCTTGAAATTCAATAAAATACAATATAAATACAGAATAAAACACAATGCAGTCAACAATATCCATTCTAAATAGCAGCAGTATAGAGCAATGTAGGGCAATCAATAAACAATTTAAACAATCATGAAAAAATTAGCCCACTCCGGAGATCCCTAAGGCCTGTCCAAAGAGCCAAGTTTTTAATGTTCGGCGGAATGTATCCAGGGAAGGGGCATGACGAAGATCAAACAGGAGGGAGTTCCAGAGAGTGGGGGCCGCCACTGAGAATGCCCTCTCTCTAGTCCCCGCCAACCTAGCTGTTTTCGTTGGTGGGACTGAGAGAAGGCCCTGCGTGGCTGATCTAGTCGGGCAGCTTAGTTGGTGGTACTGGAGGTGCTCCTTCAGGTAAACTGGGCCGAGACCGTATAGGGATTTAAAGGTTAACACCAACACCTTGAATTGGGCCCGGAAAACAACTGGAAGCCAATGTAGGTGAAATAACACTGGCGTGATGTGATCACTATATGCAAGTCCAAAGTAATGTGTAAAATAATAATTGATCTGGTTGCTTTATTCAGATGAGGTTGTGCTTTTGTTTTTAGAATTATATTTGCTCTCTTTTAAATTTTCAAAGTAAGCAAAGCATAGACTTAAAAACATCATAAAGGAAAACTGAAATAAAGACCTGACTTTGAAGCCCTACACACTATGCTAGTGATTCAACCATGTTGTCACTTTTAGTCATATAATTAGCATTAGACCATGTATGCATTCTTCCCTGGGAGTTAGGGACGAGTTTAGTTTCTTATACTGAAATATTTTTTTAAAAGTTCTGTTTGCTGGAAGAATTTCCTAATCAGGAAATCAATTCACTGTGGGTGAAGTGTGGGTGGATTTTTCATACAACCAATATTTTCCCCAATGAGCAATGACTTCTCAATGGCAAAATGGTGGGAAACAAAGGAACTAGTTCACAATACTATAAGCCACTAGATTCTAATATGGACAAGCTGCAAAAGTTTGGCCAACTGTGCCTAAATAAAAAAGAATGGCAGCAGGATCCATCACCACCAACAAAATTATAATTGATTCAATCATCCATTGTAAAAATAATTGTTAATTGGATAAAAACTAACTTTAATAATGAGAATGTGGCAGAAAACTTTAATTCAGCTCTGCTCAGTATCACAGATGGATTCATACACTTTTCCCAAACCAAAATGTACATGTTTTCAGATTCTTTTCAGACCACAACATAACAAGTCACTTTTTAAAAGATTTTTAAAAAAAGATGTAGTGTTATGATCTCAATATTTGCAATATCAACTGCACTGCGTATTTTGTCTATATACTACTTTAGGCAGAAATTTCACCCCAAAATTCTAGTAATTGTTAAATGCAGAAAAATGGCTACTTAGACCAAAGAACAGGGCAGCAGGGCAATTTAAATATAATGTTATTAACTGCAAGTATAGCCTTCTGTCAGGTGAATAATAGCCAAAGAATTGCTGTTGCTACTCAATCTGTCATTGTTTTTGGATCAGTCTACTGCTTCTGAATTATTCCTTTTTTTCCTGTCATGAACCACCTAGGGAAAAAACGGGGGCACGGGTGGAAAAGAAGGAAATTTGACACAACATGAAATCTAGACTAGAGAGAGGGCTTTTTCAGTGGCGGCCCCCACTCTCTGGAATTCCCTCCCGTTCGATCTTCGGCATGCCCCTTCCCTGGATACTTTCCGCCGAGCCTTAAAAACTTGGCTGTTTGGACAGGCCTTTGGGACCGCCGGGGTGGGCTAATTTACATATTGAATGCCTGTTGTTATGTACTGCATATGTTGTTATTTTTGTTATTTCTAAGTATATCATATTTTATTGTAATTACTGTATTTTATTGTATTTTATTGGAATTTAATATGTACGTCGCCTAGAGTGGCTTCAGCCAGATAGGTGACCTAAAAATTAAATTTACATTTTACATTTAAAGTTGATAAAATGTATTTCCAGCAATAGGTGTGAATTTAAAACATCTTCCTGGCCTTTATGCTCTCTGCATAATTGTCAGGCCTCTGTTTTATAAAGCTGGTTGCGGTATTGCCTATTCTTGTGTTCTTTCATCTCAAGCTCACTTAGTGAAAAAGATCCTCCTACATCCACCCACCCACCCACCCAAACACACAGAGCCATACGTGGTGTGTGTGTGTGTGTTTGTGTTTAGTACCTCAACTATCCAGTGCATCAGGGCTTCTTAAAGGGAAAGTTTAGAACTTCCCAGTGGTATGTGATTATAATTTATGCACAAAGCATGCACCACTGCAACACAGCTGTGCATTTTCCTTGTGTGTGCATGCACGCGTGCTTTCTTGCTTAGTCACATTCCATGACATTTAGAAGCCTACACAGAGTGGGAGAAAATCCTCAGAAATGGGAATTTGACAGCACTAATGCTCAAATTCAATAATTTTGTGCTGTGATGATACTTTCAGGCACAAATGTTTCGTATAGTTTTGCCCCAGTAAGGTCCCTGTTAAGAGTGTCATGTTGGATATTTCTGGCATCACCACCCTTATCATGACATTGACAACAACACATGACTTGTCAGGAAAGGGGTCTCCAAGTTCTAGAGTTATTTCCTTCATATTAGAAAGTGCATATAAAAGAAAGTGCATGAATACTCTGTGAAGAATAGCAGCGGGGTCTGTGGAAAGTACCTTTGGCAAGCAGAAGAGAAATAGGTACGTTTGATGCGGGTCTGGGGTTCTAGGTGCTAGGACTACTTAATTTACTGTTCACTTTATCAGTTACTTTTCACATCACCTAACATAATACAACTTTGTGTGGCTTGACTTTTGGAACTGCCCAAATGTTCTTTTTGAACTGCCCATTTTTTCCTGTAGCTGCCCATTTTGGGTCTGGATGCCCATTAAACAAACAAACAAACAAAGTCTGCAGCATATGCATCTGAGGTAGTCTCTTACCGTGAATTGCTGCCAAAATCTAGTTTAAATGGCTTTAATGAAAGAAGATTTGAGGGTCCATTTGGGTTGAGCTCCCTGAAAAAGAGTCCCACACTTTACAAAACATATTAGTACTGATTCAGTGGACCCCAGAATGCACTCTGGCTTCTGGATGCCTCTCTGTCTGTCTGTGAATTGATGATATAATTGACCCTTACTACTGCAGCCCCAGAGATGGTATCACAAACATATGTTGGATAATGGAACAGACCAAGGAATTTCAGAAGAAAATCACCCTGTGCTTTATAGATTACAGCAAAGCCTTTCACTGTGTAGATCATGAAAAACTATGGAATGCTTTAAAAGAAATGGGGGTGCCACAGCATCTGATTGTCCTGATGCGCAACCTATACTCTGGACAAGAGGCTACTGTAAGGACAGAATATGGAGAAACCGATTGGTTCCCCATCGGAAAGAGTGTGAGACAGGGGTGTATTTTATCACCCTATTTATTTAATCTATATGCAGAACATATAATACGGAAAGAGGGATTGGACCAAGATGAAGGAGGTGTGAAAATTAGAGGGAGAAATATCAATAATTTAAGATATGCAGATGATACCATACTACTAGCAGAAACCAGTAATGATTTGAAACGAATGCTGATGAAAGTTAGAGGAAATCACAAAAGCAAGACTACAGCTGAATGTCAAAAAGATTAAAGTAATGTCAACAGAAGATTTCTTCAACTTTAAAGTTGACAATGAGGACATTGAACTTGTCAAGGATTATCAATACCTTGGCACAGTCATTCACCAAACTGGAGACAATAGTCAAGAAATCAGAAGAAGGCTAGGACTGGGGAGGGCAGCTATGAGAGAACTAGAAAAGGTCCTCAGATGCAAAGATGTATCACTGAACACTAAAGTCAGGATCATTCAGACCATGGTATTCCCGATCTCTATGTACGGATGTGAAAGTTGGACAGTGAAAGAAGCAGATAAGAGAAAAATACACTCATTTGAAATGTAGTGTTGGAAGAGAGCTTTGCGGATACCATGGACTGCAAAAAAGACAAATAATTGGGTGTTAGAACAAATTAAACCAGAATATCACTAGAAGCTAAAATTATGAAACTGAGGTTATCATACTTTGGACACATAATGAGAAGACATGATTCACTAGAAAAGACTAAAAGGCTGGGGAAAACAGAAGGGTGTAGAAAAAGAGGAAGGCCAAACAAGAGATGGATTGATTCCATAAAGGAAGCCACAGACCTGAACTTACAAGATCTGAACAAGGTGGTTCATGACAGATGCTCTTTGAGGTCACTGATTCATAAGGTCGCCATAAGTCATAATCGACTTGAAGGCACATAACAACAAACTGCAGCATGAGTCTGTGGCCTTTGCTGATGTATTGTGAGGATTATCTAGAGAAGACTCTCCATGTCATGCAGACTACCAGCAGGTTTACAGCAGCACATAACTGGCTGTTCCTCTCTGGGATTTCCACCTGTTTGTGCTGGGGTGGGCACCTATGTTTTTCTCAGAGTGCATGATACATAGTGATGTAACAAGTGTGGCATTGTCTTGCCCAAACCCACTAAAGTCAGATGTGGATGCAAAGCTGCGCTTTTCTTTAATAGGTTTAATGGAAAATTTTAGTTCAGAGCACTTTATGAATCAGCTTACAGGTTACCCAGGATTCAACATCTCTACAGGGCATAATTAGGCATGGCTACACAGCTCTAAGATGCTGTCTCAGCAATTAGACATGCCCTCTCACAACCTTTAAGGAATTGTGTGTGGGTTCCTCCTACTTGTGTGACAAAGGTGTCATGGTTGGGAGTGCATGTGCACACAAGTGCTCCTCCTCCTTAGCGGCACGGTGGGAAACATTTAAATCTGCTGGCACAGTAGCCTAAGAAACACTTCAGCAAGGTTTTCCTCCTCATGAGGAGGGGTGTGCAGCAGCAATGGTGGGGTGAGCAAGGAAGGGGGTGTGAAGGGAAGGTGAAGAGGCCGCCTCCTGATCAGCCTGCACCTCATCAATTATAGTTGGAGCTACGGGGGTAGAGTTGTCACTGTCAAGGGCACTAGAGCCTTCGCTCTCAACCCTCTCTGAATACAAGTCACTAGGGCCTTCCCCCATGTCCCAATCCATCTTCTCTTCGTCCTCATTACTGCAGGATTGTACCATGGGACTCACGACAAACATCATCCAGCATAGATGTGCAATAGTAGAAACAACTCCATCCGTCGCTCCTCTGTCTATTGTACTCATGCAGCATTCATAGGCACAGGGGCCCTGCATGAACAAAACTTATTTGTCTGTGATATTGTTCAGTAGAAAATGTAAATGTTCAATTAGATGACATAACAAGATCTGAGCAGGGTGGTTTATAACAGATGCTATTGGAGGTCGCCGATTCATAGGGTCGCCGTAAGTCGAAATCGACTTGAAGGCACATAACAACAACAACTATATCCTCCACTTACCTGTCTCTGTCTAATTATATTTAGCATATATGGAACTTTCCCTTCTTACTCACCTCAGATGTCTTCATAATGCAGAATATTCTTCTGCTTCATCATGCTGCTGTTCTTCCACCTCCTGTACTGTTTGTTCCAGTGTTCTATCTAAGAACACTTCATCTTCTTTTATACTCTTCAGTGTGGCCACCTGCTGTTCCAGGCCCCTCACTTTTTCTTCCAACAGTGCCACCAGCTTGCACTTGTTGCACATATATGCCATGTTCTTAGGCAAGAAAACAAATATTGCACACATCTTGCAGGTCACTAGGGTCAGCTTCTTACTTACCGCAAATGTCTTCATGATGGAGAACTTATACTGGGAAAGGGGACAGTAGATTCTGAATCAGGACTAGAGGTGAGTCTGCATCTTGTTCTTAAGTTTGCTACTGGAGCATGATGTGGAAGGCCAAAGGAGATGCCTCATTCCCAAAGCTTAATGCCCTCCTCACTCTCAATCTCCAATTTTTGCTGGCATGATGACAATCTCAATAGATGGGCTAAATGAATTGGAGGAATGGTGGATAGCAAGATGTGGTGAGAAAGAACATAAGAAGAGCCTGCTGGATCAGGCCAATGGCCCATCTAGTCCAGCATCCTGTTCTCACAGTGGCCAACCAGTTGCCCATGGGAAACCTCAAAGCAGGACCTGAGTGCAAAAACCCTCTCCCCTCCTGCGGTTTCCAGCAACTGATATTTGGAAGCATATTATCTCCACCTATGGAAATGAGGACTTAGGGTTGTTAGGAGAGACAGTGGTGCAGAAAGGGACAATGAAAATGACCAAGTGGCTGGAGGAACTTTGTTTATGAGAAAATGTTATAATGTTTGGGGCTTGGGGGTGGAAGCGAGTAAGTGGGGGACATGACAGAAGTATAAAATTTAAGTGAATAGAGATCTGGCTGGGAAACAGGATGATGAACTACATAGGCCCTGGTCTGATACATCAGGGCTCTCTTCTTATGATTGAACCTTGGACCTCTTGCATGCTAAGGCTGTCCTGTTCCACTAGTGATTCAGCAGTAGCCTATATGGTTGGTATAGCTGAAATCCTTAGGTATGATATATGGGACAGTTGGGTGGTAAAGGGCATATGAACAGTGTTTTCAGAGGTGCTACACAAGTGTAGTTGATGTTGCTACATAAGCTTTGGCTTTTAATAGCATTATTGACTCAGCTTTAGCCCTAGCATAGTGGCTGCCATAATGCTACCCTACTCACGTGGGAAATATAGAAATTCATAATGAGCTGATTATGATTTCTCTATGGAAAGGATGACTACCCTGTGTTCCTCCAGGTGTTATTGGACTCCAGCTTTCATCAGCTCCAGCCAGTGTGGCCAATGATCTGGGATGATGGGAGTTTTCATCCAGCAACATCTGGATGGCTACAGGTTCCCCAGCCCTGCTGTATGGGCTTTTACAGTTCTTTGCCTGCAGCATAGATGCATCCAAAAGGGTCACCCCCACACAATAACCCTTGGTGGATCAGGGTGGTGGTGTCATCATCTCTACAAACAGCTGTGCTGTTCTTATATCAAAACCAGTGATCTTGGGCACCTTAAAGAAACACATTTGTTATGGTCTGGCATATAGTAGATTACAGCCCACTTCTTGCATCTGATGGACTCTAGTCTGCTTCCTAATATATTGAAGGCGCCACACAATTTTAGGGTTGTATTCAACATTTGTCATACTCAGAGTAAACGCATTGCAATTAATGGGCATGGCTAAATTAGGTCCATTAATTTTAGCGTTTACTCTCAGCAGAATGTAGTTGGATGCAACTTGTTGGTGTTGCTACTGCTGCAGCAGCAGACCAACATGACAACCCCTCTGGATTTTCCAGTCTCATTCATCCTCACAATACACTGAAAGAAGCACAACCTTTCCTTTAAACCTTTTCCTCTTGCAGAACAATAATTGACTGTTTTCACTGCTAAAACATTTATGTTAAACAGGAATAAGCACAGAATATGTAAACATGGACATGTGGCTACAATTCTTCACAAAGTATGGATATATTTCATTTGTGTGTGTTTGTCTATCAAGACAGCATCAGTAAAGTATTTCTCCTTTGATACGTGTACCTCATTAATGCCTAGGAAACATTTTTCCATAAGAAAATAAGGGACATAGTATATACTGAAATGCATGTCTGTCTAAGATTTTTTTCTTTCAAGAAGAAGGAAGTTGAAAAGAACAAATGCTTGCATGCAAGCGAGCAGCCTGAGACAGTGACTCATTAAGTTCCTTGTAAACGATGGCTGTGAATTCCATACAAATTGTTTCTCACAGTTTCAAGATCAACATGAGACAGCAACTAAGGGCTATTTAAGGAGCCCCCACAAATATAGGTTTTTTTTGCAGTAATAATTGTTTAAAGATTCCCTCCTCTGCTGGAAGAATTAATTTATGTACTATATCATGCAATCCTAAAGCAAAACAAGAACAACCCTGCTTTCCTGAAACAACTCTGAACTTTCTGTGGTTGTGCTCAAGGTCCTAGTTTATTGACAAGGAGGGTGCTGTACTACTGATGTGAAGAAAGTAGTATTTCTAGTTGCTTTGATTACATCCTTTCGTTCTGTGGATACAACACATAGCAGATACAAAGGCAGAGGGTGCCCATTTTTTTGAGCCCGTGGGCACTTTTGCAAACTGTCATGGGCACCACACATACCCCACAACCTATTCTATTAACGACAATAGAATGCTTCTTTCAAGCTGAACTTTTTTTGGGGGGGAGGAGGGTGCTTTGTGGGCAGGCTTGTAGGGGGTGTCTAGGGGCTCCTAACCCCCTAACATTTTTCTCTCCCCCCTAATTTTTTTGACAAAAACAATTGTCACAGAAAAAAACCTGCCCCTTGCTTTTTTGGTGCCCCCCGAGTTTTTAGGCTGGCTGTGGGCCTGCCTATAGATACTAGGGAAGGCCTGTGTGGGTTGGTATCCACAGGTGCCATGTTGGTGACCCCTGTCTACGTAAACATTCACAGCTATACCTGTGGAAGCCCCATTGATATCAGTGGTATGGATGTATGCATGGTGCAGCATAGGATTACACTTTTCTGGCATATCTGCACAATGTTTTTAAAGGGCCTTCAATGTGCAATGAATGCACATGCTGGAGAATTCACTGTTCTGATTACAGGAACAGCAGGGGCCAAGCAGTCTATATAACTCTTGATGTAAACATTAGAGAGAGACAAAGGGCCTATTTTTCCCAGGTATGGGTTTTGTCCCACTGTGATCAATGGATGAACATTTGTTTGGTAGTTTAACCGAGTTGCATATTGAATTGAATATCTCTGTCTCTTACTTTACGGCAATGACTAGTAAGGTCTTGCATTCTGAGGCAACAGTATGGATCAGACCCAGTCTGGAATGTCTTTCTACTGAAATCCCCGTGCCTTCCTACATTTAGCTTCCTCTATTTCTCTCTCATCTGTGCAGGAACACATTCTTTCCATTGACAAATAAGTCTGGTGACTTATAATGATGGAAATGTTTTGACTATTTTAGGAATGAAGCCTGTTGATGCTTTTATCCTGCTGCCAAATTCAATAATAATTTTTGCCCTTGACATGACATTGTCTTCCTTGACTTCAGCAAATACCAGCAAAATTGCACCTATCCAAAAAGGTATAGTTTGATTTACTGGGCACATTTATATAACTCTGCTCAAAACAGTTAGAGCACAATGACTACAAATGCTGCTTTGCTGGATTAGAACAAGGTCTATCTAGTCCAGGATTCTGTTTCCCACAGTGGCCTACCAGATGCTTCTAGTAGGTCACAGCATGGCCTGAAGGCTATGGCCATGCCATGTTGTTTGTCTCCAATTGTCAAAGGTCTAATGTAGGGGGTGGGAAACTTGTGATCCTACAGATATTATCAGAATCCAATTCCCATCAGCCTCTGCCAACATTGCCAGTGATGGATGCAGACCCATGGCTTCACCATCAGCCAATGATTTTCTTCCCACCCTGTTTTATTTACCATCTGCCCTGATAAATAATTCTGGAGACCTCAAAAGCTAGCATGCTGTTTTAAAACAGTGTTTTTCAAAACCTTTAGAAAACCTACATTTGTTGTTGGTTTAACCTTGGTCTGATGCCTTTTTTTCACCTCACTCCAAATTACCTTTCCACATGCCCAGTGAGCTGGTTGGTTCAGTAAGTAAGTTACCAAGATAATGGGTGGTTTTAGTAGAGGCACTTGGCTGCAGTACTGAAGTGTACCAGAGGGCTTGTTAGCTGATTTTCCTACCTTCCTTCCCTGGTGCAGGCTGCAGTCCCTGCTGTTACACCTATCAGCCTATGCAGTCATCTGCATTAAATTCTTAGGTTTTCCTGGGGAAGCAAGAAGAGAGGATGAACAACAAAAATACATGCAGGACACATAGCGCAGTCTATATGCATTTCTATATGCATTACACAAATGTTGCTGTGACATCTCTGAACAAACATGATCTTTGCTTAATTCCAGTTTTACAGAATGAATACGGCTACAGGCAAGTGAAAAGATTAATCTTTCTTTTGAGACATTACTGCAGCATGGAATTCTAACCCACAACATATCTGAGAACATTGATGTAGCTCCTATATAAAGGCTCAGTTTACATATAACACAAACCATCGCTTAGCACAAGTGTGTGGTTTCCTGGAAAGGAGCTTGTGGCCACTTTGCTCTTCTTCTAGTGTTGCTGCTGCTGTGCTACTGTGAGCTTACAGAGAGTAAACAATAACAAGACCCAAAATATAAAAATGGTACTGTACTGTACTCAAAGTGCATATATATAAAAACTAAATAAATGATACATTGAAACAAAAAAAGTAATATTAATCAGAAGATGGAACATCAGTTGAAAGGTCCAGTTCTGCCTACTGTGAGCCAAGCCATGCCATCTGACCTGAGCTTATAATTTGTCGCCTTCAGAGAAACTATGAGCTGTAAACCAAGAATAATACTTGAGCATGGCTTGTGGTTTGTCTGGAGCAAGACAAACCATGAATTTGGGTTCAAATAACACAGAGACAAACCATGGCTTAGCTCAGAGAACCACAGTAGCAGCAAGTCCAGAGAAGAAGCAAAGCAATTGCAGCTGTAATTTCCAACTCCCCCAAACCCAATGATTGCTCGTTTGTGCTAAGCTATGATTTGGCTTAGCATTACATGTGAACTACAGCTTGGAAGTAATTCGTTTTGAGGAACGAGTGGGTAATTCCTTTACATTTTGATTGTAATAGAACTAGGAGTAATTTTATTACTTTTGTGGAGTAATTGTAATGTTTCTAGCATTGCTTTGGGGCATTACTTGGGGGAAGCAGGGGAAGTCTTATGCTCTTCTGATTTGTGGATGAAAATCATGTGCCTCACACTGGGCTTCTGTGCAGTGTCACTCTTCTCTCGTGCTCTGTGGGTGGGTAGGAGGTGACGAGGGAGGAGGTGGAGAGTGAGACAGGATGGAGTGGAGAAAACAATTGTTTAAAAAAATGGATGGTGGTGGTGAAGAATGGAGTGGAGGGAAAAAGGAGCCGGAGGGAAAGAACATGGATAGAGGAGAAGGAGGCAGCAGCAGAATGGAGATAAAGAACTGTGGAGGTGAAAGATGACAATGTGTGTGTATACTGTGTTTGCACTTGTTACATGCCACCACCCTCTCTGGCTACTGTGCTGCACTTGCAGTATTTTAACTTTTTGCATCTCAGGGGAAAATGTTTGCTTGGGTGAGCGTCCCTTAGTTGGTGGCAGGGCAGGGTCCAGGAGGTGGTTAAGTGAGAGAGATTATGCTGGCTGGCTGACTGGGGTGGGTGGGTTGCACTTGGTTTGACATGCAAAGATCTGAGTAGTGGCCTCTGCCTCCCTCCCCATCTCCCTTACCAGCAGAGAGACCACCATTGCTATCTTATGGATAAAAAGAATTATTCTACTACCTCTGTATGTGTGTTTATTTTTAATGTTGTTTTAGGCTAATTAGGTGTCCATCAGCCAAGGCCAGCAACTTGTAGGCGTTTTTTTTAAAAAAGTAACTGAAATGTAATTGTAATGATTACTTTCAGAGCAATTGTAACTGTAACGGTAATTACTACTTTTTTGGGCCATGTAATTGTAACTGTAATTTATTACTTTTAAAAAGTAATCTTCCAAGCTCTGGTATGAACTGGGTCATAGTCAGGTTTGTTGGTTTTACTATGTATGAATGCCATTTGTGCAATGAGCAATAGTACTGAGTAACGACTGATAGTAGTTTATATGTGTAGTTATATGTAACATATATGTAGTTTATATGTGACTTTTGATAAAATTATACTCAAAGTAGATCACAAAAAATAAAGCCATCCAAATTTCAAAATGAAATAAAAATGTAGTGCACATCTGATTTGCACATAACTTCTGTGTTCTGTACTGACAGCATCTGAGAACCAGTGTAGTTCCGACTTATGGCAACCCTATGAATAGGGTGTTCATGTAAGCAATATTCAGAGGTAGTTTACCATTGCCTTCCTCTGAGGCTGAGAGGCAGTGACTGGCCCAAGGTCACCCAGTGAGCTTCATGGCTGTGTGGGGATTCGAACCCTGGTCTCCCAGGTCATAGTCCAAGCTACTCTGTTTATTCAAGCAAGCAAGATAGATCCCATGGTACAATGTCTTGAGCAAAATAGGGGAATTGATCCTGTATCAGTATTCATCTTAAGAGAGAACTGAAGGATGTTTTCATATCCTTCATGAGGACATGGGAAAGATGCATAAGGGAATACAAAAATGCCATAAATCTTCATCAATGGTTACTAGCCACAATGGTTATGCTCTGCCTCCACAGTAAGAGACAGTATACTTCTGAATACCAGTTGCTGGAAACTGCATGGGGAGAGAGTGCTGTTGAGTTCATGTCTTGCTTGTGGGCTTCCCTTAGGCATCTGATTGGCTGCTGTGACAACAGGATGCTTGACAGGATGTGCCATTGGCCTGATCCAGCAGGCTCTTCTTACATTCTGCTTGTGGGCTTTCCATCTGGTTGGCCACTGTGGGAAACAGGATACTGGACTAGGCAGACCTTTGATCCTGTCCAGCATGGCTGTACTTATGTGCTTCAGTCAGACAGTTGGTCAACCTAGCCCAGTATTGTGTACTCTTGACCAGAGCTTGGAAAAGTTACTTTTTCGAACTGCAACTCCCATCAGCCCAATCCAGTGGTCATGCTGGCTGGGGCTGATGGGAGTTGTAGTTCAAAAAAGTAACTTTTCCAAGCTCTGCTCTTGACAAGCAGTGTCTTTCCAGGGGCTGAAGCAGAAGTCTTTCATCTTCCTACCCAAGGTCTTGAAGTCTTTCTCATCCCTCCTACCCAATACCCAGGTACTGAACCTTATACATGCCAGTAGTGTGCTGTAGCAGTGAGCTATAGTAACTACAGTGCATGTACATCCAGGGATCATTTCAAGCAAAGCTAATACATTGATTAATGTGTGTTTATAAACCACAAGGTGGGTTCATAAATAAATACACCCTTATATAATAAATATACCCTACAATATGATAAATAGACCCTTCCAAAAAGTTGTGAGTGCTTGCATTTTAAAAGTGCTACAAAATGATATAATTCCAATTAAAAATACTTTCCTAGCATAACAACATCCAGGAAATTAGCACTGCCTGTAGTTCACCTTTACTGTCTTGGTAAAACTTGAACAAGTAGTATCTTGTCAGAGAGAGTGTATGTTTCATCCATACAATACCACCAAATTTATTCTTGGAGATATCTGCCTACAGTTATTCTTTTGCATTCCCATTTACCACCTACAGTTTTCCAAGTGAAAGGTAGGGATGGGGAATGTATGGCTGCCCAGATGTTGTTGGAAGCCAGCTCTCATCATCCCTGGCCATTGGCCATGCTTGCTGGGACTGATGAGAGTTCGACTCCAACTGCATCTGAAGGGCACAAGCTCCCCATCTTTGGCAACAGAGTATTTTCATATTTATGCTAAGTTTGTGTATCCCCCTGCCCTTCATGATGAACACTTATGATATACTTTATATTTTGCCTCATTTGCTTTGACAGATTTGATTAAAATAGAAGCAGATGCTTTCTTTCCTCTGCTGTGGCTCATGTGATGTGCAGACAGCCAACCACAAGTTACACAAACAAATTAATCACTCTGAATTCATGAACAGCAAGCAGCAAACTCAGAAAGATCGAAGACCAAATTGCTAATTTCCACAGTAACTTTTGAGAATACAGTAGGGCCCCACTCATACAGCGGGTTATGTTCCAGACCCCCGCTGTAAAGTGAAAACCACTGTAAAGTGGAATCCATTGAACAGAATGGCGCACGATGCCTGAAAACTGCCGTAAAAGCAAAACAAGCGCCGTATGAGTGGGGCTTTAGTCTAATTGTGTCTAATTGAGACCGCTGTATTAGCGAATTGCTGTAAAGCGAATTGCTGTAAAGTGGGGCCCTACTGTATGCCAGATACATAACGCTACACACTGGAAGGAAACTAAATTCACATTTGCAAGAGGAAAACAACAACAATAATGAAATGAGCTGAATCTTAAGTTTTGCTGCAAATACTGTATTTTTTATTTTAAAAATATACTCCATTTTCTTTTATAAAATAAACTCAAAGCAGCTTACAAGAAAAAATCATAAAATACATTAAACACATTCTAAATTATTAAAATCATTTTTATGCAATAAAACCAAGAGCAGGATAAAACAATTCATCATAAAAATGAAACAGAACTTCAACCTGTACCAAAAGCTTGGTGAATAAAAAGGTCTTAGTAGCTCATCTGAAGCTTCAAGAGAGAGGAAGCCAAGTGAACCTCTCTAGGAAAAGAATTCCACAACTTGGGGCTGATTCACAAGGGAGGTAAACTTCAGATTAAAGACGCAGCTTTTGCCATCGTGATAGATTTGCAAGGTTCACACTACCTTCCAATTTGCTGTTTTCCATTCACAAAGTTGGTGTTCCTATGGAAAGGTTTAGTATTTCTGTTTCCTTGTGGCCCTGCCCCCAAATTTACATGTTTACTCCCTCCGGAGTATTGCTAATGGAGAAGGGGAAGGGTTTTTTGTTTCATTGTTTCTTGTCAATTGCATGCTGAAGCCAGGAGAGCATGGGAGGTGCAATTGACATGAAAAACTTTTTTCTGTCAGTTTCATTTCCTCCTGATATATTTATAGCAACCTCCTTTTTAAATTAAGTGTGTATGAAATGCAATTTTTAGTGGAAGTGTGTGTGCGTGTGTGCGCATGCACGCACACGCCTTCTGTCACATTAGTAATAGAACGATATTGGGAGGGGCCCATCGACCATCATGCAGGGGACTGTTTGTCCATAAATATAGTGGAAATGGACCGCATCGTTAAATAATATGGAAATGTAGGGCATTGCTGGTTTCAAGGAGAGAGGAAAGGAACTTAATGGGGGGAAAGGGGGGGGAAACAAACGCTAGAGCGACCAGAAGTGGCTGGTTAAGCTGACTGAAGCAAAATGGAATTCATGGAGAGTTTAGTGGGCAGAGAAAGGGGAGTATCTGAAAGTGATGATCCACCCGCCCAGCAAAAAAAATTGGAGCAAAGCGCCTACACAGGAGGAGCGCAGCGAAGTGGAGACAGTTTTTCCTTCACTTTTTGCGTTTTCAGCAGATTGGTTCAATATGGATTTAAAGGGGAAAGCAACAACAGCTTCCTTTTGCCTGCAACGTAATGTGAACCCTGCAAATTAAACCGGGATGCAAGTAGCACCAATCTCACAGTAAGTCGCCATGTGAATGGGCCCCTGGATACAGCAATAGAAAAGGTCCTAGTTAGAAGCTAGTTTTGCAAAAGATGCATTGAAATTTTAATCACATGAAAGTTTAGAGCAAAATAGTCACATGCCCAAGCTTAAAATCTAAAGCAAAGCTCAATGGTCCATTGATACAACCATTACAAAAATGTATTGAAGTCACCATTAGTCAGCTTTCATAGGGGACTTTGAGCAAGTTGGACTTGACAATCTAATACAGGCCTGAATAACTTGTAACCCCATTGGAAAACATAGTCCACAAGCATGATGTATGCATCCCTCTTTCTGCAGTTTCAATCAAGCAACAAAAACAAAAGTTATCAAGCCCCTAATGGACCATCATACATAGCTAGTTAGCAGCCTTTGGGCTATGAATTGTACATATTTTCCTCACCACTCAGCTAGATTATAACTGGCTATGCCATTACCTTCTCTTTTTAAAAAAGAGGACATGATGAGACATAATGGTTTGGTTCAGAAGTCATGTTAAACCATAGTACAGCCACCATGAGCCTTGGGCTCTTGCACTCCCCCTCTTTGTCCAGCACAGCCATGAGGAGTTTGGGAGCTTTTGTTTTCAGTTTAAATTATCCACAGCTTGTTTTGTCATCTCACCTGACAAACTGTGATCAGTCTTAACTATGGTTTGTTTGAAACAAGCCAGTTTAAAACCATGGATTATGAAGCTGGCTTGTTTAAACAAACCATAGTTAACATTAACCATAGTTTAGGGTTTGAACAACACATTGAACTGGCAGGTCCTTTTCTGTGACAGCACCCAATTATGGAATTCCCTTTCCTAGGGAGGTTAGACTGCCCCTGTTCCTGTTAGGCAGGCAGCAAACAAATCTTTATTCCATTTGGCCTTTAATTTTTTTTAATTATTACTTTAGATTGAGGCTTTTAATTGTGTTCTTGGTTTTCCATACTTTGGTTTGTAGTATTTTCTTTTCTTGTAAATCATGTTGGAGACCTTTGTTAGGGCCAAAAGGTGATGAAAATTATTTCTATACATATTTTATGTATTTATTTAAAGTCCTGTTCAGCACACATTCTTTTCAGTGTTAATTAATAGTTTCCTAGGTACTGGTCCCATTCATTTAATTGCTTATTTGCAAATTGAGAATTTTCTCACAGTGCTTCAGATCTCCTTTGGTGTTCCAAACAAGTGAGAATGCTATTACTATTGTCATTCCCTTTGTCAGTGAAGAGACTGCAGTCATTGACCTCAAGCAGGTTCTGAAAATTAGCTAAAATAGTATGTTGCCTGTTCTCTCTCTCCCCATTGAAGAAAAATCAATGGGAGTTCAGAATAGGCAAAGCAATTCAGTTTTGTCTATTTGCTTCTAACAAACATCATGCACAGTAACCAACTAGGTATTCATAGGAAATGATCTGAGGAGAGCAAACTCCATCTGACTTTATGAACCCAACACTACTGAGATTTGTATTTTGCGCTGTGCAGTTTTGTGCTTGTGCCGGACAGACAGAATGCAGAATTCAGTATCCTTACAAATCTGTTTGCTTTAAAAGGAAGTTGAGACTATTATAGTTGAGAACATTTGCAGGCAACACCAGCTAAAATTCTGGAGATCAGATGCAGGGTGGTGGTGGGACAGGCTAAGCCACATTTCCATTGGTTGAAGGTACAGCATCAGTATGCTTTCCTTTCCAACGCCTAGCAGCAGCAGAAGAAATTATGCAGAATAAGCAAGCATATGCAATTTGTGCCTAATAACACTAACAGGTGACAGAAATCCATTTTTCTTGATACTGATTTTGTTTTTTAATGCAGTGAATCTGACAACGTGGTACTCAAGAACCTCAGATTGTGAGATTTACAGATCACACAGGGACAGAGAAGTGAAATTGCTATTTGCAAGAAGATAAACAAGTTCTGCCAGTCATTTTAATGTCACAACAGGTCTGTCAGGTTGCAATTTCATATAATGACAGTCTTACAAATTATAACATTCTGTCCATGCAGGCACTTGCGGACTCCAAAAGGTGTGAAGTTATTATCTGTCAATGCTTTGCCCAAAAGGAAAGTAATTAATTTTCAGCAGGATTGTCACTACTGATGGTCAAAGTGTCAGCAATGTCAGTCTCCCGAAAAATAACTGTAGAAAAACAATCTGGCTTGGAAGTTCATGTAAGGCAGGAGGAGAGGGTACCAACATCTCCCCCTACAGAAGATTTCTTATGACATTTCACCTCTCTCTTCATCCCATGAGTGTTGGTGTTCAGAGATGAATGTATATATTCCTCCCATGCCCCCCCAAAAAACCCACAGGGAGAACGTTAATATGGCTGAATATTACTTATAGTTTAACCTGAGATCCCCTTCTCCTCCCCTGCAACCCTACAAATACTTTGTATTTGTATGATGAAATCCAGAACAAGAACATGGTACTCTCTCTGTGTGTGTAATTGCAGTTACCAATTAACAGCTATGACCATTTCTCTAAAACAGAACATAGTTAATGGGCTGATGGGGATCTTTGCTGCTACAAATCCTGCAACTTCTCAACATTAATTACTGCTCTCCTCCACAGTGTACTATAATTGCTGTGTTGTCTAAAGGGCCCCCTCTATGAAGCTACCAATTTCTTAAAAAAAAAAAAAAATCTTTCATGAGGTCCATGCTTCAGTTTTCTTTCCTTTTGAAGTATGCAGAGATATTATCCAAAATAGAGCCGTTTCTCTGGTGACCTTGAAGCTTTGGGACTACTTACCAAGAGAGATTGGGATGGTCATGGTAGTGTCATTTCAGAGGGTATTTAGGTATTCTTTCTTCCTTGCAATTACCATCACATGATGGGAGCATGCTCCCTGCCCCTCCTCTCATCAGTGTTGCCGCTACCAGAGCCCTCCAAATATTAGGGTATGAACTTCTGCAGCTGTTTAGGGGGCTGCCTAGGGGTCCTGAGCCCTAGACCATTTGTGTCAGCCCTAGATCTTCTGCCTTTTCCTCTCCTTCCTCTCCTTTTAATGTAAATTTTAAAAATTTGCTTATAGGGCAGCTGGGTGGGTTGCAGAGCACAATGCTGGTAAAACGCCACCCACTACCTAAATTTTCCAGGGCCTTGTAAATTACTATATACAATTTTATGCAGATTTGTGTCTGGGACTTGTGCTTTTAGTACATAGTAACACACTGGAGGTAGGAGAGAGCCTGCTCTGTTCATACGGGTTCCTCACACATCTGTGCAAGAGAACTCACTTGTTTATTTCATTTTTATCCTGCCTTTTCTCCAATGGCTTCAGAATAACTTATATAGTTCTCTTTGATGCATATATATTATCCTAGGTTAGGCCGAGAAAGAGTTGACTGAGACATTCTGCCATGAAGCTCATCTAACCTGCTTCATGGCTGAGTAGAGAGCTGAAGTTTATTATTTATTTATTACATTTATATACTGCCCCATAGTCAAAGCTCTCTGGGCGGTTTACAGCAGAAAGTTGGGCCTTTCTAAGGCTAGGCTGACCCTCTAACCACTATACCATTCTGATTCTCACAGTGTACTCTGCCAATGGACAGCACAATAAGTAAACAGTGCTGGCTGGTGCCCATTGGGACTGGCAGGGTGGAAGGCAAGGAGACAGCCTGGAGCAGGTAGAGCCAGTAACAGGGAGATCCAGAGCCAATGACAGGCAGAGCCCAGTCGTCCTAGTTGTCTCCCCATTCTCCACCTGCTGAGTTTGACAAAGACAGTACTGAGACTAAGGAGAAGGAGGAGGAAGCTAGTAGTCAGTCCAACCCCTGCATTGGTTGTACATAAGAAGGCAAGCAGGAGGGTGCTGGTTGAGGGCAGACCGAGGTTGTTGGGACAGTGTCCCATTTGCCCTAATGGGAGCAAATATGCAGCTAGGTCACAGAAGACAAATGCAGACATCCATTTATAGGTACTCTGGCATGACAAAGCACAGGGGGTAGGGGTGGAAGAGCCATTAATCCAAGTCAGAAGTAAGGCATCAGGCATATTCTTCCTTTTCACTGTAGTTATGCTTTGCATTTCAAAAACTGGCCAGTAGTCACACATGCCTATTAAATGAAAAACGGGGAAATGAAGCATTTAATTTCTGGTAAGTGAGATGTCTGTCTGTTTGGAAAAGAATGTGACAAATATGCTTCAAAATTGGAGCAAAAATGGCATAAACATCCAGTGAGCCAAATTTATGGGAAACTCTATGACAGGTACGGACAGACAGCAGAGTGATGGCTTTCCCCTGGAAATCATGACTGGGATTATGAACACATGTGAATTTGTAGAACTGGTGACAAATTCATGGAACACTGGTGGCTGGTAGGATGAGCAGATAATATTCCAGAAAGAAAGAAGGAAAGAAACAAATATTTAACAAGACATCTTAAAGGCAATATAGTATTTATTTATAACAATATTTATATACCGCTATTCATTTTTTAAAAACAATGAAAGCAGTTTACAGCATATATAAACAGAATAAAACCACATACATATTTAAAATCAGAAATTAATTAACTAATAATTGTAGAGATATATTGTCTCAGTTGCCTGCATAAGCTTGGTGACATGGAAAAGTTCTCAGCAAGTATTTAAAGGTGCCTGCTAAATCTCTATTGGTAGAGCATTCCACGGGACTGGGCTGATGACACTAAAGGCTTGATTTCTTCTTGTTGTCAGATGAGCCTTGCCAGCTTGGGGGATGACCAAAGTAGATGATCTCAGTGATTGAGCTGGGATATAAGGCTTCAGGTGGTCCCTATCATACCCTGGACCTAAGTTGTTGAGGGCTTTGTAAATTAATTCAAGGACTTTGAACTTGGCTCAGTAGTGGATGAGTAGATAGTGTAGATGTTTTAACAATGGTGTCACATATTGTTGTTAATGTGCCCTCATCAGCAGTCTGGCTGCCACATTCTGCACCAGCTGGAGCTCCTGATCCAGGCCCAAGGGCAGCCCTACCTATAGCTCAGTTGAGGTTACCAACACATGGAAAATGGTCAGGGTATCCTTGTTCAGGAACAGCCATAGCTGGTGAACCAGACAGAGCTAGTAAAAGGCACTCAGAGGACACTTGAGCCTCTAGTGACAGAGATGTATCCAGGAGTACCCCCAAGCTATGCACCAGCTCTTTCAAGGGAGTGCAACCCCATCCAAATCATAACTTGCCTATCTCCCAGACACGCGAACCACCCACCCAAAGAGCTTCCGTCTTCCCAGGATTCAAGCACAGTTTATTTGTCCTCATTCAAGTCTACCATTTCATTCAGACACTGATCCAGAGCTTTCACAGCCTCTTCTGATTTAGATAGTCGAAATGTAATGGGTTATAGGTAATTCTTATTATATTCTTTAGTGTCCAGTTGGCATCATCTTCATCTGATTTTTTCTTCTTTGCGTAAGATAACCAGAAGTTCTTTATCATCCTAAGCAAATATGTATTTATGTATATCCTTTTAAGCATTTACATGGGAAGATACACCTTTAAAACAGGTTCCTCTGTATAAAGTTAATCTAGACACTGCAAAATTAATCTACACACTGCCATTTTGTACTGAGGACTACCTGCTTGAAGAGATTATTCACATTTTAGGGCTAGCTATTCTATTAGTTGTCTGTATGACCGGAAGTTTTGAATGTACAGAATTAAGCACAGAATTCAGTGTATTTTCTCTCCAAAGAATGAACATGGTAGGCAGGTGGCTAGTGCCTGTCCTTTCAGGCTGCTCTTGTATCATTAGTTGCTTACAGGGAGAAATCCAACAGGCTTAGCAAGGTTTATCAGCACATTTGAAGCATGTGAAAACACTGAACACACAAGCTTGGTCAATCTATGGATGCAGCCACCAGGATCCCTGTTTGGCTGGGAACACCTTAGGTTGAAGCCAATGTTTTAAAAATATGGGGCAAATTGGAAAAAGAAGCTGTGAACAGTGCACAAAAATGATAAGCAAAGGAGGATATGGCTTTTTTAATTCGTGAACATTCATTGCAGGCCTATTTTTAATGTGACCAAATCTGGAACAGTTTCAGCCCACATTTTACCAATTGCACAAGCCAGGGCCGGCTCCAGGCATGCGGGGGCCCTTGGGCATCAGCTTGCCCTAGCCCCCCGGTGTGTGTGTGTGCGCACGTGCGTATGCACATGCTTACGGCCCCCCCACGTGACCCCCACGGCCCCCCTACCTGTCTAGTCTTTACCATTACCCTTAATGAAGATGGCAGCCGCGGTTTCCCTAAGGGCAATGAAGCCTCTGCAGCCATCTTTGTTGATGGCACACGTGCGTGCTACGCGTGCACATCTCTGCCATCCACTAAGATGGCAGCAGTGGCTTCAGTACCTTAGGGAAGCTGCGGCCACCATCTTCATTAAGGGCAATGCTAAAAAGCTGGCTGACAGGTAAGTGGGGGGCATGGGGGGGCAGATTGCAGAAGGGGAGCGGAGCGGAGGGCCCCTCAGGGGCTCCTGTAGCTCCAGGGCCCTCGGGCCAGTGCCCAACCTGGCCGCCCTTTAGAACCGGCCCTGGCACAAGCTCTCTCCACTGGCCAGACCTTTGGTAGGCCTTATTGTACAACATTTCCAGTTTGCATTGGGCCTATTTCAATAAAACCTATCCATACCAAATTACCTCTCTGCATCTTACTTGGTTAGGGTTGCCATGCTCAGGGCCTGAGAATGATTCTGTATCTTTAAGAGAAGAGAAAATTCAGCCAAGTGCAGGTTTTCTTGCAAGACTGTAATGGGAAAAACTATAAGGTGAAATTGTCCCTTCCCCCTGCACAACTTTTGAAGACACAACTTTAAAAGTTGTGCAGGGGGAAGGAAGAATTTCACCTTGTGGTTTTTCCCATTACAGTGTTGCAAGAAAACCTGCAGCTAGCTGAATTGTCTCTTCTCTTAAAGATACAGAATCATTCTCAGGCCCTGAGCCTGGCAACCCTATCTTGGTTAATGAAATATGCTACAACCTTGCTATTATTTATTAATTTAAATTTATATCCCTCCCTTCCTCCTGGTAGGAGCCCAGGACGGCACTAAAAACACTCTAAAACATAATAAAAACAGACTTTAAAATATGTTAAAACAAAACATTTAAAGACATCTTTTTAAAAAAAACTTTAAAAACATCTTTAAAACCAATTCCAACACAGACGCAGACTGGGATAAGGTCTCCAGTTAAAAGGCTAGTTGAAAGAGGAAGGTGCTGAAAAGATAACACAGATGGCTCCTGTCTAATATTTAAGGGTAGGGAATTCCAAAAGGTAGGTACCACTACACTAAAGGTCCACTTCCTGTGTTGTGCAGAACAGACCTCTTGATAAGATGGTATCTGCAGAAGGCCCCCACCTGCAGAGCATATTGATCGACTGGATATATAAATGGTAAGACGATCTTTCAGGTATCCTGGTCCCAGGCTGTATAGGGCTTTGTACACCAAAACCAGAATCTTGAACTTCGCCCATTATTTAATGGGCAGCCAGTGCAATTCCAAAGGGTAGGTGCCACAACACTTCCTATGTTGTATGGAACAGACCTCCTTATAAGATCTGCAGAGTGGGTATATAAGGAATAAGACAATATTTCAAGTATCCTGGTCCAAAGCTGCATAGGGCTTTGTAAACCAAAACCAGAACCTTGAACTTGGCCCATTAGCTACTGGCTGCAGTGGAGTGACATGTTGAGGATACCCTGCCCCAGTGAGCAGTTGTGCCACTGCATTTTCCACCAGCTGAAGCTTCCAGACCAACCTCAAGGGCAGCCCCACATACAGCACATTACAATAATCCAGCCTGGAGGTTACCAGTGCATGGACAACAGTGGTCAGGCTATACCGGTCTAGAAATGGCCACAGCTGTATTACAAGCTGAAGCTGGTAAAAGGCACTCCTAGCCACTGAGGTCACCTGGGCCTCTAGAGACAAAGATGGATCCAGGAGCACCCCATACTATGAACCTTCTCTTTCAGGGGTAGTACAACCCCATCCAAAGCAATTATTATTATTATTATTACAAATGAAATGGAGCTGGAATACTTATCCTCTCCTCCTCCACCTACACTATGGAAGACTTAGGAACAGAAGAAGCTACCTCATAAGGAGTTAGACCAATGTGCTGTGGTGAAATATGATTCTGAATACACATGCAATGGCTTATATCGGGGTGGGGAAACTTTTTCAGTTCAAGGTCCACATTCCCTTCTGGGCAATGTTCTGGGGGCCACATGCCAGTGGGAGGGGGCAGAGGCAAATGTGAGCAGAGCAATAAACGTGAATTTGACTTTGTATATTGAGTTAAGTCTTTCACACTCACACATCTCTCTATCTTTCACTGGAGTAAGCAAGAGACCTGATCAGAATCCAAGGACATATTCCAGCCAATAAAAAACACTCAAGGAGGGTGCAAACTTATAATCAGGGCGTGGCTTACTTGGGCTTATAACAATCAACAGTAAAGGGGGAAAAGGCCATGACCACAGTGAAATATGAATCCCTGAGCCATCATGAGGTGACGTTAAGCAATTCTGCCAGGAGATTCATGGGGATCATAGGAGGATAACAAGGCTCATTCTTACTTAGCAGCATTTCATGAGTCTGCCACACCCAATTTTCTCTTTACATAAAGTTGCTTGCTCTTACATTTAGCCCTGACAGGCTGTTTCTACACAAGAGCCAGTGTAGAACAATGAGCCTTGGAACTGGGTACTAGCAAGAAGTGTGATGAAAGTGGAATATAGTTGAGACTGATTTGGAATTTTTCATAAGTCTCCCATCCCAAAGGCATTTTAGCTTTCACAGAGTCAGCTACATTGATAATAGTCCTAATATGATTTATTTATTTATTTATTTATTTAAAAAGTTTATATCCCGCTTCAGTTCCAAGGAATTCTAAGCGGCAAACAATAGCATAATAAAACAACATAGTACAGTATAACATACCAAACAAGTTATAAAACATTATAAGAAATATACAGTATATCACACATTACAATTCAAAAGCTAACCGAAATAAAAAGGTCTTAACTTGGCGACGGAAGCTAAACAGAGAAGGGGAAGAACGAATTTCCTGCGGAAGAGCATTCCAAAGAGTTGGTGCCCCCACTGAGAACAATTTATTCCTAATGCCCGTCTGGTGAATTTGGGAAAAGGAGGGAATATTAAGACCAGGGTCTAAAGAAGATCTTAAAGGACGGACCGGTTCATAAAATGACAAACGATTTGATAGATAACTAGGACCTGAGCCCGATAGAGCTTTAAACGTTAAAACCAGGATTTTAAACTGAACTCGATAGGAGATTGGAAGCCAGTGTAGTTGTTTTAAAAGCGGAGTAGTGTGAGCTCGGACGTCCGCCCCAGTTAGCATCCTAACAGCTGCTCTCTGAACCAATTTCAATTGGCGGAGTATTCTAAGGGGAAGACCTAAATAAAGTGAGTTACAATAATCTAGTTTAGATGTGACCAAGGCATGATAATATTACACACAAAAGGTAGCATTGTTAGGAAGCCAGGTACCCCTCCAGATGTTATTGGACTTCAGTTCCCATCATATCTAATCATTGGCCATGCTGGCTGGGGCTGGGATGGGTATTGTAGTTCACATCAGCTGGAGAATACCATGTTGGCTACCCCCAAGCACAGAATACAGTGCTAGCTACATTGGTCAAACTACTCTGAGTGCTATCACATCAAAGCAAAAGTCCTGGGATCACCAGTTAATTAAAAGCAAAGAGGTTGATCAGCTACACAATTAGACAATTAAGAGCTCTTGTAAAGAGAGAGAGGAAGCTGATGAGCTGGCATATCTGGTGACATCCCAGATAGAGTCTGCAAGCTATGATAATCCAAACCACACAGTCACCATTACTACAATCAGTGACTTGGACCTCTCAGGAGCATGCCTGGTGGGGCTGAATACCCACGAGGGAGAAGATGCTGGAACAGAAAAAGATGCCTCAAGCAGTTGTTGCTGTTATATGCCTTCAAGTAGATTACGACTTATGGCGACACTATGAATCAGCGACATCTAATAGCATCTGTTATCAACCACCCTATACAGATCAAGCATTCTGCCTAAAAAATCTAGAGACCCTTTCCTGTCTCAGGGGATATCATATGTCATTGCCTCGCTGCATTCCCATAGCCAGAAAAAGACAAAAGGAAAGCAGACCAGACACAGCCAAGGCTTTAAGAAGAGAACCCAGAAACTGAGTACAGGATGGACAAGCAAATCCAAACGCCAGAAAATGTTTGGCAAAGGGAGGCATTTCCAAGACTTATGAGGCACGTTGAAGTGAAAATAGTAGCCTGGCTCTGGCTACAGCCTGATCTCTGGCTTACAAGGAAACCCCATTTTGTATCAGTGAGGTCTTTCACAGTGGGAGCTTCACTGGAAAGGGAAAGCTTTCTCAAAACTAATTGAGGAACGCTGAGCCTGTTATTCGGAAGAATAAAATAGTTTTGTGCAGAATAGCCTACTTAGGCTCAGCAAGTGTGATTATTCTTATTTATTTATTTATTTATTTATTATTTGATTTACATCCCACCCTTCCTCCCAGCACGAGCCCAGGGCAGCAAACAAAAGCACTAAAAATACTTTAAAACATAAGAAAAACAGACTTTAAAATACATTAAAACAAAACATCTTTTAAAACATTTTTTAAGAAATCTTTCAAGACATCTTTGAAAAAAGGTTAAAAATGTTCTGTGTGTTTTTTTTTTTTTAAGGTTTAAAAACATATTAAAAAGCATTCCAACACAGATGCAGACTGGTTAAGGTGTCAACTTAAAAGGCTTGTTGAATGAGGAAGGTCTTTAACAGGTGCTGAAAAGATAACAGAGATGGCACCTGTCTAATATTTAAGGGTAGGGAATTCCACAGGGTATGTGTCGCAGCACTAAAGGTCCATTTCCTACATAGTGCAGAACGGACCTCCTGATAAGATGGTATCTGCAGGAGGCCCTCTCCTTCAGAGTGCAGTGACTGACTGAGTATATAAGGGATAAGACGGTCTTTCGGGTATCTTGGTCCCGAACTATATAGGGCTTTGGACACCAAAACTAGAACCTTGAACTTGGCCCGGTAGCAAATGGGCAGCCAGTGCGATTCTTTCAGCAGCCAGTGAGCAGTCTCATTGCCGCATTTTGCACCAGGTGAAGCTTCTGGACCAACCTCAAGGGCAGCCCCACATAGAGTGCATTATAGTAATCAGCCTGGAGGTTGCCTGTTAATTGACAAAAGTGGTCAGGCTATCCCGGTCCAGAAATGACCACAGCTGTCTTTCCAGCCAAAGCTGGTAAAAGGCATTCCTAGCCACTGAAGTCACCTGGGCCTCTAGCGACATAGATGGATCCAGGAGCACCCCCAGACTACGGACCTGGTCTTTCAAAGGGTGTACGGCCCCATCCAAAGCAGGCAACTGACCAATCATCTGAACAGAATTATCTGTTCTTGGTCTGCATAGGCCCCTTGCTATGTAACTCCATGCACACACACACAAAATGGGGGTGGGAAACAGATGCACTTTCTCCAGGTATTGATGATAGATCCTTAAATGGTCACATCTGCAAGGAGGGTGCAATCTGCATCCATGGATTGTTGTCTTGCCTGTAGTCCCAGACCATCCTTGCTGGGAGATCTGGTGCTATGGATGCCTAGTGAATGAGCACATAGATGCTAGGCAACTTTTTTATTTTGTGTGCATCATTTTTTAATTTTGTTATATAAATGTCTGTTTTTCAGGATATTGTGTATGCTTTTATTTCTCACAAATCCTTCTGAAATTTGGTTTGGAAGAGATTAGACTGCCTACTATTATTAGATGTGAGAATGCTTTTTTTGTAATATTCATGTGAATTTTTAGATATATTTTATAATTGTTATTTTTTTGGTATATGATTCACTTTATCTACATTGGTTAGAGATTAATTGCTCAATTATGCTACTTAAAATGTGGATTATTGTTATTAGCAGCTATACTGAATGTAGAATTTATATTGAATTTTGTTGAAATGTAAATCACTTTGAGATTTTTTAAATTATAAAGTGGTATACTTTAGATAGATAGATAGATAGATAGATCCTCAGTAAACACTGCTCAAAATATTAAGGAATGAGAAAATGATAGAGAACACAGTGATAGTGATGGGCATAGGGCCGCCTCTTCAATGCCCTACATCTAGGATGATTAATCAAACTGCAGCTGTCTTAGCAGCTTAGGCAGATTCGGAAGAAATATAATGATAAGCTAAAATCCACACATTTAATAATTAACTAAAATCCACACAGTTGTAACCATAACTATGTTTAATTGTTTGTAAAATATAAATATGTGGTACCCAAATTATATGGGAGTGGCTATAGATATGCCTTTCCCTTTTTAGGCTGTCAGGTCACAAAAGCTACGGCAACATAAGTGTAAAATGTTAACAGAGATTTTAAATGGTAAGTTTTTTTATCAGTTATATAGATCACACACAACAAAAGTGATAAAAGCAGTGTTTTGGAGGAAGGCTCAGCAAATGTGGCCTCCAGAGAAGTGCAAGCTGAGCCTCCTAGTTGCCAATCAAGTGGCAAGAAAAGCATGCAGAGGAAATGGTGGGCTTGGTACCTGGACTTACTGGGCAATCTGCTTTGGGAAATGGAGGACGTACCTGGCACTTTGTTCCCTTAGAGAACCAGGGATCTGATGATGTGAACCTGGTCCTAAGTTTGCTGCCTAAAGTATTTGTGACTGACATAGGAAGACATATGAGCTACTGAGGCAGTGATAACTCAACAAGCACACTGGATTCCCTTCCTCCTTATCCTCACCCAGCATTTCCATCTTCCTCTGACCTTCAGATAAATAAGAACATGAGTCATTCCTTCCTAAAGAAGTGAGCTGAGAGTACTCCACGTAATCATCATGCACAAACACTCCTACGTTTACTGTCCTTTGATTTCTTCACGGAGTTTGAAATTTTGAAAGGAAGAGTGTCAAGCTAAACAGAAAAATGAAAGAATAAAAACACACTATCAAAACTAGTAGTAATTGTAGAGATGACCAGGCTGATGTCCTTCTGTTACATGTAAATAATGCTAAACCAGTCTGCCACTCAGTTCGTGTCATAGTGCAAAATAGCTCTTCTTTCTGCTATTAGAAATAGGAAAAAAAGAGATGCTATTAACTGGATGCAAGTAGTATAAAAATCACACAATAATGAAGTTTTCACCTTTGCTTAAGGCTCGGGTGTCCACTTGTGCATTCTCAAAAAAGAGGAAATGTATCACCTAGGAAACTGCAGGAGGGAAGAGTGCTCTTGTGCTCATGACCCACTTGTGGGCTTCCCATAGGCAACTGGTTGCCCACCATTAAAACAGGATGCTGGACTAGATGGGCCATTGGCTTGATCCAGTAAGGCTCTTCTTATGTTCTTACCCCAAAAGGCGACATAGATTTGCATAAAATTGGCATATGCTCATTTATATGCATAGATGCAGTTTTAGAAGTAATCACTTTAGAAGCACAAAACATCTCATCACAGTGGGAATGACTGTGATTAGGTGCCCTGTATGCCTACTCAGTCCACTGTCCAGGCTGAGCAGAACAACTGCTGATAGGTCATGTCAAGCCCCCCGATTTCCCTTCTTATGGTTTATCTGTAAATGGCACTTTCACCAGAAGAAAGGTCCCCTCCAAACAGAGGTTTGTTCTTCGACAGCCCTTTAAACAGAAGACTGTCCTCTGCAAAGTAGAGCATGCACCCCATTTTCAGCCCAAGGTCAACTTCATTCTTGAATGGTCTTTTTTCTAGCTGTACTTTCCCATACATCTGTTGTCAATATGTGAATGTATTGTGCAGAGCTTGGAAAAGTTACTTTTTTGAACTACAACTCCCATCAGCCCAATCCAGTGGCCATGCTGGCTGGGGTGATGGGAGTTGTAGTTCAAAAAAGTAACTTTTCCAAGCTCTGGTATTGTGGCAGGCTTGGACGACTGGCATGGGAGAGAATGTGGCAGCCCTTGCTGACCCTCTCGCCTGTTAGAACCAGGCACATCTCTGAAACTGCATGTCTTTTGACCAGATGGGTGTTCAATGTCACTTACTATGAGAATACAAGAAAGACTCACACCACTAAAAGCACAGTCCCCATAACAAGATTGATTCTGCACAACATAGGAATTGGGCCTGTAGTGTTATGCCACCTACTTTTTGAAATTTCCTCCTGTTAAATATTAGACAAGAGCTGTCTCTGTTGCCTTTCCAGCACCTACTGAAGACTTTCCGCATCCAAAAGCCTTTAAGGAAGAGATCTTCCCAGTCTGCATCAGTATTGGAAATGTTTTTAAATGTATTAATTGTTTTATCGTTTGTGTGTTTCCACACAGGGTTCCTTTAGGAGCAATGGCAGGATATAAATTTAAATCCTCCTCCTCCTAAGTATTTCTATAGCACTTTCCAAAGAGCTCAAAGTGTTGCACATACATTATCTAAGAAACCTCACAACATAACCTATGTTTGAAGATTTATTCATTTAAACATTTCTGTGCCTCCAAAACATGAAGTTTTCTCAAGGCACCTTCCATTTTTAAAATGACAGCAATATCTAAAATATTAAACTAAAAGAGTGGCATAAAACAGTTCAAGCCAGCAATCCAATACACAATCAAATATTTCACATCAACGTTAAATTAAAAAGAGCAATATCAATAGTAAATCTAGCCCAATCTCTTTACTCTTTAGCTTTTTAAGGGCAGCCTAAAATATGTTTTGTTCTCACCCCACTTACCTGTGACAGGACTCACAGATACAGTGTACCATTACCTCTTTTTTCTGCCCATGAAAACCATTTTGTGCTGGTACCCACAGCACGTTTATGAAGGTATGAGTACTGGCACCTCATTTTTTTTTTTACCAAAAACGCACTGCCTGGGAGTAACCCCATTTAATGCAACAGGATGTATTTTTGATTAGACATGGTTCAGATTGCACTGTAACTCATCTTTAGAATAGTAGACTCATTGATTTCAGTGGGTCTCCTCTGGATTAGGTCTGGATTTAGCTCATTGCATTCTGGACATGCCCTAAAACCAGAATGGTGGTCCGCAAGCAAGAGTGTGCCCTGCTATTGAAAATAGTTCTTTGCTAGGAATTTGTATACAGCCTAAAACAGGGATGGAGAACTCTTGGTCCTCCAGATGTTTTGGACTCCCTTCAGCCCAAGCTAGTCAAGGATGATGGGAGATGGAATCCAGCAACATCTGGAAGGGCATAGATTATCCACCTCTGACTAAAAACATGAACTTGATGACACATGAACATTTCAGTACATGTAATATTGTTGTAAAATCCTGAGTATAGGTTTCCTGTACAAAGGTGACATAATAATAATAATAATAATAATAATAATAGGTTACAAATTAGTTTCACAGTCTTGAATATGAGTGCAAGTAACGTCTTTAAAGGGTTAATGTAATTGCCTTTGCAGCAATGACACCAGGGATGATTTATCTCAATGTTATTTGTTGAACAAGAGGACTTATTATTTTAAAGGGGAGGCATTGGTGTTATTATCTTTGGAGTTAACACCCTCTGAAGGATTTCTGCAAAATTGGGGACACACCCTTTCATTGTCTCTTTGTCTGCCTGCTGAAATCTTCTATTCTTGCTCACACTTTCCCCTCCCCATCTTGTTTGCTTTGTTTCTTAACTTTCACAACACAGCTAAGTTTGGAAAGTGCAAATGGTTTGAAGGGATTACAATGCCAAAATGCCTCAGCCCTTGGCTATTTCCGTGTATCTTATTGTTGAAAGAGATGGAGAGTGGTGCCCATTTTAGCCAATATGCTATCAATAGAGCTGAAAATGTAAGTGTGTGTGTGTGTGTGTAGAGGGGAGGGGTGAAGCAAGTTAAGAATCATAGGCATCAGATTTCCATGCTGTTGTAAACCTGTGGGTCCCAAGAGATAGTCCAAAGGCACATGATGAAGCAGTAGCACCCTTGGTTTGGTTACAGCCTAGAGGGAAGACCATGTGGGAACCTACAGATGCTAGCTTGAGCTCCATGGAAGAAAGACAGGATGTAAGTACAGCTCTAGTTGTTGTTGTTGTTGTTGTTGTTATGTGCCTTCAAGTCGATTACAACTTATGGTGACCCTATGAATCAGCGACCTCTAGTAGCATCTGTTGTGAACCACCCTGTTCAGATCTTGTAAGTTCAGGTCTAGTGACAGAAGTACAATATCACATTGGGACCTTCCTTTGATAGAATAATCCATAGACATCTTTAAGCCTCACTTTTGCTTTTGGAGCAAGGGTATAGCTGCAGAAGAAGAGACAATTTCCCTCAAAACCATTGTAGCTTCTGGTTATAATCCAGAGAATGAAATAAGAGCTTCGTCTCATCCCTGCTCTCCCTTTTTTTGTTTTGTTTTGCAGGATGAATGTGCACTTGTTACTTCTGTTATATAGGAAACAGACATCTTATTTCATAGTAGCAGGTGCATCAGTGGTAAGTTACTAAACTTTTAAGATTTCCCTCTGCAATAGCATGTCATAGAAAACACAACCCCTAGTCCTTCCCAAGGGTGTTTTGTTCCACACTTCAGTCTTTGTAGTCTGTATGGTTAACAAGAAGAGACTGGCACTGGGACCAATGTGAGTGTGTAGAGTTCCTGGTGTGCTGGAATTATAGGGGTAATTTTGGTGGTTGAGGAAGATGAAGACCATTAGGCAGGAGAAATGGCCCTGTGTTGCTGCACTTCCAATTGGTCAATGCCACAGGCATCCTAGAGCACAAAACTGCTAATTGACTAGATCTGATATACCCTAAATGGCTTTGTACCTGGGTACCTAAGTGACCACTTTCTACCACATGTCTGTCCAAACAGAGTAAATAAACTATGCAAATCAAAATGGTAGCTAATGTGAGAAACCAACATTTTGGACTTCATTCCTCAGTATACTTATGTGGCCATTTCTAGACTTTTGCTATTTTGCGGGTGGGATTCAGTCATAGGTTGTTAAATTAAAATTGATTTGGTGCTCTTGCACAACAAACCGATCCCCCCACAGCCCTCAAATCAGACTTTGGGTGCATTCAGACAGTAGTTTATTCAATTTTCGTGATGTTTCCTTACCTGAACATTTCCACATTTTATTTGATTCTTCACATGACATAAAAGCCACTTCTGGAAATCTAGTGAAATATTGTAGAAGTTTAGCGCCCATTTCCATGTTAATTGTGTCCAGAAAAAATCTGTTTGCAACCCCATTAACTCAGAAAATTGCAGGACTAAAGTGACAAAATTTGGGGAATCATGGGGAACAGAAGTGTGCATGTGCAGAAAGCATGGAGAAGTAGCGACATGTTCAATCATGTTCATTGTTGTGGCACACTCTGCCTACTGGTGTGAATAAGATTTAGAGCAACATGGTGGTATATCAGTTAAAAAAACACAGTTCCATAATGCAACAGATATTGCAGGGTGAAGGGAATATTAGAAATCAGGACAGAAGTGCTATCATTATAATCACTAAAACTAACGCAATAAATCCCATGCCTGAATGCAGACTTTTTGTGATAAGGAAAGTGATGCAAAAATGCAGTGGAAAGTGTGGGATGACATTCACCTGAAGTAATACCATATAACCTCTGCACAAACAAATCCGAAACAATGTTCAATAAACAGCAGATATGTGTATAAATGCCACACAAACTCTGTAAAAACAAATCTGGACAAATGTTCAATAAACAGGTCACCTAGAAGAGCCTTCTGGCTTAGGCCATTTGCTGGAAGTTTCTGCTCAGTAAATATGCTTGAAGATTGCAGCATTAGGAAAAAGCATATCCAGCTGTTTAACCTGAACATTGCCTGACTAATAAAAACATCTACAGAGAAAATTAGAGGCAATTTGTAGATAGTTTTGAGTGCAGTGACCCCACTCTTGCTTGATGGTATATTCCATAATTAATGCTGCACCCTAGCTAGTGTGGTGTCAGTGAAACTCCCAATAGTGTTGCTGATGGAAATGGTGGCCAAAAGTGTATAGTTTTATGAAGCTGGAAAGAATCATGGCTAGTGGTGGCTGTATTGGTTTCCAAGGTATCCAGATTTTCTCTAAACTTTCCTGTGCTGATGAGTGAGAGATAAAGTGGCCAGATGCAAAAGAGGACAAAGCTCCTGCATCTTTCATAGCTGTGTAGTCAGTAGTGGCTGGCAGGGCAGCTTGGGTGGGTTAGCATTGCTCACCTGGCTACCCAATGCCATGCATTGTTGCCAGTTACAAAGAGGGGGAGGATCAAGGCAGCAGGAAGCATAGTGTGATGTGGGTGCAGTGGTGCAGACAATCTGACACTCCTGATGGTGCACCCACACCATGCGGAATTCCCTGCTGCCTTGCCCTGCCCCTTCCTCTTGGTAACTGGCAGCCACATGCAGTGTTGGGAAGCCAGATGAGCAACATCTCCCCACCTGCATGCCCTGCCTTTCAGTTGCTATTGTGTATTGAAGAGGAAGATTTCAGAGAGAACCTTTGAAATTTCCTTTTTCTACACAACTATTAAATTGTCATTTCTATACAATTATTAAAGGTATCCTCTTTGCCAACTAGTGACAGACCAGAGGCACGTTGCCTCTTAAGTATGGCAAATGCAATCAGTTGTAACTGCAATGAGAAAAAGAGACAGCTATTAGCTCTGAACAAGAATGAAATAAGCTCTGATTTAAATGGTGAAGAGGTTTTCATATGTATCTGAGCTTGAGCATGTGTAACTGAATCGATCACATTGTTGTTGTTGTTGTTGTTGTTGTTGTTGTTGTTGTTGTTATTATTATTATTATTATTATTATTATTATTATTATTATTATTATTATTATTATTTTAAATTGACAACCTGCCCTTCCTCCCCAGCCCAGGGCAGCTCGCATTCATAAAATTACATACCTTCCTATGTTATTTCCGTCATTTTGAAAGTTAGATTGTAAGCTAACCTGTTCTCATGTACTCTGTAAAGCAGCATGCACACTGAAGGTGCTATATAAATAATAGAAATAGCAGCAATTATGGATTTAAGTAATTGTTTTCTATGAGTCTACTCTCAGTTTGACTTGGTTGGATATGATCCACTGACTTCGATGGGCTTGCAGTCCTATGTATATTTACTCTAAAGAAATATTAAACTTAGTGTGACTCATTTTTAAGGATCAGGTTGTACTGCTGATGTTTGAGAGCTGAGCTAAGCTCAAGAAATCAGAGTACAGAAAGCTTCGTCTCTGCCTTTAAAAAAAAAACAAAAAAACCCCAAACACCTGTTGTGCTATCCTAGCCTAGAATTAGAGAGAGAAAAGGATGGAAAAAACAAAACCAGCTAACAATGAGGTTGTGAACACTAAAAAACTTTTAAAGACCTCTTTCCTTCTGCAGGTTCCCCACACGTTAAGTGGAACTTTAGGCTGAATTCTGCTTAAAGCCTACCCCCTTCCTTACATAGCATCCTGTGGGAGTAGCCAGGCACCTCCCATACACTGTTGCATAACATAGGAGCAATCAGTCTATCTTATCAGTAAGTTCCAAGGTGAGCCTTGATAGCCTTCCATAGAGATCTCAAGCTTTACTGATCAAAAGCTGTAGCCCACTGACATACTGATGAAGGCTACTACTGAATTCCACTAAAAATAAATCTAGAATTACATTTGGCTTCTTGCTCAAGTAGCAGAGAGCCCTCTTCAGGCATTCCTTTATCCATGCGATTAACACTGCTTGGAAGAGGAAATGGGAATGAGCATGCTCACTCTGCCCCCTGCATCTACTTGTGTGGGCTCTCTATGTTTTTAAGAACGCTCATCTTCCAAGGTTCTAAAATGTGTGGGCAGCCTACAGAAACAGAGCAGGGTCCCCGCAGCAGGCTGTTTCTCTCCAGCCTGTGGATCCAACAGTATCAGCCGGCAGAGCAGCGCAGGGTGGCATTGCTTACCTGGTTTCCCAAAGTAGAGGTTGCTGCTAGTAACCAAGAGGGGAAGGATAAGGGAGTGGGGAGGTTGGCGTGGTTTGGGTGCAGACAGCTTCTCCCCATTCCCTCTCCATTGTCAGCAGTGACCTCTGCACTGGAAAGCCAGGTAAGTAATGTCACCCCACCGCACTCCAATGTTATGCTGTACACATCTTCAGGGAGTCTGTACGCGTGAACAGATGTTTGTGTGAATGACTGTACACACAGTGAATTTAAAAGTCAACATTTGGACTAAACTAAAAAATGTGAGGTGCTGATTGGGTGTGCAAGTTGTACAAGTGCTGAATGTATCCATGTATGATTGTGTGCAGTGTTCTCTTGAAGAGGGCTTTTGTGGCATATGAATTGCTTATCAGAGATGGCTGCAGTGGTAGGGAAGGCCTGATTCTTGGCATGGAGACCTTAGGCCTTTGACATTCCTGCACATGTACTGTGCATACAGAATTGCTGGGACCATAAGCATGACAGGCATCATAATGATCTGGAGTATGTGGGGGGGGGTGCATGGAAAAGTTTATCTGTGGAGGAATTTTTAAAAGTATGCCTCAAGTGGTGAGGTTGTACTTTCACCTGTCTTAAAATATCAGATGACAAGCATATTGAACTACTACTTCTGTTTTCATGTTTTGAGTTGATGCATGTTTACAATCCTTCTCTCAAGAACCTAAGTGGAGATAATTTGGTGCTGAACCAATTGGCATCCATTTGCATCACAGGTACATATCATTTGTGAGTTCAGAACTCTCATTAAGTGTTGCAAAAGCCCTGGGGAAGAAATGGGTGTGCAGACTCAATGGCACCATCAAGGTTAGAATAAAAACAAAGAATGTTGTAAAAACTTTTGTTTTGTCTTTATTCAAACTTTTACTGGTACAAGTGACATGAAAAGATATCCAGCAGTTTCTTTTGTTCCTCTTTGAGAAGCCCCTTTTTACCTCATTTCAAGCACAGAACATAGTCATTTGTACAAAGAATAATCACAGGGGAAAGCCATTTGTTTTTTAGCTTTGCTAACTGGCTGTGATTACCTTCACTCCCTGTTTTAGCCAGACGGAGAGTAAGTGTCAAATTCTAATAAAGTTGCATGGTGGTGAAATGGAATGTTTCAGTGGGAGACAGATCTCTGGAGAATCCAAGATTTTTGGCTCCTTCTGCATTGTAAAGAGGAAGACGTATTCTGGAGATATAATCCATGCCACCAGCGGTGTCATCAGGTTTAAGGGCAGAAGCTCAAGGCCTTACCAGAATGAGCAAAAAGGCTCCCAAATGCAGCAGGGCTGCCTTGCCACAATTTGAAGCAAAAATATACATTATCATCTAAAGAAGTGGCCTGCTGTAAGACTATTCATTCCAGGCTCTAAAATTACCTCAGCATACCACTGAGTGCCGCAGAATATATTCAAGGCTATATGAATCAAAGGCTATTAGCCTTCCATATTAGTAAGCAATGCCAATTGTTTAAACTTTCAGAACTGGTACTACATTTAACAATATTAAACAATTGCTGTCAATGTAGTAAGTACAGCTGAATGTAAAATCAGCTTTGAAATTATAGTGAGAAAAATAAGTGGCTAATGTTCAAGGATATCTTATTTGTAAGATTTACACCTTGTATTATTGGCCAAAGTCAAGCAGTATTAAATTTCCTTAATGCTTCAGACTGGCTGGTCCCGACTTGAGCCAACTGCACACGGCATTATGGACAAAAAAAAACTTCAGAAAAGTTGATTGGAAAGTGGGGTGTGTGTGTTGGAAGAGAGAGAGAGAGACATTTCCCCACTCCAAAATCCCCACCTTCCCCCATGGAATTGAATTGCTTGTACATGTTTGCAAAACCTGCAGAGGAAGCCCTTGAGGTAGGTGGTATTTGGACTGGGGAAATTATGGACAAGAATTAAGCTGTCCCCACTTCTTCATCTCAATTACCTTTTCCTGAAGGAGATTTTTTTTTAAAGGAACCAGGACTATAATAATGTGCCTTTGCATATTACAAATGACCCAGTGTGAGGAACAACCTAAGCCCATTACAGCAGGATGCGGAACTACATGTGACCAGCAGGCCAGATCCTGAGTGCCCCCCCCCGCATAGGGCAAATTTGAGAGGTGAGCATAGACGTCAGGTGACACTGCACTTTGAATCACATAGGACAGTTTGCAAGGGGCTCAGGTTTGGAGCCTGGAGTGGAAGAGAGGTGGACAGAAAAAAGAAAAAGAGACAGGATGTAATGTGTTCTGTTGAAGATTTTTGGAACTGAAAAGCCTGTTTTTTATATATGATGTCACTCCAGTACTATAATAAACGTGTTAATGCAACCTTGAAGCTGTTTAATTAAAAAAATTGCTCTTCAATTTAAAAATTGAATTGCCTCCACTTGCTTGGCTTCATTGCTTGTCTGAATTGTAGCGCGTGTTCTTTTCAAGCTGACAGCAAAGCTTTCTTGGATTTGATTGGGTTATCTGTGATGTATTTTTCAAAATCTGTTCCACCAATGCAGATAATTCAGCAGCACTAGGAAGAAAGGGTTAAACCAGCTTCCCCAAACCTGATGACCTCTACATGTTTTGGAATACAACTGTTATTGTCCCCACTCAGCATGGCCAATGGTCAGGGAAGATGGAAGTTGCAGTTCAAAACATACAAAGGGCACCAGGTCAGGGAAGGTGGGGCCCTAAGATAGATTCTATCCTCTTTAATGTAATACAGGTGATCTGGATCACAGATCTTCCTCATCATGCCTTAATGCTTCTTCACTTGCTTGCCAGCCAATCAGCCTTTTGTATTTCAATGGACATTGGATGAATTCAAACACAACAGCATGACTACTGTGCTCCAGGGTTAGAAGTGTTACTGGCACCTTTGGAATTTATAATAAATGTTGCCTACATTGACTGTAAGTGCATGTTTGCTCTATAATGCATTTCAAAGGAGTGTAGAAAAAAATGTAATAATTTGAACATGCTCTGACTTTCCCTGTGCTGTCCTCAAGCTAGGATTAATTTGTGTTCTACCCTAACTGCTAATTGGGATTTATGGAAACCTTATAGAGCTGATTTATAAGGAGTATATAAAAAGCATTAGTGTGATAGGCAGGTAAACGATCTAGTCTTTCTAGCTGCAGTAGGAAGAATTAAGACTTGCTTGTTCCTAGTTTGGAAGGGACTTCTTATGATTCGTTTTCCTCTGCTTGATAAAACTCAGCGTCTTTCTTCTGTGTTGTAATGTGCCCCCAGATAACTTCATTTTGTGAACAAATCACTAGTGAATAGTGATTAATGATACTGTCTGCTTCTACAATTGGCTCCCCTTCCCATGGAGGGAGTGGCTGTTACCCTTCTTGGTAATTAACAAAAGCAACAATCACACCAAATTTACCACAAGTCCATTATAAATCATCTTCTTCAGAAAGGGAGGTGATTGCTGCCTCAGTCTGCCAAACCCCAAAGGGACTGAATGCAGCATTAAAAAGAGCTGGTGTTTGTGGGATAATGTAGAACAGGTATGGGGAACTTGTGGCCCTCCCAATGTAGTTGGACTCCCCAGCCAGCATGGAAAATGGTTAGGGATGATAAAAGTCAAAGTTCACCAACGTCTGGAGGGCCATCTCTTTCTGGTCTTGGAGATTAGCCAGGAAAGCTGGAAGAGAGGATCTGCATTAAGTTGTCTCTTTTCATCCCCTTGCTGGATTGTCACTATTTTCAGATAGGACATTCAATCACTTACCAGAAAATGCAGGTGGCACAATTAAAGTTAATTTGAAGCTCTTGTACAACAAACCTGCTTTCCCCCCAAACCAGACTTTTTGCAATAAGGAAAGTGACAGGAGAATGCCCTGGAAAGTGTGGGATATTGCTTTAAGTCTACTAAATGACTCACAAACAAATTAGAATAGCCAACATTGTTTAACCTCTGTACAAACAAATCAGGATTAATGCTCAACATACAGGTTGTCTGGAAGTGACCTTGGACAGTGAAATTCTATTGAATGGTTCTTTGCATTTATTTATTTATATTGGGTGCCCGGTAACATAGCTCTCTGGGTGACTCACCAAGATAAAATTATAAAATACAATATTAAAAATATATAAAGAGTTGCAACAGAAAAATGTCTAGCACAAATGATTGTCAAGTACCAAAAACCCAGGGGTTGTATTCAACGTAGGGCTAAGGATTTCTCCACATGCGATAGAATGATCTCCCCGCATGCCCCTTGAATCTCTTCTGGTTTTTCCCCCAACCTTCAAGAGCTGATTTGGGGATGGCACAGGGTGTGCATGGGAGAGGAGGTGGGGAATCTTCTTCCGCTAGCACAAGGGCTAGTGCAACTTTTTAGTTGAATACCGCCCCCAGCATTCATTAGCCATGTACAAGTCCTACAAGATTCCTCACAGTTAAGTTTGTATAAGGGATGATTGATGAACATATAAAGCTCCCAATGAGGGAATGTAGGGAAAGCAGGATTCAGGCAATATGTCTCTGCTCCTCTTGCTCTGCTTCTTAAATCTGCTCTCCTATACACACTTAAATGGGAGCTATACACACCCATTGAGCTCAATAGGACTTGCATCTGACTAGACATATTTAGAATTCCCGTTAAGACTTTTTTACCACCTATTTGCCTTGTAAAGTCCAAGCAAGTGCATGCCATCCATGACTAGCTGTACAACCACAGTTCTCTGGCAATTCATGCATTTTATAGAACAAGAAATCTCTACACCAATAAAATGCATGACTAGTTATAAATGTATTTGTTGAAATTAACCATCACAGTTCTGTTGGTGGCAATTAACATTAACTACTGATTGCCACACACTCTGTGTGTGCACGTGCAGGTGTACACATGCATGTTCTGTCCTTTATTTTTATATGGAATATTTTTGACCACATGGCACATAAGTGTTCATCAACACCTTTTAATTTCATGGAACTCATTTCAGCTCACTGTGTTTGCTACTATACTGTTGATACTATGAACATGAGTGTGATGAAATTTCATCAAAACATGAGGTGAGACTATCTTCATCACCAAGTACTTCTGAATATCAAAACATTGGCTGGGTATCAGCCCAATAAAAGGGTGAAATTGATGTTGGTATTTTTAAATGTGATAGACATGGGGTCAGTGGACAGCTTCATGATTAGTTAACTTTATGACATTTAGAGAATGCTGTGGACACTGGGTTGTATCCAAGTAAGTCCTACTTAGAGTAAACCCACTGAAACTAATGAACCTAAGTTAGCCAGGTATAATGATTATTTAACTTATCACCTGTCCTTCATCCTGAGGTCCCAGGGTGGGTTACAACAGTTTAAAATACATCCCTAAAAACAATCAAACATCACAGGTTTACTCTGAGTAGGAGTACTATTAATACCACCCATTGCTGAAAAGTGATTAGGTATGTCATTTATTTATTTATTGCATTTATATCCCACCTTTTCTCCAACGAGCTCAAAATGGCGTACAATCGTGCTTCTCCACCTCTTTGTTTAATCTCACAACAATCCTGTGAGGTAGGTTAGGCTGAGAGGCAGTGACTGGCCCAAGGTCACCCAGTGAGCTTCATGGCTGCATGGGGATTTGAACCCTGGTCTCCCAGATCCTAGTCCAACACTCTAACCACTACACCAAACTGGCTTAAAGTAGTATAGAGCATATTCAGTGCCTGCCTTTTTCTGTATGCCACATGTGATTTGTCTTATCCAACTGTACTTTACAACTTTGTGTTTGTGTTGGCATCCAGGTGGCACTCATAGTACAGATCTTATGGCTAAAGTACGCAGTACATTAAATTAGTCTTTGTAGTTGTTTATGTGTTTTTTTTAAAAATCAACTGCTCATGTAGGAAAAGTGATCTGAACTAGGACCATGGTATGGGTTAACCCTTTCTCTCCATTCCATGGTCCTGATGAAAATTGTCTCCCCACAAGCTATTGTCCTGGGAGTGAAGCTGTCATTGTGTGTATGGGTATTTTATTGAGATCGTTGTGTGGGAATAAAGGATTAAACCTCCTTCCACTGCACTGGGCTTCTGATCTGGATTGGGAAGCCCCCTGTAGCAGCTGCTACAGGACACAGAATAATGGGCTCAAGTTACAGGAAACCAGATTTCGACTAAACATCAGGAAAAACATCCTAACTGTTAGAGTGATTGAACAATGGAACCAATTCCCTAGGGAGGTGGTGGGCTCTCCAACACTGGAGGCATTCAGGAACCAGCTCAAAAGGCACTTGTCAGGTGTGCTTTAATTTGGATTCCTGCATTGAGCAGGATATTGGATTTGATGGCTTTATAGGCCCCTTCGAACTCTACTACTCTCTGATTTCTATTAGTTTGTATGTCAGAAGGGAAACATTCACTGAAAGCAGTCACTATTCTAGAAGGCCTTTATACTTGGGCAACCTCACTGAATATTGAAAAGTATATTTTAGCAAATTTTAGCTCCCTTGAGTAGAGCCATAGTCTGTTATTTTTTTCTTTCACTTGGACCTGTAATTAAATGACGAATGGGGCTGGAATACTGAGTAAATAGCAGGATTGTGAAAGTAGCCTATTAAAAAGTTTCTTCTTCTCCAGTGATTGTGCAAGTACATGGAAAGGCTACCATGCTAGTGTCTTAAGTTTAATACATAGCAAGACCAACATCTCAGTTGCTGTGTAAAGCTTCTATATGCTTTAGCTGCCTAGAACTGCAGCCATGTCCATTCAGTGCTACAAGCAGAAATACTGTACTAGAATAAGCCAAGGCATTGTTTTAGAGCACTTAATGAACTGTCTTGGTGAGTGCTGATACTTTTAAACAGATTGTGTACATTGGTTGCAAGTGTTGCATAATGGGAAAAAATCCTCCCTTTTTCTCGGGGTCAGAAACAGGTCAACATGCATTTCAGTTTGGGTGTGAATCGTCAAACACAACAGCACCTGAATCCAAATTTAAACCCCACTGCTTAGTGTAGTGTTGATTATTGTTATTTAGTACAATACCGCTCTCTCCTTGGAAGCATGCTTGCACACCAACAGTTTTAGCATTTTGGTGCAAACGAAGACTTATTTTCTTTGGTCAGGCATTTGTTTTAGTGTATTTGTGGACTGCAAGTGAATAGCTTGCTCTGCAATTTTATTTGCTCTTATTGGTTATAGTGGCCTTTAGTTTATGAGTAAAGTCCACATGAAAATCAGTGGACTTAAGGATATTGATTTCAGTGAGTCTAATCTGAGTACGACGTGGTTGGGTATCACCCTATGTAATTTGTATTTTATTCCACCCTGAGACCTATTGTGTCAAAGGGCGGGCTGTCCATTTGTTTAATGAATAAGGAAAAAATGCTTGTACCAACCACTTCACCCATGGTCTGGAATTTGCAAGGGACACACAAGGCAAAAATAGCAGTCCAGCCCTTGGACTAACTTTTCACTGTAACTCATCTAAAAGAATCAATGAACTCCACATCTCTGGAATGCCCAAATGTAACTCACTGGCTTCTTGCCAAATCCATTTCACATAGTAGGCATGGATGTTATGGATGTTTGTTCCTTGTCTCCCAACTCCATTAAAATTAACAAGCAAAGGAAAACTGAGTTGGAGTTCATAAACACTAAATAAGCAAATCTGCCCAAGCCCCCTCCCCAGTATAATGAAGGGCCAAACTTGGTGCGAATTAATATTAAACATACTTGTCAGCATGCATGGCATAGCAGCCCTGAGGTTGGGAGTGTGCTGAAAAGTACCAGAATTGCAGCAAATTAGGAGGGGGTTAACCTTTTCCTTGCCTGCTCTGGTCCTGATGAAGAATATGGTGCACAGATGTTTCATCAGTTCTCCTGGAATGAATTTTGTCCTTGAAAAAGAAGAGCACAACTGCAAGTCTGCCAAGAAAGGGATCATGTCAAAGTTGTTAGCTTCTGCTGTTCTAAGAGCTCCGTGGCAGTAAGAATGGTTCTAAGAAGCGGAGAGTTCTGTCAGTGGCTGCTGTGGTGCTTACTCCTTTCCTGATCAGCATAGCAATCTGGACTCCAGTTCTGCTTCACCCTAGAAGCAAAGTATCACTGGGGAAAAATATCCCTCTTGCAATGTTAATTTCTAGGCACAGGAGACACCAAAAGATACATGTGCCAGTATGGCACTGACTAGAAATGAGTAGATGGGTGAGCATTCCCACTCTTCTGGCCAATCAGGACTAAATAAATCTCTAAAAGGAGGTGGGGGAGTCTGGGAGAAGTATGCATGAACACTAGCAAAGATACTCCCTTCTTTAGAGTAACCTCCCCTTACATTTTAGAAAGCCTGCTCTTTAGGACTTTCATGTTCATATAGCTCTCTCTTTTGCATCCAAGTGATCTAAAGTCACTCACAACCATTAATTAAAGTGAAACTCAAAACACCCTATAATTATTATAGCAGCCGGTCACATAAATATGCAAGATTACTAGCCTAGCTTAGAAAGGAGATAGCCACGCTAGGTACAAACACATCAACAATGATCAGCATTGCCTGCATAAGAACTCTGGAGGGCTGGACTGAATATGGCAGGAGTTAATAGAGACTGGCAAATTGATAGGCAGGGCAATCCTATGGTTCCAGTGTGCCAAGTGGCTGCTATGCTGCAGCTAATGCTGGCGCAGCATAGTTGCAGTCCTATGCTCAATCAGCAGTAGAGTCAACATCACAATAGCTGCAGTAGTAATTGCCAATATAGGCTGCTTCCACACTAGACATTTAGTGTGGAAGCTTCATGCCTCCTTTGTTCACATTTTACCAGGGGTTGGGGGTGGGGACATCATCATACACTTATAAGCCTCCCATGTCTTCCCAATGCTTTTCATTACCATAGAGTCCAATTTTCTTGAGAAGATTGCTACTGTTCCAATCTCCACAGGTGTAGCTACACTTCCATCTTTTTTTAAAGAAACATGCCTTTGATATGAGCAAATGAATCTCTTACATCTCAGCACACCTTGGCTAGCAATTATACTTGTAGCTTACAGCAAAATGATTTATTAATGCTTAAAGCACCCCACTGGAACCATCCACATAAGCAATGACTGACACATTCATAGTGTCCCTGAAAATTCTGCTATGATCCACCAATCTGCTATGATGCCACACAATCACACATTCAGAAAAGGCACCAATCAGTATTTCAATGTCAATGTACTGCCTTCAAGTCGATTCTGACTTATGGTGACCCTATGAATAGGGTTTTCATGAGGC